>NC_090173.1:60853777-61453777 GCF_024679245.1 Pseudorasbora parva
GCTTAATGCAGTTAGCACAACATCTGTATGTTTAGGCAATAAAATTAAGACATTTATTGTTGCTTTTGCACAGAATGCATGAAGTTAACACATATTTAAAATGCTTGAACTTCTTTTGCACACAAGCTAACGTTAAACCAAGACCAAAACGGATTTTTACTGGCAAATTGTGAATTGAAACACAAATATATCCCCTGTATTCTATTCCATTACTGAGACAGCCAATTGAAGTTATGCAAAATATATAAATCACTGCTGATTCCCTTCTATGAATTGTTCAGGTGTTGATATTCATTCAAGCACATGACCATGTAAAAGAGGGCCTATTTGGGCTTCTTTGGAGGCAGAGGAAAGCTCCTAAATGAAGAACAGGAACTTGCTATTGTCTATGATGATTGCTGATAATGAAATAAAACTGAAGGGCATTCTATAAAGCTACTCTGAGATGGGTCATTCAGTTTTTGTGTATTGAATTTCTGCAGCAAAAGAAACAAAATGCATTGACTAAATCCAACAAAACCAAAAAGTAGAGTCTTCAAAAGACACACAGTCTATGAACAATAAAATGTACTGTCTATTGTATAAGGGCAGACCTGTTGGAAGAGAACATGTGTTAGGGGTTTGGTATACATAGTGTATTGTGTTAGTGAGTATTGTATTTTGAAAATTAGTGTAGAAGTTTAGTTTACAATGTGTGATTTTGAGCATGAAATTAACTGTTTTACCAATTGTGTGATGTAAGTGTGCTGGTGCAATAAGAGTTTAGGTAATGTGTCAAAAGTATTTTAAAAATTGTCATAGCGATTGTTAAAAAAACAGTAATTGTTATTGTTTACTGTTTAATTTTGTTATTGTAATTTTAGTAATGTGTCACATACAGTCATAAGGGCTAGTGTTAATATAAGTAAATGTTTTTTTTTTTTTGTTGTTGTTGCTAAAAAGACTTATCATGTTTCAAATGTTCCAGAGATGTCTAAAAAGTCACACAAGGCAATGGGGGATGAGGAGTGGATGTCCCGTCTGCGGCGGTTTGCCAACACAGGGGTTTGGCCCTCTGAAGCTGGAAACAGGCCTGCTCCCCGCCAGAAGAAATGGTTTGACCTCTTTCAGAGGGTATGTACTGATAAAGTTAATGAGAAAACATGTTTAAACCCATTTAACATAACCTTTAAGTCTTTATTTGTACAGATAGATAAATGTCCAATGCAGGTCAGTGGCCAGGCAACACTTTTTGGTGGACCACAGAAATGCCTTTGTGGATTCCATCTGTCTAAGGTATGCATTTCAGACTTTCAGGTAATCATCTCTTTCATGTCACTTCACCATCATTTTTTTTGACTCAAATACCTTCAAAGGGGTCTGCTGTGGGATACAGCATTAGTAATTGATTTTTTTCTTTCTATTTATAAACTTGATAAAGTGATACTACTGTTTACATCATTGACTGTAAGATATCAATGTTAGCTTTATTTATTCCCATAGTTCATCTAGTGATTAAATAGGCAGATATCATTTCTAAAAGTAGAAATAACTTCTGAAAGGGTTTTTCTTTCTTTGTAATCGGCTGTGTCTAATTTTAAGCAGCAAATAAATTGTATATTTTATTTTATATATAACAAATATTATTGATATGGGTAATGACTTGTTTGAGGTACAATTTAAAAGCTATGTAGTTACATCAAAAAATAAGAACAATGTACTTACTGTGTTCAAATTTTATTGCAAAACACTTTTACTGATATTGAGGTGGATACAGGTAGAGTTAGGGACAGGTGTGGTGATATGGGTCAGTTTAAGGGTAGGATTAGGTGTAAGAGAACTGCCAACTGTGTAATTACAAATGTAACTACAGAAATTAATTACAGATGTACTTTAATTACATGCAGGTATTTTTAAAATGTAAGTACAATGTAAAAACATGTATGTACACAATAAGTGCATTGTATCAAATTATTAATTAAAATGTTAGTACAGAGTAGTTAAGGCCACCTAATATAAAGTGGGTCCTTTTTGGTGTATATAAAATAAAATATACAATTTATTTGCAGCTTAGAATTAGACACAGTCATTTACACTTTCAACTGTGATTTGTCACAACAGTTGGGCTCCATTAATTAGTGTATACCTGTAAATAAATAAATTATCAAATGTGAGTGTGCCCGCTGTGTCAATATGAAAAACATCAAAATAGGCATATCCACCGATTATGATTAATGACAGATATAAAAACACAGCAAAGAAGTAAAAAGTACCATGACTGAAAGATGAATAAAACGTTTTCCACATTCTTGATTATTCTTTTACCAGGCCACAAGTGCTCCACCTGCCTCCACTCCTACCGCTGTACCGGCATGTACCTCTGCCCCAACCTTTACAAGGCCTGCACTTCACGTATCAATGGTAACACGTTATTTTAATCATTGAGTAGATTACCTCCTCCACAAGCAATTATCTCTAGAATTATCCACAAAGCCTTTTACTGGTCGACTGGAAGATTATTTATGTATTCTTCAATAGGGAAATCTTATCTTCACATTTCCAATGCATGCATAATTTTACATGAATGTCAATCTGTTTTAAAATTGCTCTCTTTTAGTTTACAAAGCCACGATTTGGAGGATCAATTAGTTCAGCAGCCAAACCCAACCTAAATGTACCAAGGCGGATTCAGGTAATTTAAAAGACCTTAATGTGTTTCATCATCATCAATATTATTATGTTTATAATACAGTAATATTATAACTGTATATTGTATATTATATATATAAGTAAAGTAAAGTTTTTTTGTACGATTGCTTAAGCACAATTTTAAAAACAAGGCTCGTTTGTCAAAACACTACACATAATTCACACATCCACACACACAAGTAGCCAGGAGCGGATCTAGAAAATTATTTATGGGGTGGCAACACTGAAGCAAGCATGCATGGTTCTTGTGGATTCAAGTAATAATATACGGACCCACTTTATATTTAGTGGCCTTAACTACTATGTACTAACATTTTAATTAATTATTTGATACAATGGACTTATTGTGTACATACATGTTTATTTTAAAAAATACCTGCATGTAATTACATCTGTAATTAATTTCTGTAGTTAAATTTGTAATTACACATTTGGCAGTTCCCTTACATCTAACCCTACACTTAAACTGACCCATAAACCACATCTGTCCCTATCTCTACCCCTTTCCCACCTCAAAATCCGCAAAGGTGCTTTGCAATACAATTTGAACACAGTAAGTAAATTGTACTTATTTTTTGATAAAAGTACATAAGTCTTAATAGTACTTAAGGCCACCTAATATAAAGTGGGGCCTAATATACATATTCAGTGTACATACACGGGGGCACACTTTTTTAACGGTCTATAAAGATTAAAGACTTGTGTGATGTATTACAATACACCCTTAGATGCCCATTTAAACGCACTACGCCTACATTAAAACAACGTTTTAATCAGTTAATTACTTTATATTTATATAGACTATACTTTATATTTATGTGTTGCTTATGCAGGTAGCAAAACATTTAAACATAGGTCTGTTAAAATCAAAAACATTTTACATTAAAACTTACAACAGAAAAAAAAAGTCTTTAATTCCTTTCATTTTTTCATTTGAGTGCTCTCCATTATGTCTCCTTATTTACCTAAATGTGTATTTTTCCTTGCTCTACCTGAGGCAAAACATCATGTGTTGACTTTGAAACAGATTAGACTTAAATTATATTAATTATACTACCCCTCTCTAGCCCTTCTACCCCTCTCTAACCCTTCTAGCCCTCTCTAACCCTTCTACCCCTCTCTAACCCTCTCTAACCCTTCTACCCCTCTCTAACCCTTCTACCCCTCTCTAACCCTTCTAGCCCTCTCTAACCCTTCTAGCCCTCTCTAACCCTTCTACCCCTCTCTAGCCCTTCTACCCCTCTCTAACCCTTCTAGCCCTCTCTAACCCTTCTACCCCTCTCTAACCCTTCTACCCCTCTCTAACCCTTCTACCCCTCTCTAACCCTTCTAGCCCTCTCTAACCCTTCTACCCCTCTCTAACCCTCTCTAACCCTTCTACCCCTCTCTAACCCTTCTACCCCTCTCTAACCCTTCTAGCCCTCTCTAACCCTTCTAGCCCTCTCTAACCCTTCTAGCCCTCTCTAACCCTTCTAGCCCTCTCTAACCCTTCTACCCCTCTCTACCCCTTCTACCCCTCTCTAACCCTTCTAGCCCTCTCTAGCCCTCTCTAAACCTTCTACCCCTCTCTAACCCTTCTAGCCCTCTCTAGCCCTCTCTAAACCTTCTACCCCTCTCTAACCCTTCTAGCCCTCTCTAACCCTCTCTAACCCTTCTACCCCTCTCTAACCCTTCTACCCCTCTCTAACCCTTCTAGCCCTCTCTAACCCTTCTACCCCTCTCTAACCCTTCTAGCCCTCTCTAGCCCTCTCTAAACCTTCTACCCCTCTCTAACCCTTCTAGCCCTCTCTAGCCCTCTCTAAACCTTCTACCCCTCTCTAACCCTTCTAGCCCTCTCTAACCTTCTCTAACCCTTCTACCCCTCTCTAACCCTTCTAGCCCTCTCTAACCCTTCTAGCCCTCTCTAAACCTTCTACCCCTCTCTAACCCTTCTAGCCCTCTCTAACCCTCTCTAACCCTTCTACCCCTCTCTAACCCTTCTAGCCCTCTCTAACCCTTCTACCCCTCTCTAACCCTCTCTAACCCTTCTACCCCTCTCCAACCCTTCTACCCCTCTCTAACCCTTCTAGCCCTCTCTAACCCTTCTACCCCTCTCTACCCCTTCTACCCCTCTCTAACCCTTCTAGCCCTCTCTAACCCTTCTACCCCTCTCTAACCCTCTCTAACCCTTCTACCCCTCTCTAACCCTTCTACCCCTCTCTAACCCTTCTAGCCCTCTCTAAACCTTCTACCCCTCTCTAACCCTTCTAGCCCTCTCTAAACCTTCTAGCCCTCTCTAACCCTTCTAACCATTCTACCCCTCTCTAGCCCTCTCTAGCCCTTCTACCCCTTTCTCCTCTCTTCCTTTTTTCCCCTCTCCCTCCATGGTCTCCCCCTCTCATCATCATTCTTCCTCTTAATGTGACGTTGCCTTCCATTTTTGTTGAAGACAGGTGAACTTAATAATGAATGGAATCCTATGTTGCCAGCTAGCATGTCCTGATTAAAAATCTTGAATCTTGTTCTGCAAAAAGTGTGAAGCTGACAATGTGCTTACAGTTGTGCAAATCTAGGCCGGTGTTTTGCTCCTTGAGTAAAGTTTTGCTAATTGTGGGAAAGTTTTCATTTTAGTGTGTAAGCAATTGAAAAAATCTGTAATAATGCACAATATGTATCTTTACAGCCTGATAGTCATAGTCAGTCTCCTTCAGCCAGTCTTTCACCGTCAGCCAGTGCTTCTCCTGACACCAGAGCTCCTGCAGCCAGACCTGTAGCCAGACCTGTTTCATCCAGTCCGTCTGCTTCAGACAAAACTTCTCCTGCAGCTAGTCCTTCTCTTACATCCTTGGTGAGTGCCCATCTAAATTTTTGTTTGTTTTGTGGCATCTGAAATTACTTGTGTGTGAAGTACTTGTACATGTGGCTTATTCTATAATTGTGGGGTGCATTTCACATGAAACAAAAAAGTACAAAATAAATTTGGTTTCTCAAAAAAAAAGACTATTGGTTTGGTTTCAGTTGATATATTTTGTCTGTGTTAAATACCTGATAGTTGCAGAGCTTAATCATTAAACACTATTTTGATATATTAACAGGGACATTGTTTCCCTGGTGAAATTGTCTACTGTAACAGACAAACTGAAAATATCTGAGTGTTCTTTTTTCTGTTCTGCCATATGTACAGTGATTGTTTTGAAATACTTTAAGAACCAGTTTATTTGCAGATATCCATGTGATATGTATAGCACAGTCACTAAGGACTGGAATTAGTTTTATATGATAAATCTGCCTTAAAGATAATTTAGTTAAAATATATATATGATTATCATAAATGGACGCGAGGTGTACCCTAAATTGTAGAATTACTCATATCCAAACTTAAGAGAAACAATATTTTGATATTATATCTCTAATGCATTTGTTTTTGAATCCGAAGCATGATGCCCCTTCCTTGCCTGGTCCTGCTCCTGCATCTGAGCCAGATCAATTTTGGTTGCCCACTAAAATGAGGCAGACGGTCCCCTCACAGGATCAGAGGTGGATTGCATCTGCGCTCTTTCAGGCTGGCAGACTCCGTACAGACTTGAAGCTCTGGTATGAGCCACCCGTCCCTTCACTCATTTATCACCAGCCTCCATCTCCAGATAGCTTTTTTAATCACAGGCTTCTGGTATGGATGCCATACCACTTGTGGAAGTTCAGACTGTTTTGTCCTGCATGTGGGAAGCAGCTGACTGGCTATGGACTCCACAAGAGAGCGCGGAAGGTATTGGACATTGACAGGTACTATCTTATGGTAACTGAGACTCTCAGGTGTACTGTGTGTTGCCTGAATTACCTGTCAACCAGTCAGACTGTCCTGGACCAGCTCGACGTGCCCCACAGAAGACTGTTCCGTCTGATTTTGACACAGAGGTGAGTTACAATCTACTCACATTGTATAGAATTGTGTAATGTGTTTATTAATAAAGACAATAATTTTATTGCATAATTAATAATGTAATTTCTGAAGCATATAAGCAGAAATGTGTAATATAAAGTAAATGCAAAATAAAAGTGTGTTTTATTTAGTATGAAATAATAATTGAAGAAAATCTCCTCTTTTACACAAAGGTATGCATGTGACATTCGTGTCATACGCATGCTGAGGGAGCGGACACTGGGCAACAGTCCCACAAGACTTGCCAAACAGCTCAGGGAGAACCATGGGGAGGAGTGGCTTGACCGCTTGGCGCACTATATGGAGGAGTGTGCTGGCTTCATCAATCGCCCCAGCCTCTTACCTGTCATTTACAAAAAGCCTCCAGAGCCCATTGATGTCCCTACCAGTAAGTGGCTGCTGTCAGTTTATGGGAGGGACATTATCAGTCGCATAGACCACATTAAGGCCAACATAACCTCCACGTTTGGGACCATTTTAAAAATGGACTCAACAAAACAGGTAATTCTTTGACATTATTACTGAGGTCTTAACTTTTGTAAAGTTTGAAAAGGATCCATGTTATAGATCATGTCCATGTTCCTTTATCCATATTTTTAATTTTGTTGATTTTAGATCACAAAAAAGTTGGCGGGCACAGCCAAAGGAACAGCACAGTGGGTGACTTCTGTTGGCAATGAGACCGGACAAATTCTTATAAGTGTCCTTACTGCTCAGGAAGGTCCAGGACTGGACAACATGGTGTCCGGGCTGATTAACAGGTACAGTCAGGCGGCTGTGGCTCCACCACTGCTGCTGTATGTGGACTGTGGCTGCTGCATAGAAAAGGGGCAGAGCAAGCTTCAGGTCAGATTTGGAGGATGGCCTGACCTCAATATCAGGCTGGACATCTGGCACTTCATGCGTCGGCTGGCCGTGGGGTGCACCACTGATGCTCATCCTCTCTACCCAGTCTTTATGTCTCGTCTCTCTGCGTGCATTTTTGAATGGGACCCAGATGATGTGGCTTTGTTGCGTCGGGCAAAGAGAGAGCAACTGCAGGGGGAAGGTGTGCCTGTCATCACTGATAACCTTGTGGATCGACGCATCACCAAAAAAGAGTTGGCGCTCTATTGCCGTCGGAGGACTCGTGGGGTAGAGTCCACAACCCGCCACCTTGACAGGCTTTTGCAAGAACTGAAGGGTGAGAAGGGGAGAGATTTGATGGGGGTTCCTCTGCTAGACACAGTAAGGATAGAGCACATATGGCGTGTTCAGATGAGGCATGTTAAGTGCATACAGGATCCGCCAGGTGTGTTTCTCTACACTGAGACGGGCACCACCACTACCAAGGGAGGATTAGTTCTCACAAAGTATAGGTGTGCCAGGGGCTCGACCTCCCTTGAATCTTTCCACCTCCACCTGAACAGGTTCATTCCAGGTTTGTGGCTCATTGTGTTTGCATTATAGAACATATTCAACACAATAGAACATGTAATATAACATAATATTTTCCAAAGAGACACTCAATTTCATGGTTTTCTTTTTTTTCACACTTCTTTACAGGAACCAGTGCTAACACACTGAATTTTCAGTTGTATCTCCTGGAAGGCCTGAACAGGTGGAACCAAGACCGGGCAGCTGCATCAATTTCCACAAAATCATCCCCTCTTCTCACCTACGCAGGGCAGGTGGTGCAAAGCATCAACACCAACAGCCTAAATGTTTTTGGAGAGAAGCTTGTGCCCACCTTCCAACCTCCTGCACAGTACACTGGTAATATTGTCACAGTCATAATACACCATAGGGTTCTTTGCTAATGAAAGGGCTATATGTTTAACGTGCTGCATTCTGTTTTTTTAGGGGAGCTAATTGGAGTGGACTATCTGCTTAATCAGACAGGGCAGCCACTTCAGTCAATGGATGCCGACAATGAGCAGACAGACCAGCTGCTGGAGGAAGTGAATGTAGATGAGAAGGATGAGGGGTTTGAGGAGGACATCAATGAGGACCCTACACTGAGTTTCCTCCTTGAAGATGAAGCTAATTGTAACCCACCTACAATTCAGCTTGTTCATCCCTCATCCCAGTCTGCTGCTCCCTCATCCCAGTCTGCTGCTCCCTCATCCCAGTCTGCTGCTCCCTTATCCCAGTCTGCTGCTCCCTCATCCCAGTCTGCTGCTCCCTCATCCCAGTCTGCTGCTCCCTCATCCCAGTCTGCTGCTCCCTCATCCCAGTCTGCTGCTCCCTTATCCCAGTCTGCTGCTCCCTCATTCCAGTCTGCTGCTCCCTCATTCCAGTCTGCTGCTCCCTCATCCCAGTCTGCTGCTCCCTTATCCCAGTCTGCTGCTCCCTCATCCCAGTCTGCTGCTCCCTCATCCCAGTCTGCTGCTCCCTCATCCCAGTCTGCCTTCTCCCAGCCTGCTGTTGCAACCTTCTCTGCTCAGCCTACTACATCCACAGACCAATATGCACCAGGTTCCTCCACTCAGGTGCCTGAGGAGCTTTTGGTATGTAAATTTTGCAATAGGAACTTGCAATAGCAGAAAATAATTTGCAATACGACAAACGTACTAATACTACCATTATGTAATTTCACTAATCTATTTTATAGTACCATTTAAAAAGGTGTTTTTTTGTTTTTTGTTTTTTTTTACAATTGTACCATAAATGTACCATTTAACTACTGTTTTAGGCTGTGGATGAGCAAAACATTCCAGGAATGGACCGGGTGGACAGACTGGCTGAGTATTTGGTAGAGCTGAGGACAAGCACAGGGTTAACCCTGAGCAGACATCAGGTAAGCAAACATTTTGAATGTTTGCTAACATGGAAAATACATACGCAAATCACTGTACTTAATAACTTAATTATGTATGTGAAATTACCAGTTTACTTTTTACTTACCTATGCCTCTATACTTCTATTCTTCTTCAGGTTGATGATATTGTGTGCCTGTGGCAGAGCCTGCTTGACTATGACAAGCAGCGAGTGAAGTTTTCTGCCAGACACCAGGATAGGCTGACAACAGGGAGGTTCAGGTCTCCGAAAAAGAAGGCCGTTTTTACCCCTGGAGTGGACAGCCTGAAACGAAGTGTGTTGGCATCTACAGCTTCACCTGCCCAATGGCCAGACTGCTGTCGTCTTGTGGAGGCAATTTTCATCAGGCTCTGTCACATCCATCAAAGTCCGAAGAAGAAAGGGAAAGGTTCGCTAAGTCGCTGGTCTCTCATTTTAAATGATTACCGCAAGATCCGGCAGCTGATTCTGTCAAATGGTGCCATCATCCAGGACACAACTCTTCAGCTGGTGGAAGTAAATCAGACCACTCTGGTTCAGTGGCACAACGGCAGGGTTAAGAAGCAAGATGAGACTCTTCTGCTTCAGGGGATTGATCTGCCTGACCCTCTTGGTGTTGCTGCTGAGTCTCTCCAACCTGCTAATGTCCGTGCTGTTGCTCCACCACAGGTCCAGGGAGAACAACATATCTACAACCTGCCACAAAGCACAGCTGGGCAAGCTAGACTAAAAAGGCGCATCTCTAGCAGTACAACTGAAGCGGTCATACCCAAGCTACCAACCCAGAGGCCAATAATTCCTAGGCCTGTTGGTAACCTGCAACCGGTTCCTGTTCTTCCCAGCCCCAGACCAAATGCCCCCCTTGTCTCCCACACTACCCCTACCTTTACACTGTTTGTTGTCCCTCAAAGTCCTCTTCCAATTGTCCCAGCCACTCCCAGTTTCGTCCTCCCACCTCCTGCCACAGTCACTCAGTCTCAACTCCCTGTCCCTCGTCCCTACCACAGGAAGGTTGAGGCAAATACTTGCCGGAAGTGTGGGCAGTTTAGGACTGCAGCGACTGGACACAGCCAGTTTAGAGGAACTATCTACTGCCCTGTCACAGAGACTCTTACAAAAGAACAGTGGCTTGAAAAAGTGAAACAAAAGAAATAGTCTTTTTTTCATTTAAATAACACACACACACACACACACACACTTTTATTGAGTTTCTATATTTTTGTTTATTACTATTATTGTTATTTATTACTAGGTTGGGGATTTTATTTAATTTTTTTATTATTTTAAATATTCTATTTGCTATATTCTCATTGTTTTCTACATTTGTTTGTTTACTATTATTATTTATCTATTTTATTATTATTAGAGGTGGGTGGTGGTTTTTATCATTTTCCATACAGCTCTGGAAAAAGAGACAAATGATCAATGATTAAGTGTTCAATGTTCAAAATCAATGTTAAGTGATCTCTTAATTTGTTAGAGCCTTATATAGATATATACACTTCTTAATAATTTGTACATTGTTTTATAATGTGTCTCTTATAATTTATCATTAGACGTTTTTATTGTATATTTTGTTAGAAATAAAAATGTTTATTGTTCATAGAATAGTGTCCATTCTTTCATTAATCATTCTGTCAAAAAATTACTAAAATTACCAAAAACTATTGCTATTATTATAATTTTCATTATTTATCATCTCAAATGTAAAGCACATTTCAAGGAACTCCATTTTCATATGGGTAGTAAATAAATATTGTATTGTTTAATAATTTGTTTATACAGTTTATAATAGTTACTTATAATTAAATGTATTCTGTGTGTATAGTGAGTGAGTGAGTGGTCCATCATCTGGTTGTCTTGTTTTAGTTACAACAGAAATCTTTAATTAATTATCCTATTACACTTTTATTAATATATACATTTTATAAGTGCATGCTGTTTTAATGTACTATTTATTTTCCCAGTTAACTGCCCAGATTTTTTAATAATTGTATAGCACCTTTCAAGCATTTGTCAAAATACTTTAGAAAATAAAATTATAGATCAAGTTAGAAAATCCAAAGATGAAATAAAACAGTACAAAATAATGGAAAAAAAGCACTGCTGAATAAAATTAAAATTAAAAAATGGGAAACCAGTACTTATACAATTAACACATTTGTTTACTTTTTTTAATGATAGAAAAATAACATACATTGTATTTAAAGTTTAACCAATTACTCAAAAAAATAATTATAAATACAGATTTATTATATTCAAAGTTCAAATAATACAAAAAAGAAATATAGCATTGTACAATGAAATAAATATACAAAAAATTGGAAACACTGTAGTCATGCATAGAAAATGAGATGCATTGCATTACTATTAACCAGCATCCTCAAAGTACATGGAAGGAAATTTGGATTACAAATAAAGCAGTTATTTGCAACATTTAAATAAAAGTTTTAGTCCTGTCAGAGGTGGGATTCGAACCGTCGTTCTTCGTGTCAGTGTAGCAGCCTGATATGTGGATGGGGAAAGTACTTTTCAGTGAAATATGACGATAACTTACCACAAAACAACTAAAGATCGCACAAGGGCTCTAATATTTTCATTCTCTCTCATTCCCCCTTTCTTTTGATCCTTTCTTCTTTCTTTTTCTTCTTCTTTCCTTCTTCCCCCTTCTTCCCCTTCTTTTTCCTTCTCCCCTTCCTCAAACAGACTATTGTTCCCCAGCTTTGGCGGAGTCGGTAGAGCATGAGACTCTTAATCTCAGGGTCGTGGGTTCGAGCCCCACGTTGGGCGCTTCTATTAGCGTTCTCACTTCCCGAAGGGCTCTCGTTTTCCAGTGGGGAAAGCCAGTTCTTCGTCGCCTGGCAACGTCCAAGTCTGATTTTCGATTGCCTCACCCACGTCCCTGCTCGCCGGCAGTCTCTGTGGCGCAATCGGTTAGCGCGTTCGGCTGTTAACCGAAAGGTTGGTGGTTCGAGCCCACCCAGGGACGAAGACTGTTTTTCGCTGTCATGCTACCACGCGACCTCTGACACAGGCCCAGAAGTTTGCGCACGTGGGTTGGGTTGCGTTACAGAAACACAGTGGTTGTTTTGTGAAAGTTTACATCAGCTCAAGTTTGCTGTGGCGTGGGGATGGAATGTTCGCGTTTTGTTCCAGGGGGCGGAGGCCCTTGATCCAAAGAGGTCCTGCTCTAACACACCTTCTTTTAAAACACCATCCAGCACTGGTAACAACTTCCGACTGTGATCGATTGGGGACTTTGGTCGTATAAGGAGGGCACCAGTAACTTTCAACCTATCAGGCTCTCAGGCATGGGGCAAAGGGATTCGGCATGCGCCTATATGTACTAGTGTTTTTGTAAAAAAAAAAAGGAAAAAAAACACATAAAAAAGAAAAAAAGAAAGAAAAAAAAACTGAGACCAGCACGAAACAAGGGCACGCACCCGCCCGGCTAGCTCAGTCGGTAGAGCATGAGACTCTTAATCTCAGGGTCGTGGGTTCGAGCCCCACGTTGGGCGCTTCTATTAGCGTTCTCACTTCCCGAAGGGCTCTCGTTTTCCAGTGGGGAAAGCCAGTTCTTCGTCGCCTGGCAACGTCCAAGTCTGATTTTCGATTGCCTCACCCACGTCACTGCTCGCCGGCAGTCTCTGTGGCGCAATCGGTTAGCGCGTTCGGCTGTTAACCGAAAGGTTGGTGGTTCGAGCCCACCCAGGGACGAAGACTGTTTTTCGCTGTCATGCTACCACGCGACCTCTGACACAGGCCCAGAAGTTTGCGCACGTGGGTTGGGTTGCGTTACAGAAACACAGTGGTTGTTTTGTGAAAGTTTACATCAGCTCAAGTTTGCTGTGGCGTGGGGATGGAATGTTCGCGTTTTGTTCCAGGGGGCGGAGGCCCTTGATCCAAAGAGGTCCTGCTCTAACACACCTTCTTTTAAAACACCATCCAGCACTGGTAACAACTTCCGACTGTGATCGATTGGGGACTTTGGTCGTATAAGGAGGGCACCAGTAACTTTCAACCTATCAGGCTCTCAGGCATGGGGCAAAGGGATTCGGCATGCGCCTATATGTACTAGTGTTTTTGTAAAAAAAAAGGAAAAAAAACACATAAAAAAGAAAAAAAGAAAGAAAAAAAAACTGCGACCAGCACGAAACAAAAGCACGCACCCGCCCTGCTAGCTCTACCTGGATCAGGATCGTCTGTCTCACCGCTCTATTCTCGTCCAATTGCATCGCTGGCTTTCCATTGTGAAATTGGACGAGAGCCAATCGCGTCGATCGCTCTCCATTTTGAGATTGGACGAGAGCCAATCGCATCGCGGGATGAGAATGGACGCAGCCACTCACCGCGCTTGCATCCATTTTGAGATTGAATGACGACACACACCTCGCTTTTCGAAAACCTCTACAACTGTGTTATTACCGAGCAAAGTAGGTAATAAATGGTTTTTTGTTTTCTTCTTCTGTTTACTATATTATTTATTGGCCATATACTTGTTACGTTTTCATTCGTCGCACAAGTCGTTTAATCGACCACTCTTTTAACAATCATAGCGCAATTGCTACAATAACAACTTTTTCTCTGTAAATTGTAAATGAAACCCTCATTAAGTTCACGTAAAGGTGTATTTTGTGAGATATTATGAGGAATTCTGTATGCTAGGTCTTTCTGTCGCGATGGTTACGTGGTTTTACTATAGTAAACTTGTTTGTGTTTATTAACTGTGGTCACATTAATCACGAATTGCCCATAGTTTTTCATATTAAACATCATTTAGCTTGGTTTGAATGAAAAAAACTGTTATGGCTGTAAATGTAGTCATCCCTCATATTAACTCTGGTGTTACTATAGTAAACATGTTTGTGTTTATTTTTTGTGGTCACATTAATCACGAATTGCCCATATATATATATATATATATATATATATATATATATATATATATATATATATATATATATATATATATATATATATATATATATATATAGTAGATATAGTCACCCCTCATACTCATTATAACCATGGTTTTATTGTAATTAACATGTAGTAACCATGTTTTTTGGAGATTGTATAACCACAGTTTTTAGTACCTTGGTTTAACTATGGTAAGTGTAGCTTACCATGCTTAATTTGTGGTTACCATGGTTTAACTTTGTTATATTTTATATTTAACTATAATTAATTCATTTTTATTTGTAGTAAAACCATGGTTAGTTTTAGTAAGGGATGCCATCATTCAGTTAGTTTGAAGTTTTGTTTAAATGTATATTTTTTTTATAGTTGTATCATTATAATTAAATGGTGGGAAAAACATCAGTGTAGTTGTCCAGTACTTGTTATCTGTTATTTCCATGTTATTTTTAGATGAGCACAAAATCAAAGAGCCACAAGGCCATGGGAGATGGTGAGTGGATGGCGAGATTGAGGGCCTTTGCCAGCTCTGGGGTCTGGCCTTCTGGAGGAGGAAATAGGCCAGCCCCAAGGCAGCGGAAGTGGTACGACCTCTATCAGAAGGTAAAGTATCTCATTACATTTAATGCAGGTCTCCTGACAATTGTGTGGACAATATCAATATATAATGGTTTTTATCTTTTCAGATTGAGTAATGCCCCATGCAGGCCCATGGACAGACCACCCTCTTTAGAGGGTCCATGGCCTGCAACTGTGGATTCCACAGCACTAAGGTGATCTATTTGAAAATGACATGTAATGTTGCATTACATATCTGTTAAAATTCTGTTTCACTACATCGTATGCCCTTCTGCTGTTGTTTTAGCAGCCTGCTGCTGCCCCTCAGTCTTCTGCTGCACCGCCTCTGTCTGAGGCTTCAGACACGGCTCCTGCCCCACGGACATTCCTGAGGCCCCCTCCAAGTTTGGCAATGGTGAGTATTTCCTCTGTAATTAATGTTTACTTAGATTAATTTTGTATTTGTTTGATAAGATTTACAGCCCACTAACTTCAGAATGATTCTAGTATACTCCTACACACTGATCAGTTAGGCCATTAACATTTTTATACATAAACTAATTTTTGTTTGACTATATAATATTAGTGAGGATATTGCATACACTTACTCTAAACTCTAAACCTACACAACACTAGATTTAAATACAAATATTTGCGTTTTGACTGGTTTTTAACTAGTGAAGACCAGTAAAATGTCCTCAGTACTCTGTTTGTCATGATATTTCACTAGATAGGTGAATAATTGCAATTAACTTTGTTTCTCTTTTTAGTTCACTAAGTCACGGTTTGGTGGGTCCCAGTTGGCTTCTCTGAAGCCAAATTTAGTGGATCGGCGGACCCCCAGCCCCTCTCCTCCACCCTCTTCCAGGACCCCTAGCCCTTCTCCTCCCAGCCCCTCCCTTTCTCCATCCTCTGTGAGGGCTCCCAGTCCTGCTACATCCTCTGTGAGGACCACCACCCCTTCTCCATCTTTTGTGAGGACCCGCAGCCCATCTGCATCCTCTGTGAGGGCTCCCACTTCTGCTCCATCCTCTGTGAGGACCCCTTCTGCTTCCCCTGTGAGGACCACTATCCCTTCTCCATCCTCTTTGAGGGCTCACAGTCCTGCTCCTTCACCTGTGAGGACCACCACCCCATCTCCATCCTCTTTGAGGGCTCCCAGTCATGCTCCTTCCTCTGTGAGTATATCACCACAAATGTAAATAAATTTTTTTTTAACTCTTAGTACAAAAGTCCAAACTGATCACACTTGTAACACAGCTAGAGATTCTTTCAAAACCTGACCTCATGGTTTCATTCTAGTTAAACTAAACGAGAAGAGATGCTAATCAAAAGTTTGATAGTAAGAAGCAGGGACTGTGAATTAAACATTTATATATGTGAACCACTTAGTAGAGAAAAGCATACTTTGTGATTTTGCATGTTGTACTAATACAATTGAAAAAATGCTGAAATGCTTGAAAAATTGCACTTTTGATTATCTGTTGTGATATAAGTATTAAGAGTTTTGAAATTTGACCAATTGCTTGTAAAAAATTGCATCAGAGCAATAAAAGAAAAAACTATTGGATAGGCTGTGGTGTATATTAGTGCAGCCTTTATTTATCAAATAATCAAATTGTCTTTCAAACAGGAGGAGCCTGGAGGATCCTTGCCAGCCCCTGCTAGTGCCTCAGCTTCATTCTGGCTGCCAGGTGAAATGAGCAAGACCATTCCTGTGCAGGACCAGAGGTGGATTGCCAACACCTTGTTTCAATCTGGCAAGCTGCGGCCAAATTTGAAGCTGTGGTATGAGCCCCCGGTCCCAGCCCTCATTTACCACCAGACACCAACTCCGGACCGGTTCTTCACCCATCGGTTGATGGTGTGGATGTCCTACCACCTGTGGAAGGTGAGGGTGTCGTGCCCAGCTTGTGGCAAGAACCTGACGGGCTACGGTGTCCACAAGGGGGCTCGGAAGGTCCTGGACATTGACAGATACTACCTGATGGTGACAGAGACACTTAGGTGCACTGTGTGTTCTCTAAACTATCTGTCAACAAGTCAGACTGTCCGGGACCAGCTTGACCTGCCTCACCAGAAAATGTTCCAGCTGATCTTGACCCGCAAGTGAGTAAAGCACATATTGATTGTGAAGACTTAAATTACTGAATTCACTCTCCAATGAACATATAACTAATCACAGCAACAATTTCAGGTTTGCCTGTGAGATCCTTGTTATTAGGCTGCTTCGGGACCGGACACTGGGCAACAGTCCAGCTAGATTGGTGAGGCAGTTGAAAGAGAACCATGGGGAGGAATAGCTGAATCGGTTGGCACACTATCTTGGGGAGTGTGCTGACTTTGTGGATCAACCCAGCCTCTTTCCAGTGGGCTGCCAGGAGCCTCCAGATCCCATCGACATCCCCACCAGTCGATGGCTGCTGTCCGTATACGGCAGGGACATCCTCTGCCGTATCGACCTCATCAAGGCCAGCATCACGTCGACCTTTGGCACCATCTTAAAGATGGATTCAACCAAAAAGGTAATTAATAATCTGACTCTGTGATAGACTTACATATTTCTTAAACACTGTCAGATAAACATTCATGTTGTTTTCAGTGAAAACAGTACGTAATAAATGTGTTGTTACATTTGTAAACTTTAGATCACAAAGAAGCTGGCTGGCCATGGACGGGGGACAGCACTCTGGGTGACCTCCATTGGCAACGAGGTCGGCCAGATCCTGACCAGTGTCCTGTCGGTGCAGGAGGGGCCAGGACTGGACAGGATGGTGGCTGGTGTCATGGAGCGGTACCACCAGGCTGCCGTTCCTCCGCCAGTGCTGCTGTATGTGGACTGTGGCTGCTGCGTGAATGAGGGCACGAGCAAGCTGCAGTCCAGGTTTGGGCAATGGCCAGACCTCCACATACGGCTGGACATCTGGCACTTTATGAGAAGCCTGGCCGTGGGCTGCACCACCGACGCCCATCCCCTCTACCCCACCTTCATGGGATGCCTGTCTGCCTGCATCTTTGAGTGGGATGCAGGGGACCTCAGCCTGTTGCGGCAGGCAAAAAGACAGCAGCTGAAGCAGGAGGGTGTGCCAGGTATTACTGATCTCCTGGTGGACAGGAGCATCAGTAAAAAGGACCTCAGCCTTTACTGCCGCAGGAGGACACGCGGTGAGGAGGCCACCATAGGGCTGATGGAGAGGCTTCTTAAGGAGCTGGGTGGAGCAAATGGGAGGGACCTCATGGGTGTGCTACTTCTGGATGAAGTGCGCATGGAGCACATCTGGCCTGTGCAGAAACGCCATGTCAGGTGCATCCAGGACTTGCCAGAAGTGCCACTCTACACTGAGGTAGGCACCACCAAAAAGGCAGGGGTCATCCTGACCAGGTATCGCTGTGCCAGAGGGTCCACGTCCCTGGAGTCTTTTCACTGCCACCTGAACAGGTTCATTCCAGGTTTGTGTCTCACATGTTTGATGTTTCAAATTATTTATATTTATTATTCAGATTGCAAGGCAAGACTTTTTTGATATAAATGTTGTTGTTTTATTCTTCTAGGAACCAGTGCCAATGCACTGAATTTCCAGCTCTACCTCCTGGAAGGCCTGAACAGGTGGAATCAGGATCGGGGGACTGCGGCAGTGACCAGCAAACCGGCGTCCCTTCTCACCTACGCCGGGGATATGGCCCACTGTGTCAACACCAACAGCCTGAAGGTGTTTGGCCGGGCTTTTGTGCCAACTTTCAGGCCACCTGCCAAATACACTGGTATGTCTTACCCTTATCTGGCTACATAATACTTTTGGTTTGTGGGTTTGCAATGTTTCAGGTTAACTGAAGATGAATTTTATCATTCCCGTATGTGTATATTTTTGTTCTTTTTCAAAGGAGAGCTGCTTGGTGTTGACTATCTCCTGAGTCAGACTGGACAGCCCCTGGTGTTGGACCCCGACTCAGAGGAGACGGAGAACATGCTGGAGGATGTTGATGAAGGAGTGGACGAAGAAGACGAGGGCTTCGGGGAAGACCAAGCACATGAAACTACTTGTGTGCCAAGTCTGACCGATGACCCAAGCTTCTCTGTCTCCTCCCGCTTTACGCCCTCCTTCGAGTCTCTCTCCTCCGCCCAGCCTGGTGCCTCCTCCACCCAGCCTGGTGCCTCCTCTACCCAGTCTGCTGCCTTCTCCACCCAGCCTGGTGCCTCCTCCACCCAGCCTGCTGCCTACTTCACCCAGCCTGCTGCCTCTTCCACCAAGCCTGGTGCCTCCTCCACCCAGCCTGCTGCCTCCTCTACCCAGTCTGCTGCCTCCTCCGCCCAGACTGCTGCCTCCTCCACCCATCCTGCAGCCTCCTCCACCCAGCCTGCTGCCTCCTCCACCCAGTCTGCTGCCTCCTCAGGAGCCACCGCATCTCCTGATCAGTCTGTGGTATGTATTTACCTTGTTAAATGTGCACTGACCGATAAATTGCTCATGATGCCTTAAAAAGTAAAGCCATTGTGATTATGTTAGGGTTAGGGTGTTATATAATATTGTTTTTATTTATACAGTAATTGTAAATGATTCAACAGTGTTTTCATTACCTGCATTTATTTCAAACTGACCTGGTAGTAAAACACAGGTTGAGCTGACCTATGGCTTTTTAACAGTTTCCAAGATCTCCAAAAGTAGATGTTTTCAACAAAAATCAGCAAAAAATATCCTGCCCAAAAAGGCCATAAACATTACAGATAATGTACAAAGAAGCAATCCATTCATTTTTATAGGCCAGTTTTTATGTCTCTGACTTCACTGTCCTCATATTGTTGCTCATATCTGTTTTTTTTCAGGCTGTGGATGACTCTGGTGTGCCAGGCCAGGACAGAGTCGAGAGCCTGGTGGAATATCTTGTTGAGCTTCGGAACCAGACTTCTCTGGTTCTCACCAACCAGCAGGTCAGGAACATTCAACTTTTTCTACTTTTTCTCTTTGACCTGTCTTACATGTTTACAATCGCACATGTTTTGTTTTCTCATTTGCTGTGTATTTTATGCTCTCTCTGCTTAGGTGAGCAATATTGTTGCTCTTTGGCAGAACCTGCTGGACTATGATAAGAGGAGGGTGGTGTTTCCTGCCAGACACAAAAGCAGGCTGGACACAGGAAGGTTCAGGTCCCCCAAGAAGAGGCAGGAGTTCACTCCAGGTGGGGAGAGTGTGAAGAGGCACGCACTCACCACCACTGCCCCACTTGCCCAGTGGCCAGATTGTTCTCACCTGATGGAGACCATTTTTGTCAGGCTCTGTGCCATCAATCGGAGTCCCAGGAAGAAGGGGACTGGCACAGTGTCCAGATGGGACCTCATCCTGGAGGACTGCAGGCAGATCAGGTGGCGCATTCTGGCCAATGGGACAATAAAGCAGCAGACCACCATACAGCTGGTAAATGTGAGCCACACCACCTTGGTTCAGTGGCACAATAACCGGGTGAAGAGACAGGACACTGCGGTAGTGCTGCAGGGACTGGAACTGCCAAGCCGCTTGTCTGTTGCGGCTGACCCTCTACTCCCTGCCAATGTGCGCCCCCCATCTGCGCCCCCCCAGCCAGGTCCGACTACAGGCAGATCAGGCGGCGCATTCTGGCCAATGGGACAATAATGCAGCAGACCACCATACAGCTGGTAGATGTGAGCCACACCACCTTGGTTCAGTGGCACAATAACCGGGTGAAGAGACAGGACACTGCGGTAGTGCTGCAGGGACTGGAACTGCCAAGCCGCTTGTCTGTTGCGGCTGACCCTCTACTCCCTGCCAATGTGCGCCCCCCATCTGCGCCCCCCCAGCCAGGTCCGACTCACCAGTACCACCTGCCCAGCAGCACCGTGGGTCAGGCCCAGGTGAAGAGGAAGAGGAATACCCCTTCAGCCCCAGTGGTTGTGGCACCAGCTGCAGAGAGGCCACTAGCCCAGCGCCAACTCTTCCCTGCTCCACCCCCAGGCACTCGACTCGTAATGCTGACGCCTGTGGCCTCACAAGGGCCTGTCCTGGTTGCTGCTCCACAGGCTCTCAGGGTCAGCCCCTCCTCTGCTCCTCCTGCCCCTCCTACTGCTCCTCCAGCTCGAAAACTGACCCGCAAAGTGCTGCACAATACGTGCAAGAAATGCGGGCAGTTCAGGACAGCAGAGACTGGGCACAGCCAGTACAAGGGCACCGTATACTGCCCCTCTGTAGAGACGGTTACAAAAGAGCAGTGGTTGGAGGACATTAAAAAGAAACTGTAAATAGTTTATGTAAATAGTTTATCTTTATATTTAATAGTTTTTGTAAATAGTTTATCTTTATATTGTTCTATGTGTATAGTTCTTTGTTTCCTGTTCTGTTGTACTGTAAGGCCGCCCAAATCGTCCCAATGGAGGCTAACGATCGGCGGTTGAAGGTCGCTGCGCGTTCGTCTTTTCAGCGGGGAAAAGGGGATTTTATTCCAATTCCTCGTTATCTGACTCCATTTCATAATTTAGAATTTGGGTTAGAATGCCAATTGGTTATTTGGTCATTCATTTTTAATAGTTTACATACACATTTAATTAGTCCGTTTAACCCTTTGTTGAAATCATACCCAACCTGAATAATTCCAGAGCAAGTCAGAATCAATCAAAGTGTAACAATTTATTTAACAGTCAGGTAAATGTATAAAGCCAATTACATAGTCAATTCAAAGGTAATCCATATAACATCAAATACTCTGAAGTAAAGAATGAAATATATACCTGACTTCTGAAAACTACATAATGCTGGCTATCTTGAGACATCCAACATTACGGGCTGACCGTTTTAAAGTGTCAAGCCCTGAGCTCTTTGCAACATTTCCTTAAATACCCAGAAACAAATGCACAAACTCTTTCAAATGTAAACACAAGTTCACAATGGGAATTTGCATTGATCAAGACTTGTATTGATGTAAAGGCCAAATGGCTGAAAGCCACACCCACCAAACTAATACAATATATCTCTAAACTCTTAAAACATTGATTATCTTTTGATTAACTTCTGTGGGGATGAGATCTTTGTACCAGTCGCACTGAGACATTTCAAACGATATCAAACATATAATACTGTAACGTGTGGATTGACATTGTAATATAGAGATTCTGTGTGTGTTTTCAGTGATCTCAGCATGAAAGAGGGAAGGAATTGGGGGAGAGTGGGTCAAAAGGGAAAGATGTAGATTAGCTGATAGTGAGGTGAGACTTGCGTCTCCAGTGGTGTGTGAGGGACAGTTCAGATGTTAATTTCCTTTATTTTCTCAGAGAGTCCTTGTTCTTCATTCAGACATTTCGGCATATACTAGTTTTTTGAGTCTTACAGTTCCACCTCTTGATCCCGTTGGGTCAAACTCTGGTGGTCCCATGGGATCACTGTTAGACGTTGGTTAGACGTTGGTTCTATCCTTGAGATGACGAAATTGTCTTAGCAGCTGCAGAGCCCTTCGGAAGGTTCTTTGTTCACCTGCAGGACACCATCTCACCAGGTGTGTGTAGCTTGAGTTTAAGATGGTGGGTGAATGTGTTCAGGTGTTCTACCTGTGGTTCAGCACAGCATATTCATAGAGTCAGTCTCGGACCTTGGTGAATGTTCAGTTAACGTGTCACTTCTTCATGGGGAAGCTTCTGCTTCTGTAGCACCTTCCCGATAATCTGACTCTCCTTGTGTAATCCTCACACCTCCAATGGTGTGGTTCACTGGGTAGACTTCAATAGGTGGAAGGCTTCTCCGTAGTTGACACCTGAAAAGAGTCTTAATGGCCACATAACGACTGAACACTGATGAACTTGAAGCCGTAGAGAAATGCATAAGAACATACAATGCAAGAAAACAAAAATAAAAAACAATATGGGTTCACATCAGCAGTGCGATTGGTACACCTTCTCTCAAGTGTTTTTTTTTTAAGGTCATAATTGGTGGGGTGGTATTTAATCATTCAATCACTGTGATAAAGTGACAGGGGAATTTAAGTGTTCTTGGTCTGAATTACCTAAGGAAATGTAGCAAAAAGTCAGTGCAGTTTATATATTTAAATAGATGATATACATATAATAATAACATCATCAATAATATTCAATATTCAATCACAATTATGAAGATATACATATATTTATAATAACCACTGTGTTTGTTCAGGAATCTTCCAATGCAATTAAGGCAGATCTAAATATGTTTAGTCATACAATAATGGAGATTGTGTATTCCTTGTCACAGTGTGTGTGTGTGTTGTGGCAGAACTGAAAAGTCTGGATGCCACTTGGTTACTTTCACTTTCGTTGCACGAAAGGTGTGCGTATTAATTAAGGACGGATGTGAGTATAAGGGTGAAGCGCACATACCGGAAGGGGGGGAAGAGACGTCACAACAAGTGAAGACAGTTGAGTTGCGAGTGGTGGGAGAGAAGTGGAGTGCGTTACCGTGGGGAGTGTGGCTCGTGTTCCTGTCGGCCTGTCATTTCCAGATCTGCTCTACCGTGCTTGTGAACGAGCAGAAAGTTACCTTCACGTTATAAGCATCGCTAAGCCATCCAAAGGGAAAAGTTGGTCGTTACCAGGATCATCGTTGAGTCCACTACGGTCCCTAGACACTCTTCGAAAGCCCTGTGATCAGCTGCACTTGGGTCAGTGACTAAAAACTTTTCATTTTCCCAAACAATCAAGCACAGACACGCTCTCTCTCCGACACACACACACGCACCCAATCACAGACGCGCTCACTCTCCGACACACACGCACACACATACACGCACACGATTCCAAACATATACAGACTGATCGAGTTTATTGTTTGTATTCATTTTGTTTTGATTTTATTTCCTTTCTATGACCTTCTTCTTCGTTAGTGTTGTTTTCAAGGACAAATTGGGGTTTAAAACGGACATGTGAATTTATGGCATGTTAATGAACTGTGACATATCTGCACCGATTGAAATACAAACCACGAACAAAAAGAATAAGTAGCGGTGTCTGAAATTGTTCTTCTGGTCTTTCTGTTTAGGTGTTGTATTGTTTATATCTATCAAACTAAGTTTGATGTTTGTGTTTGTTGGGTGTAAACCCATTTAAGTAAAAAACGTGGAAAACAAAACAAAAGACTGATTATTTTGAGGTTATTGAACGTAACGGGTGGTTATTAAAAAACTATCCCGGGTTTTTGTTGGCAGGCCTATACCTGCCTGGCGCCCGAATAAGGTTGATTTAAAAAACAAAAAAACAATTTATTGAATACTGAATTATGAATTGTAGTTTGGGGGTCACCACCGTTACAGTGTGTGTGTGTGTGTGTGTGTGTGTGTGAGTGAGAGTGTGGAGATTGTGTGTGTGTGTGTGTGTGTGTGTGTGTGTGTGTGTGTGTGCGCATGAGAGACTGTGAGAGAGTGAGTGTCTGTGTGTGTGTGTGTGTGTGTGTGTGTGTGTGTGTGTGTGTCTTCGTTAGATTGTCATCATGTGACCAACTCTACTGTCCTGTGTGTTTGAAGCTATTTGGATCTGTTGGTGTGAAAAGATGGACAATAGATCTTTAGTGAAGTAACACTTTTGGACTCTATGCCATCTTTTATGTGTAGTGTACAACCTGGATAGATTTGATCTGTTTCAGGTGATATGAGGGTGTAGTGAAGGAGGTGTGTGTTCTGTGTGGAGATGGGTGGAGTCTTATCAATAACAATCTGTGTTGCAAAATTTAGTTCCAGTGCTACACCGGGAGGTCACATGTATACATTTTGTGAAGTGTGAATGACCCCATCAAGTGTTTTAGCACCCATCTCCCTCATTTCAGGTTGTTCTGACATTATCAACAGCTTCACAGTCAAGTGTGGACTTATTTGAATGGCACTATTATGCCTGTTGCAATTTTCATCCTGGCTGTCACATGAAATAGAGTTTCATCGGCCAGGTCTGAATTGTTGCTGTTGTTTTAGTACAGTGTGTGACACCTTAAAACTGTTCTTACAGTCGAGCCTTCACAGTCTGCTGAGAGCATTAGAAACCCCAGTTCTGCTGGAGAATTTTTCTGGATTAATCAGAGCTTTTATCGCTCATACTGTCATGAATTCCGATGGGTTGGTTCCCATGGCTTTATTTCCAGTTGCTCTCATTACAGTCAGATCTGTGGGCAGAAATTGATTCACCTGTTTTGGTGTTGTCTGCTATGAATTTTGTTTTACGGTGTCGCACACACATTTGATTATTTGAGGTCTCTGTGACCTGTAAAAAAAATTGAGGTACTTCTGTGGTGAAGGGTGAATTGGTTTGCGATTATCAGTGCCACACATATAGCTGTGTTCTTGTAAAGGCAAAAGATAACAGCACAACCCCTCCCTTTTGGCACTGGGAATTAAACCAATGCGACACAAGATTAAAATCCAATACATTTCTGTATATGCATTACCTCAATATTTCATCTGACTCCATAAACTAAAAGGTTTCCAAAGATTTTTAATAATTTATAAATTTGAGTACGTGTTTGATTAATCTATTTAACTCTTTTCTCTTATTGGACTTGTTTATTCGGTTCTCACCGTCGCTAAGGGTCCTCGCATTGGCCATTGCGGGCCCACGATCACAAACTCGCCAGTCTTAGTCATGTAGACAGAGGTAATTGACTATACTATTTAGAGGGTTGCCCACATGCTCACTCATTCTAAAAGTATTTTGTTTAGTCCCCATAGACTGTGTACACTTAAATTAAAGCAATGTTATCTCTAGTCAGAGGTCACGACCACTACTATAGCTATAAATCGACCGATACTTTCTCTAATAGTAGTTTTGGTATGATCGTGTCATGGATTCCCATGTACACTTAGCTAGAGTATCTTTACTTTAAACAGAGGTAAGGCTCACCCTATTTAGGTTGGTCGAGCAACATTGTTGTCCTAAACGGAAATTCCCTTTTTTAGCCTTCACAATCTAAGTACACTTGAACTAATGCTAAGCGTTAGGCGGAGCTCTAAAATCTCAGTTGGCGTGCCCCAATGCTCCACTCAATAGTAGATTTTAGTCCGTTTCTAACCTGACGCAGATTTGCGGTAACGAATGGATACAACGTAATCTACTAAAGTCAATAATTTCAGATTAAATTAGAATGAAATCAAATGTAACAATCCATAAATAATTTGATCTTTCTCCTAATGCCCTGCTTGGCAATTATAATACAATGTATATTATGTTTTGATTTATAATACAATTATATTATATTAAAAACAATATAAATTAAATAATATTATTTCTGGTTCCTGAAGAGTCTGTGGAACAGCTCATTTATGTTCGTTTCTTCAAAAGGCAATCATCTGCACCATCATGTTCACCACGTGTACAACAATGGTCAGGCTTAAAGCCAAGGGACGACTCTGTTGTTGTTAACACGGGACGAACATGCTGAGTGTATCGCCAAATCTCTGTTTGAATTCTGAAGTTTCAGATTGCATCGCGTCAATACATTTGAATATGAAAAAGACTGTGGTTCAGGCTGATGCAAGCACATTCATTCATCTTTTGAGATTACAAATGCCTATTTGCTTGATTTAGTCTTTTAAAAGACTAATCTGCATGGTGGCACAATGGTAATTTTAACTGTATTAACAAAATGTGATAGATTTAGTTTGTTACTTCTTGGGCTAAACGCTCCCATTGAACAGGGAGAGAAAGTCTTTGTTCTCCGAGTGGGCGTGGTACGCCCCGTGGGCTCAGCTGAGCCACTCAGAACGCGGTTTCTTAAAAAAATACAGTAACAACATCACTATCATTCTGTATATCAGTCTCTTAGATTTAAATTCTTACCACTCCTTAATCATTTCTAGTCACGAGTAATTTTGATGTGTAGCAATAATACTTGTAGCCAATTCTGATCAAACAAAAAGTTTTCCTAACTTTACATGTTACATATGCATCAGCCTGTTTTCCTACTTTGCTTTTCATAAACAAATATCAACTTTGCTATTTATCAAATCACAAATGTTTTCCAATTGTTTACAAACTTAGATTTTTCATTCTGTTGTTTGCTCGTTCTCATCATGCGTTGCTAGTTTGTTGCAACAAAGCTAATAAAACAATGGAGAAAGCATTTAGCTGATTTTAAAAACGCTCTAATTTACAACTCTTCATCGAGTCCCAGAAAATAATTTGGAAGATATTTTTCCAATTAGGTTTAGTTGTTGCGTAGGCCTATGCCGACAAGAAGATATTTTAAAATCCATAACACGAGTTTTTATTCCTCATCTGCGCTATCGCTATCATGTCCCTGATATGTGATTGTATCTAAATTCTTAAACCCCACCGGATTGCGGTTCCGGTCTAACATTGGGTATTCCGACCCATTCTATTAATGTGTCTATATGGGATGCGTCTGTTTTTCCCTAAACATTTCTAAAAAGGCAAAAGGAATTTTACTTACCAGAACAGCTGAAGAAAGAGAAGTTCAAACCTCTTGTTGATTTTAAAATCGAATACTTCGCTGAAAAGACGTTGCTCGTAAGAGAGTTGCAACATCACGTCGGGGTCACCATTTTGTAAGGCCGCCCAAATCGTCCCAATGGAGGCTAACGATCGGCGGTTGAAGGTCGCTGCGCGTTCGTCTTTTCACCGGGGAAAAGGGGATTTTATTCCAATTCCTCGTTATCTGACTCCATTTCATAATTTAGAATTTGGGTTAGAATGCCAATTGGTTATTTGGTCATTCATTTTTAATAGTTTACATACACATTTAATTAGTCCGTTTAACCCTTTGTTGAAATTATACCCAACCTGAATAATTCCAGAGCAAGTCAGAATCAATCAAAGTGTAACAATTTATTTAACAGTCAGGTAAATGTATAAAGCCAATTACATAGTCAATTCAAAGGTAATCCATATAACATCAAATACTCTGAAGTAAAGAATGAAATATATACCTGACTTCTGAAAACTACATAATGCTGGCTATCTTGAGACATCCAACATTACGGGCTGACCGTTTTAAAGTGTCAAGCCCTGAGCTCTTTGCAACATTTCCTTAAATACCCAGAAACAAATGCACAAACTCTTTCAAATGTAAACACAAGTTCACAATGGGAATTTGCATTGATCAAGACTTGTATTGATGCAAAGGCCAAATGGCTGAAAGCCACACCCACCAAACTAAGACAATATATCTCTAAACTCTTAAAACATTGATTATCTTTTGATTAACTTCTGTGGGGATGAGATCTTTGTACCAGTCGCACTGAGACATTTCAAATGATATCAAACATATAATACTGTAACGTGTGGATTGACATTGTAATATAGAGATTCTGTGTGTGTTTTCAGTGATCTCAGCATGAAAGAGGGAAGGAATTGGGGGAGAGTGGGTCAAAAGGGAAAGATGTAGATTAGCTGATAGTGAGGTGAGACTTGCGTCTCCAGTGGTGTGTGAGGGACAGTTCAGATGTTAATTTCCTTTATTTTCTCAGAGAGTCCTTGTTCTTCATTCAGACATTTCGGCATATACTAGTTTTTTGAGTCTCACAGTACTTTAAAAAGAATATAATATATATTAAAAAGAAATAAAAGTTTGCTGTTTTGATCACAAATGCTTCTCTTTTGTTTTTTATTTTATTTATTTTCTTTGCTATAGTATCATTTAAGAGTAAAAGGAACTTATAATGTATAATGTACTTATAATTATAAAAATATTGTAATGCCAGGATACAGTGAGTAATAAATTCATTTCCTCCTTTTTACTACAGTAAAAAAAACTGAATATAATTAAAACAATATTGTAAAAAGGCATAACAAAAATTATTTCTGTAATGTGGAAACCAGTTATGTGATTTTTTTAATGATAAAACATAATTAACAACTTAAAGTTACAACCTACAAGTTTCTTGTAGCAGTGGGATTCGAACCGGCAACCTTGTGATCAGCTCTACTCCCATAGAAATGTATAGGAAGATACAAAAAAACGTTTTTTGCGATAGTTTATGATAAAGATAGACTTGCAAAAACTTTTTTGTTTGGGGGACAAAGTCATAAAGATCTTTCTCTTCTCTTTTCTTCTCCTTTTCCCTTTTTTTCCCTCTCTTTTCCCTTTTTTTCTCTTCTTCCTCTCTTCCCCCTTCTTCCCTTTCTTCCCCCCCTCAAACAGACTATTGTTCCCCAGCTTGCGATAGTTTATGATAAAGATAGACTTGCAAAAACTTTTTTGTTTGGGGGACAAAGTCATAAAGATCTTTCTCTTCTCTTTTCTTCTCCTTTTCCCTTTTTTTCCCTCTCTTTTCCCTTTTTTTCTCTTCTTCCTCTCTTCCCCCTTCTTCCCTTTCTTCCCCCCCTCAAACAGACTATTGTTCCCCAGCTTAAAATGTCCAGTGCAACTGAGGGGACAAATGACTTTGTTTGGAGTTTGTTGTAGTTGTGGATTCCATACAACAACGGTATTTAAAAATATGTTCCTCAAATTATGAAGTGTTGGTGTTGTAGTCTCTATTATTAAATACAATTTTCTTTTCTTTTAAACTGTAGCCTTCCAGGCCGGTGTCCTCTTCAATGACACTAGGTCCCTTGTCTGCATCACTTGTTGCATCATCATCTGCCGCGACACTGGGGCAAACATTGGGAAGAACAGCTACACCGGGGCAGACAGCTACAGCGGGGCAAACACTGGGACAGACGGTTACAGCGGGGCAAACACTGGGACAGACAGCTACACCGGGGCAAACACTGGGACAGACAGCTACAGCGGGGCAGACAGCTACACCAGGGCAAACACTGGGACAGACAGCTACACCGGGACAGACAGCTACACCGGGGCAGACAGCTACAGCGGGGCAAACACTGGGACAGACGGTTACAGCGGGGCAAACACTGGGACAGACAGCTACACCGGGGCAAACACTGGGACAGACAGCTACAGCGGGGCAGACAGCTACACCAGGGCAAACACTGGGACAGACAGCTACACCGGGACAGACAGCTACACCGGGGCAGACAGCTACAGCGGGGCAAACACTGGGACAGACAGCTACACCGGGGCAGACAGCTACAGCGGGGCAAACAATGGGACAGACAGCTACACCGGGGCAAACACTGGGACGGATAGCACCCCGCAAGCCAGCTTTGACTATGGCATCAGTAAGTAAAATAAGTGTTTACTGATACTGATATTTAAATTTGAGCATATTCAAAAAATATACATTTTAATTAGGCTCCACTTAAGATTACTTTTTTTTCAGTTTATAAAGCCACGGTTCGGTGGGTCTCAGGGTGCCGCTTTAAAGCCAAACTTACATTTGGGCAGGAAGCATGCAACCAAGGTAATGTAAAGAGAATGACAGTTTGAATTTGCTTTTATAATCATATAATCAATAAGGACAGATTACTATTCTATATAATGTTGTAAACTGTGGTCATATTCTTTCAGCCCATCAGTTGCTCTTCCATGTCTAGCACTGTCTCAAGTGACATGACAAGGAAAAGATCATTGGCTGCCTGCAGTCCCAGGATGTACATTCAGACTGTCTCTATTCTTTCTCTCCCTCCCTCTCCTGTGTCCACAACCTCCTCTTTGATACCATCGGCACCTGCTAGAGCTGTGAGACACTCTTAAATTACAAAATTAATAACTTGTATTGTTACAAAATTACAAAAAATTAAGTGATTTTCCTCACAATGATACTTAACTTCTTTCATGAGTGACATGCAATCATGTATGTGTGTGTGTGTGTGTGTGTGTGTGTGTATATACAGTCTTGTTCAAAATAATAGCAGTACAATGTGACTAACCAGAATAATCAAGGTTTTTAGTATATTTTTTATTGCTACGTGGCAAACAAGTTACCAGTAGGTTCAGTAGATTCTCAGAAAACAAATGAGACCCAGCATTCATGATATGCACGCTCTTAAGGCTGTGCAATTGGGCAATTAGTTGAATTAGTTGAAAGGGGTGTGTTCAAAAAAATAGCAGTGTGGCATTCAATCACTGAGGTCATCAATTTTGTGAAGAAACAGGTGTGAATCAGGTGGCCCCTATTTAAGGATGAAGCCAACACTTGTTGAACATGCATTTGAAAGCTGAGGAAAATGGGTCGTTCAAGACATTGTTCAGAAGAACAGCGTACTTTGATTAAAAAGTTGATTAGAGAGGGGAAAACCTATAAAGAGGTGCAAAAAATGATAGGCTGTTCAGCTAAAATGATCTCCAATGCCTTAAAATGGAGAGCAAAACCAGAGAGACGTGGAAGAAAACGGAAGACAACCATCAAAATGGATAGAAGAATAACCAGAATGGCAAAGGCTCAGCCAATGATCACCTCCAGGATGATCAAAGACAGTCTGGAGTTACCTGTAAGTACTGTGACAGTTAGAAGACGTCTGTGTGAAGCTAATCTATTTTCAAGAATCCCCCGCAAAGTCCCTCTGTTAAAAAAAAGGCATGTGCAGAAGAGGTTACAATTTGCCAAAGAACACATCAACTGGCCTAAAGAGAAATAGAGGAACATTTTGTGGACTGATGAGAGTAAAATTGTTCTTTTTGGGTCCAAGGGCCACAGGCAGTTTGTGAGACGACCCCCAAACTCTGAATTCAAGCCACAGTACACAGTGAAGACAGTGAAGCATGGAGGTGCAAGCATCATGATATGGGCATGTTTCTCCTACTATGGTGTTGGGCCTATTTATCGCATACCAGGGATCATGGATCAGTTTGCATATGTTAAAATACTTGAAGAGGTCATGTTGCCCTATGCTGAAGAGGACATGCCCTTGAAATGGTTGTTTCAACAAGACAATGACCCAAAACACACTAGTAAACGGGCAAAGTCTTGGTTCCAAACCAACAAAATTAATGTTATGGAGTGGCCAGCCCAATCTCCAGACCTTAATCCAATTGAGAACTTGTGGGGTGATATCAAAAATGCTGTTTCTGAAGCAAAACCAAGAAATGTGAATGAATTGTGGAATGTTGTTAAAGAATCATGGAGTGGAATAACAGCTGAGAGGTGCCACAAGTTGGTTGACTCCATGCCACACAGATGTCAAGCAGTTTTAAAAAACTGTGGTCATACAACTAAATATTAGTTTAGTGATTCACAGGATTGCTAAATCCCAGAAAAAAAGTCAAAGGTAGACACTGCTATTTTTTTGAACACACCCCTTTCAACTAATTGCCCAATTGCACAGCCTTAAGAGCGTGCATATCATGAATGCTGGGTCTTGTTTGTTTTCTGACAATCTACTGAACCTACTGGTAACTTGTTTGCCACGTAGCAATAAAAAATATACTAAAAACCTTGATTATTCTGGTTAGTCACATTGTACTGCTATTATTTTGAACAATACTGTATATGAATATGAATATGAATATGATTTTTTTTTTATTCCTATATTTTTTATAAAGGAAGTGTCAGCTGCTGCCGCCTCCTCCTCTGGTACCTCTTTGGCTCCTCTTGCCCCTGTGATCTCTACATCTGCCACTGCCACCTCTGATGCTGCATCTGTGGTTGGTTGTTCAGCTCACCCTGAGACTGCTCCTGGTTCAATCAATCAATCAATCAATCAACTTTATTTATATAGCGCTTTTACAATCACGATTGTGTCAAAGCAGCTTCACAGTGTCAAACAGGGTAATATTGCGACAAAATTAGATTTGGCTGTACAGCCGTACTGGAGAAAACAGTGATGTTATCAGCTTATTTTAATTTATCATATAGCGACAATGTTGGCAGATCAGTATTATAGTTTATAGAATTAAATAAGACCTAATTCATATATTTTATTTGTATAATAAGTTGAATAACTTTAATCATATTTTTAGTGTCCCCAACTGAGCAAGCCAAGGCAAAGGCGACAGTGGCAAGGAACCAAAACTCCATCAGGGCGTGATGGAGAAAAATAAACCTTGGGAGAAACCAGACTCAGTCGGGGTGCCAGTTCTCCTCTGGCCTATTAACACACCGTGTAAGATTATTATTCTGGCAACCTTACAGGTCGGAAATCATATTAGATCGGATTATTCAAAATTTTCAGGGTATCACGGAAGAGACAGATTTATTTAGGATGGGGCGTCAATTACACAAGAGTATGAATACATGAAAGATCGGAATTATTGCGCCGAAGACGGGTTTTGAGCATGTCGTGCCAGTGAGGCAAATTCGGAGGAGACACCATTTGACACGGCTCAGCAGACACTCCAGGATGCGTTGGTCATGTCCAGGCAGGTCCACCATCCGATCCGGACAGGGCCCAGATCCGGGATAAACCTCGGGATAAACAGAGAGACTAACATTAGCGTAGATGTCACTCTTTTTATGATGTAACGAGTACATCAGGTGTTATGGGAAGTGTTCCCGGTTCCGGCTGACCTAGTTAATGCAGCCTAACAATCAGTCAATTGAATTGAATAATGAAAGTTAAAAATGTTCTATGTGTATGCCATAGTAAAGAGATGTGTTTTTAGTCTAGATTTAAACTGACAGAGTGTGTCTGCTTCCCGAACAATGCTAGGAAGACTATTCAACAATTTAGGAGCTAAATAGGAAAATGATCGACCGCCTGCAGTTGATTTAGATATTCTAGGTATTATCAACTGGCCAGAGTTTTGAGACCGCAATCGACGTGATGGGGTATAATGCGTTAAGAGCTCGCTTAAGTACCGGGGAGCTAAACTATTTAGTGCTTTGTAAGTAATAAGCAAGATTTTAAAATGTATGCGATGTTTAATAGGGAGCCAGTGCAGTGTTGACAGAACTGGACTAATATGATCATACTTCCTGGTTCTAGTAAGAACTCTAGCTGCTGCATTTTGGACTAGCTGGAGTTTGTTTATTAAGCGAGCAGGGCAACCACCCAGTAGAGCATTACAATAATCTAGCCTTGAGCTCATGAACGCATGTACTAACTGTTCAGCATTTTGCATTGAAAGCAAGTGCCGTAATTTAGATATATTTTTAAGATGATAGAATGCGGTTTTACAGATGCTAGAAACGTGGCTTTCAAATGAGAGATTGGTATCAAAGAGCACACCCAGGTTCCTCACTGACGACGAGGGCTTGACAGAGCACTCATCAAGTGTTAGACAGTATTCTCGGTTACTACTTGTGGAGCTTTTCTGTCCAATAATTAAAAATTCAGTTCAGAGCCTGGCTGGCTGCCTGCAAAGATGATGCGGACCATACCACCTCAGGATCAGAAGTGGATTTCATCTGCTCTGTGGAGGAACCAGCGGCTGTGCACTGACCTGAAGTTATGGTATGATCCACCAGAGCCAGCGCTCATATATCATCAGGCTCCCACTCCAGAGCATTTTTTCACACACCGGCTTCTTGTGTGGATGCCATACCACCTTTGGAAGGTAAGGCTGTCCTGTCCTGTGTGTGGAAAACAGCTCACAGGTTATGGAGCCCACAAGAGAGCCCGCCAGGTTTTGGATGTGGATAGGTACTATCTGATGATCACAGAGACTCTCTGGTGCAGTTCAGCTGGTTGTAAAACAAGTTACATTTCCACCAGCAAGACCATTCCAAAGTTACCATTCCAAAGACCACTGCTTCCTCGGCCTCAAGGCATTATGGGACCTTCTGCTACCTGTGCTTCTCAATTTACCCCTGCATTCACTGTGTTTGTTGTCCCTACACCCACATCAAACCCTTTGTTAACTCCGCCGGCAAGCAGTGCTCCTCCACCCTCTGAAACTCTCCATAACCGACAGCGACGTGCATACATTAGGAAAGTTGAGGCAAACACCTGCAAGAAATGTGGCCAGTTCAGGACAAAAGGAACAGGTCATAGCCAATACAAAGGCACCATTTACTGCCCAAACACAGATACTTTAACCAAGGAACAGTGGCTTGAGCAGATGAAAAAAAAATAGTAATATATTGAACATTTATATAATATTTATATTGGTTTATCTTCTCATAATTTTTAATTATATTTTATATGCACATATAATTGTTATACTATATTTTCGCCTTTATCACTGTATAGTAGTATTTGTGTTCATTGTGTGTTATCCTTTTCCATCATCTGTTTGTTTGTTTTTTCCCCCAATATAAATATTCCCTGTTCTTAATCCAGTTTTAATATATAAGTTCATATCATTTTGATATAGGCTACAATTTATTTTCCCGGTTTAACCGTATAACATACTTACAATTCTATTTATTCTGTGTGTATGAGTGTGTGGTTCATCACCTGGTTGTCTTATTTTAGTTATAACATAAATCTTTTATTATTCTATTACACTTTAAAATATATTTTATAAGTACATGCTGTTGTAATGTACTTTGATGTACTTGTTATTCATAATTAATTTAGTTTGTATGTGTTCCCCCACCCCACCTGGCTGATTTGTCTTTATATAACAGCAAGTGTGTATTCATTTACAACTCTTCAGTAATCATTGCAGGTGCCCAGATGATCATTTTATTTTTTTACTAATAACTTTATATTGTATAGCATCTGTCAAGCATTCCTCACAACTCTTTGGAAAATATAATGACAGATAAAGTAAGAAAAGAAAAGAAAGATTTATTATATCCAAAGGTGAAGTAATACAATAAAAAACATTGTATTTATTGGTTAACCAAGCTGGAATTAAACAGCATTATCAAATTACTCAAAAAAATAAATAAATAAGAGTTACGTTAGAAGAGATAATACAAATTTATTATATTCGAAGGTCAAATAATACAATAAAAATAATGAAAAAAATAGCATTGTAAAATTAAATACACACAAAAATGGGAAATACAGTACTCAGACATAGAAAAATAACATGCATTGCATTTCATGATTAACCAGCATCCTCAAAGTACCCGGAAGGAAATTTGGGTTACAAATAAGGTAGTTATTAGCAACATTCCAAAACAGTTTTAGTCCTGTCAGAGGTGGGATTCGAACCACGGTCCTTCTTGTCAGTGTTACAGCCTGAAATGTGGAGGGAAAAGTACTTTTCAGTGAAATTTAACAATGTATTTACCACAAAACAACTAAAAATCGTACAAGGGCTCTTGTTTTTTCCTTCTCTCTCTTTTTCCCTTTCTTTCGCTCTTTTTTTCTTTCTTTTTTCCTTCTTTCCCCCCTTCCCCTTCTTCCCCCGCGTAAACCATAGACAGTAAAAGAAATGGACGGAGCGATCCCATTGCCTTCTACGGCGTTAAGTGATGTCAGTATAGGAGCACTCACTTCCTGATGGCTGAGCGAACTGCGCAGGCTCAGACTGAGCTTGAGGACGTAGATGTGACGTGAGCCTCCTGTCTGACAGCTGTAGGTCTTCTAGTAGATGTGGAAAGGGAAAGCTGAATCACGTTGTTTAAATATTTTCTCCCGTTGCTTTTGGCTCACTATGGGCTTCTCCCCATTCTTCCCCCTTGACTTTATCAGACTTTATGTCTCCACGTCCCCCCGACTGTCTCATAGACAGTAAAAGATTGCCTGCGAGCGTCTCCTCAGGTCTATACGGTAATTTCTCAACTGTGCGACAGAGTCGCGTTGGTTATGACGCAATCGTTAGCCTATTTTTACAAAAACAGCTTCTACGGGGCGATAGTGTAAGATACAAGGTAACGGAGCCTTTTATGCATTGTCGTGTTTCTTTAGAAATAAACAATGGACAAATGGAGTCTTTAAACGTCTCAGATGTAAAGTTATTCACTGTCAAAGTGACTCAAAAATGAATGGGAGTCAATGGGATGCTAACAGCAGGTGATGGCTTGGTTGGCAATGGCAGCCCCTAGGGGTGGAACGCTTTCCGAGCGCTAGATTACCCCCTTGGCGTAAACAGACTATTGTTCCGCTTAAGGCCACGCACCCGCTCAGCCGGCTGTGAGTCGAGCAACTCCCCCTCCATTCCAGCCAATCACAGCACGGGTAGCAACCATAAAGCAACCGCGAAGTGGCCAATGACAGAGCTGCTTGCAAACACAATATTTGAGGACATAGACTGCATTTCAGTATTTGACTGTCACTAAAGTTTATGTTGGCAAAGGACTAATTTACGGAATAATAGCTGATTTACTCCCTCAGTTAACGTAAGTTTAAGTGTCTTTTTTGTGGTCTGATATTTGTTCCTTAGTCATATATAATGTTTTTATATAATTTTTTAAAAATCTATTTAATCTAAAAGTGTTGGAAAGGAAAAAGTATACTGATGATGGTTTTTATGGTAATCCTAAAAAAAAAATTGCAGTATGTCTTTCCGTCTAACAGCATATCATTCCGGCTTACAATGACACAGGCGATTAATTTAACACATATTTGTGTGTTAGATTACACAATCATGTTTTTTGTTGTGTGAATGATAAAACAAGTCTTATTTACTTTATTGGAAAGCATTTTTAAACATTTTCCAGCTTTTTTTAAAATTTGGTTTTGAATTTTGAGTTATCAGCTGCCAAAAATGACTCCATGTCTATATGAAATCCCAAATTGATTATACTCATTGTGATTAAAATGTGGTTTCCCGAGCAATAATTGTTTGTTGAGCTCCAATTATGGATGTCAGTACATTTGTATATGCCAAAAATGGTAGAAATGTATTTAATGTAAGAATTCATTACTTTACCTAGGAATTACATTTTCATGGGGAAAAAGATCTGATTCATTACAAAATGGTTAATAACATTTTTTAAATGTGTACATGCCATTGCATTACATACCTACCCAGCACTCTAATATGTATAGAAAGTTAAATTTTTGCCAGTTTTTTTTTTCTATTCACATTTTAAATCCTTATCCGTCATTCACCCATATTTAATGTAGTCTCTCATTCCTTAAAGGAACACTCCACTTTTTTTAAAAAAATAGGCTCATTTTCCAAGTCCCTTAGAGTTAAACAGTTAAGTTTCACCGTTTTTGAATCCATTCAGCCGATCTGACGGTAGCACTTTTAGCATAGCTTAGCATACATCATTGAATCGGATTACACCATTAGCATCGCGCTCAAAAATGACCAAAGACTTTTTTTTCCAAATATAATATTTTTCCTATTTAAAACTTGACTATTCTGTAGTTACATCGTGTTACAAGACCAATGGAAAAAGAGAATTTTTTGGACTGATTACTATTCTCTCATTCCTGTGTAATAATCAGGAAACTTTGCTGCCATTCTATGGGTGCAGTGGCGCGGTGATATTACGCAGAAAATACTTCCTAGCTATATCGGTCTAAAAAAAAAACGCAACTTCATTATCCGTTGGACTTAGCACACGATGTAACTACAGAAGAGTAAAGTTTTAAATAGGAAAATATAGTGAAAGTCTTTGGTAATTTTTGAGCAATGCTAATGGTCTTATCCAATTCAATGATGTATGAATGGATTCAAAAACGGTGAAACTCAACTGTTTAACTCTAAAGGTCTTGGAAAGTGAGCCTCTTTTTTAAAAAAGTCTCTCATGCCTACCTTAATCAGTTGTTCTTGTTATTTTATAAGTCAGTTTACTTAAACATTTGTCTTTTTTATTCACTGACAGAGATGGAACCACAATTTCACAAGAGAGCTGATGGGAGCATCATTTTAAATGATTCACATGACGCCATGAGAGTGAAGAGGGAGAGCAAGGACAGACAGTGGTCTCGTCCTCTTTCCCCTGATGACGTGTTGGCGGCTGCCAGAAAAGCAGCATCTTCAATGGATTGGATTGTCTGTGCTAGGTCTGCACCAGTTACAGTTTGGCCTCTTCAGAGGCAAAACCTTTAGGTGGGTGGTGGAAAATGCTAAAATGCTCTGGGGTACGGAGGATACCTCGTGGCATCGATGATCCGGGAGAGCAGTGAGGTGAAAGACTCCATGAGCAACAGGGCCAACAAGGAGGCTTTTAGGGAGTACATGGAAATGTTTCCTGAGGGCCGGGAGGCTATCTCCTTCAAACTCCAGTGGTCCCAGGCTTCCTCCTCCAGCTCCCAGTCCACCTCCTCCACCACCAGTGCCCTTGCTTCCACCACCAGGGTCCCTCCCTCTGCCACCAGGGTCCCTCCCTCTGCCACCAGGGTCCCTCCCTCTGCCACCAGGGTCCCTCCCTCTGCCACCAGTGCCCTAGCCTCCGCCACCAGTGCCCTAGCCTCCGCCACCAGGGTCCCACCCTCCGCCACCAGGGTCCCACCCTCCGCCACCAGGGTCCCACCCTCCGCCACCAGTGCCCTAGCTTCCGCCACCAGGGTCCCACCCTCTGCCACAAGGACACAACCTTCTCCCAACATGCCAGTGTCCTCACTGCGGTCTTTGTTGTTGGGAAAGACCACGTGTCAAAGGACACTGGACAAGTCTGTGAAAAGACCAGGTTTCAGCCGTGTAAATGTATAATGTAATATAAGGTGTACAATGGACATATTTTTTAAATACGCATAATGACAGATGATTTATTTGTTAACATTAAATATTATCCTGTTTAGCTGTTCGAGCTGTGCAGCAGGTGCAGGAGGAGCTGCAGGAGGAGCTGCAGGTGAGCTGTGAGATGGATGACCAGTGCCCGGTTGCATAAAACACCTTAAGTGAAAATTTCCCTAAAGATCGCCCTTAGGTTTCCCTTAAACTTAAGGGTGTTGCATAAAATAAACCTTAAGTGTCACTTAAGGGTTTCTTAAACTGAAACGTCATAAACCCTTAGAATTTTCCTCAAATGTCTATTTTTCACTTAAGTAATCCCTTAAAAACCGTTAAGTGTTGCATAAAGCCCCTTAACTGTCATTTTCCTAAGTATAGTTTAAGCTTAGAAAAAATTTACCTTAAGAGTTGACGAACATTAATGAGAAAAAAATAGCTGAGTTTATTGATCCTGTTGAAGATGTAAATGTGCGAAAGCGAATTTTTCGCGATAGGGAGAATCCTCTGGACCATCTTAGCAATGAAAAACTGCTTCACGAATATAGATTTGATCGCCGCGGGATATATGAGATCGCTAACAAACTGGAAGGCGATCTTGATCATGTTACCCAGCGTAACCACTCACTACCCTCTGTGTTACAGTTGCTTATAACACTTCGGTTCTTTGCAGCTGGGGTTTCCAGTCTGTAGTGGGAGATGTTTTCCATGTTCATAAATCGTCAGTTAGTAGAGTTATTCACTGGGTTGCAGGGGCTCTCTGCCGTCATTTAAGCCAAACTGTGACATTTCCATCGCGTGTTGAACTGGATGCCATTCAAACCTCTTTTTTTCGGAAAGCGGGGTTTCCTCGAATAAGTGGTGTAATTGATGGCACACATGTCAGAATTCCAGGCTCCCCGCACGCATGAAGATCAGTATGTTAACAGAAAAAATGACCATTCTGTTAATGTGCAGCTAGTGTGTGACCATCTGTGCAGAATTAGAAGTGTTGTTGCATCATGGCCAGGGAGTACACATGACTCTAGGATTTTGACAGAGAGCAAGATCGGAAGAGATTTTGAGGCTGGGATGCACGGTGGTCTTCTGCTAGGGGACAGTGGTTACCCCTGCCGACCATGGCTCATGACGCCCTTCATGAATCCCCGTAACGCTGCACAGGCATGTATTTAATAATGTTACGGACAACTTAGATTTACAAATCATTTCAACTTAAATTACGTTTAACTGACTTGATATTTTTTTTATATTTAGGCTATAGGTTATTAACTTTAAAAAGTTGAAAATTAAGTAAAAACATATAGGCTATTGTCAACTTAATTATCATATTTTTCAATGTATTACAATGTATTTTGACTTGTTGATAATTATGGTCATCGTTTAATCTTAAGCCTAGTGCAGACTGCACGATTTTCAAACTCGTCGGGTCACTGCTCTATTCACACTGCATGACTATCTGGGGTATCATTCAGTCACTGCTGTGTTCACACTTCACGATGGTTTGACGACAGAGGAGTTCACACTGCATGACTGAACAAGAGGAAGAATCGCCGACAACTCTCTCTCTCCCGTGCGCAAACTACGTTTCCCAAACACGTGCGATGTGACAAGTAAACAACGCGAGATCACACGTCTGTCAGACCGGAGTTCTCGCGCGTCACTTGGAATTATTATTAAAAATGATAAACTGCACAAAGTTTGCATGTGCGCTGATTTGTGGAGAAAAAGAAAAAAGATTATGGCGGAAGAAATTGTTGGAGAGACAGAGGGAGCCAGGATTTTGTTCTGCAAAAACAGTTTGAGGTAAATAAATAATTTTGTAATGTGCTGCTGCTGTGGCTGGATGTGCAAATGTTTGGTCTTTGTTTCTGTTTGATAGAACTGTAAATATATCTATTAAAATACTGATATTCTGCTCTATAACTCCTCCCTGAACCTCCTGCTGCCCTGTATCTCACTCTCTCATTGGCTGTCGGTGTAATTTTCAGTCAGAACTGTTCACACAGCAGGAGTTTGAATCGCCGACAGGTCCAGATATTTAGCATGCCAAATATCTCACCGGCGTCGGCGACTCGTTGGCGATTCTCTCTGATCGAGTCTTTGATTATTCACACTGCGTGATTGTCACTCGCGTGCACGAGCACCGATTTGCCTGTGATCTCGGGCATTTGTCGGCGATTTCACAAAACCTGTCGGCGACTCAAAATCGGGGCAAAAATCGGGCAGTGTGAACTAGGCTTTAGGAAAGATACAACAATGCGTTGACACACACACGGTCTATAATTGAGAGGACGATCGGACAGCTCAAACGCAGATTTCACTGTCTCCACAGCGAGCTGCGCGTTGAGCCTCCAAGGGCCTGCAGAATTATTGTCGCCAGCGTTGTTCTTTTTAACATGTCAAAGATGTATTGTGAAGAGGGAGATGATGTCGAAGAAGAGGCTCAAGAAGCTGAAGCAGAAGAGGCTCATGAAGAAAATCAACAAGATTTTCAACGGGCTGGATTTGTTGTCAGAGATGCCATTGTAAATGCATTCTTTAATTAGTTTAGCTAGTAGCCTATGAACAATAGTCATAAATATAAATAAATAAAATATAAATAAATAAATCATAAATAAATACAAAACCTGTCAGATCTGTCATAAAAAAATGTATTCGTCAATTGATGTGATTGTTATTTTCCCTTCACTTTGTAGCTGCATTAGTTTGTTATTAAGAATGAAGTTGTAAAGGTCTTGATTTTCCTTCTCCTTTTTAAGTTTTTCGATCTCTAATTGCAGTTTTGTCTTGTGAACCTGCAGGATGTCTCTTTGCAGTTCTAGCACTTTTTCTCTTGTCGCGGCTGGAGAGGATATTTGCGTCTTTCTGCAATTCACAAGTGTTTTGAAGGAATAATGAAAAAAATCTAAAAATAATATCGAGGCTGTTCTAAGTAAAATTAACAATAGACTAAAATAATTGTTAACAAAGAAGCAATAAAACCTCACTTTGCTGCATGGTTTGGCGTGCTGCTGGCGCTCTGCCGGTGTTGAAGCTGATTTTTGCTGAGAAGGTGTGAAACAAATAACGTTACCAAGCATATTATTTTATTTTGTCGTGATCTTCAAATCGTTTTTCCTCAGCAGTGATCATTTTTATTTGATTTAAGACAATAATGTTCTCTCACTCCGTGTAATATTCCTCTTGTTGAATCTCAGCTTCACTCTCTAACCCGCCAGCATAGCATGTCTATGGCAACAATAGAATTTTATAACGGTAAAACCTGGGTCGCAGTCGTGAAACACTTAGCGGTGTCCCTTATCTAAGAGAACCGTTTAAGGGATTATATGCAACACCCTTAAATCATTCCCTTAGATAAGGGGAAATCACGCCTTAAGTATCATACTTAAGGGAAAAACTTAAGGTGTTTTATGCAACCGGGCACTGGACCTTGTAGTGGCAGCAGAGCATGCCGAGGAGGCCATAGCAACACGTAATATACGCACAAAGATCATGCTCACACATATCTAGACATGTGCTGGTATACGGTAATACAATATATCACAATAATGAAAATGCACAATATTGTTATTGTGGGTACTTCAAAATACCATGAATAATTATTTATTACAAAATATTCAGATTTTTAGAATGCATTTTAAGAATACTTTACCCATCAACCGTTTAAAATGATCAACACGTCAAAGAGGAATGCGTTGAAAATGTTTACTTTATACATTTTTTGTGTATTGCTTTATTGTATTTAAATGTTAAATGTTTTTTTTGTTATAAAAAAGTCATTAAACCTGTTATAGTATGACTACACTTATTGTGTGACTACAATATTGCAACTTATTTCAATTCCGTGACAATATCGTATACTGTGATAAAAGCTACAGCAATTAATCGCAACACGAAAATTTGATACCGGCACATGCCTACATATATCATACTCAAAGCAAGTGCCTAATATACATTATTTTATCATTCTTCTGTTTAATAGAGAGCAAAGTTTGCCTCCCTGCTGGCTGGATAACCGTCTTGCCAATCTTGGACCAGCAATGGATATCCAAGGCATTATTTAAGTGGTCCCGGACTGGACAGCCAGAGCTGGATTTTGCCAGGGTGGACAAGATATGGTGGGGTCCCCCACAGCCATCACTTGCTCCCACTGGTGTTCCAGGGATGAAACAGTATTTTGGACATCCCTTGGTCCTCTGGATGCCAAGGAAACTCTGGCGTGTGCATCTGATCTGTCCACATGAAGACTGTGGCAGACATGAACTCACCTCTGCCGGACTGCACCAGAAAATAAGGCGGATGGTAGGTGTTGCCACCCACTACTTCATGGCAGCCGAATACCTTGCCTGTAAGGGGTGCAAAAGGAAGGTGATCAGCTGGAGCCACAACATCGTCAGCCAGCTGGACATCGGCCACCGGGTGCAGTTCCCATGTCTGCTCACCTCCAAGCTGGACTGCGAACATGCAGGTGGTGCGGCAGATGCACCAGAGGGGCCTGGGGAACAGCAGCAGCCAGGTCCAAAAGCAACTGGAGGAGCAGCACTCTGAGGTCTGGTTACACAAGCAGCTCCAGTTCCTCACAGACTGCAGGGGGCTTATGCAGGCTGTTGCTTCGGGGCTGGTGGCTCCTGTTGACTTCGGGGATCTACCAGCGATGGTCACAGTGCCAAAGCATCGCTGGCTGATGCAGGTAAACTCCCAGGATGTGCTGAGCAGGCTGGAGGAGATAAAGGCCTCCATTACATCTCAGTTTGGTCATAGTTTCATATTAAACATCATTTAGCTTGGTTTGAATGAAAGAAAAACTGTTATGGTTGTAAATGTAGTCATCCCTCATATTAACTCGGGTTTTACTATAGTAAATATGTTTGTGTTTATTTATTGTGGTCACATTAATCACGAATTGCCCATATGACATATACAGCTCTGGAAATAATTAAGAGACCACAATGGTTTCTCAATGTTAAGTGGTCTCTTAGTTTTTTCCACAGCTATATCTACTATATATACATGGATATCATGGTTTTATTGTAGTTTTTTGGAGATTAATTACCACTTGTATAACCACAGTTTTTAGTACCTTGGTTTAACTATGGTAAGTGTAGCAAACCATGCTTAATTTCTGGTTACCATGGTTTAACTTTGTTATATTCTATATTTAACTATATATAATTCATTTTTATTTGTAGTAAAACCATGGTTAATTTTAGTAAGGTGTGCCATCATTCAGTTATTTGAATTGTTTAAATATATATATATATATATATATATATATATATATATATATATATATATATATATATATATATATATATACAGTCTTGTTCAAAATAATAGCAGTACAATGTGACTAACCAGAATAATCAAGGTTTTTAGTATATTTTTTATTGCTACGTTGCAAACAAGTTACCAGTATGTGAAAATAGTTATTTTTTGCATTTTTCAGAGCGATTTCTGTCTTCCGGTTTGAAAAGCTTAGTCGGAGCAACGTCACAAATGCTGACGTCGGCGCGGCCTTTTCGCCCCAAGTATGGGCTGCTGGGCACATGCTGACGTCGACCGCTCCGAGCGATTCTCGATATATATTCATGACATAAAGCTCATTCAGTCCAATCCCTGCGCTGTAGTATGCATACAAGATAATTTAGTTAATATGCATGAGACAGTCACTTCTGTCAGGCTCGTCTTCCATCTTTATTGTAGAGATATGGTGGGGAAGTTTTGGAAGCAGCGTGCGGAAAAGTCACGGAGGAAAGCTAGGCGTTGTGCTGATACGAAGTAACGTAAAGGGCGCCGAGCGAGCTGTAACCAGCACCGTCTGTAGAAGCCTTTGCTACAAAGGCTCGGTAAAGTAAAATTCACCTGAGGAATCGCACGCCGAACCTCCAAGCGTTGACTATCTATGTCAGGAGTGCAAAATAACCAATCTGTAATCTGTAGGCTAATGAACAAAAGCCACGTCCTCTCCGTTTTATTTGTGGTCACAGCCATGCACTAAACCGCATGTGTTCGTGCTCTTAGTGAAACAGTGTGCATATTTGGACAAATATAGATTTAGCTGCCGAGTGATAGACAGCGCGGATCATCACGGCAACCCAGCGCGCGTCGCTCTGCTTCAGATGCACGGTCGAGACTATGAAGCCTCAAACCCCTTCGCTTTTACCCCGATCTAGAATTACACATCTCTATCACATCGCATGTTGGGTGGTTCACGTTCTCTTATCACGTCGGCGCGTTGTTCATCTTGCCAAACAGCGTGCATATTTGGACAAATATAGTTTTATCACGTTTGCAAAATATTTCGTCATGCAGAATAACATTTATTTTCATTTCTCACTGAATTATGCTGGTTTGAACTTTGAAGAGCTGAATGATTTGCGATCTCTGCTGCACGCCACTCATAGCTCTCTCATTCGCTGTACTCATCCCTCATTTAATCTCACTGTTGTAAACAATGCCAACGTGAACCAAGGACATGTCTCAGAACCGCTGTAACTGCTGCTGTTGGTATCGCTAATCTTAATGCACCTACTGACACTCCCCTATTTATGCAAACATTCCCTCTTTCCACACAATACCATCCCACCTTTTCAGTCGACCACTCCCCTTTTAACAAGCTTTTTCAAATCGAAGGTGTGAAAAAACACAGCTGCAGCAGGGGGGTTTCATGACCCTTTAAGGCTGTGCAATTGGGCAATTAGTTGAATTAGTTGAAAGGGGTGTGTTCAAAAAAATAGCAGTGTGGCATTCAATCACTGAGGTCATCAATTTTGAGAAACAGGTGTGAATCAGGTGGCCCCTATTTAAGGATGAAGCCAACACTTGTTGAACATGCATTTGAAAGCTGAGGAAAATGGGTCGTTCAAGACATTGTTCAGAAGAACAGCGTACTTTGATTAAAAAGTTGATTAGAGAGGGGAAAACCTATAAAGAGGTGCAAAAAATGATAGGCTGTTCAGCTAAAATGATCTCCAATGCCTTAAAATGGAGAGCAAAACCAGAGAGACGTGGAAGAAAACGGAAGACAACCATCAAAATGGATAGAAGAATAACCAGAATGGCAAAGGCTCAGCCAATGATCACCTCCAGGATGATCAAAGACAGTCTGGAGTTACCTGTAAGTACTGTGACAGTTAGAAGACGTCTGTGTGAAGCTAATCTATTTTCAAGAATCCCCCGCAAAGTCCCTCTGTTAAAAAAAAAGGCATGTGCAGAAGAGGTTACAATTTGCCAAAGAACACATCAACTGGCCTAAAGAGAAATGGAGGAACATTTTGTGGACTGATGAGAGTAAAATTGTTCTTTTTGGGTCCAAGGGCCACAGGCAGTTTGTGAGACGACCCCCAAACTCTGAATTCAAGCCACAGTACACAGTGAAGACAGTGAAGCATGGAGGTGCAAGCATCATGATATGGGCATGTTTCTCCTACTATGGTGTTGGGCCTATTTATCGCATACCAGGGATCATGGATCAGTTTGCATATGTTAAAATACTTGAAGAGGTCATGTTGCCCTATGCTGGAGAGGACATGCCCTTGAAATGGTTGTTTCAACAAGACAATGACCCAAAACACACTAGTAAACGGGCAAAGTCTTGGTTCCAAACCAACAAAATTAATGTTATGGAGTGGCCAGCCCAATCTCCAGACCTTAATCCAATTGAGAACTTGTGGGGTGATATCGAAAATGCTGTTTCTGAAGCAAAACCAAGAAATGTGAATGAATTGTGGAATGTTGTTAAAGAATCATGGAGTGGAATAACAGCTGAGAGGTGCCACAAATTGGTTGACTCCATGCCACACAGATGTCAAGCAGTTTTAAAAAACTGTGGTCATACAACTAAATATTAGTTTAGTGATTCACAGGACTAAAAATGTTTGTACAAAATAGTTTTGAGTTTGTACAGTCAAAGGTAGACACTGCTATTTTTTTGAACACACCCCTTTCAACTAATTTCCCAATTGCACAGCCTTAAGAGCGTGCATATCATGAATGCTGGGTCTTGTTTGTTTTCTGACAATCTACTGAACCTACTGGTAACTTGTTTGCCACGTAGCAATAAAAAATATACTAAAAACCTTGATTATTGTGGTAAGTCACATTGTACTGCTATTATTTTGAACAAGACTGTATATATATATATATATATATATATATATATATATATATATATATATCTCAAACATCAGTGTAGTTGTCCAGTACTTGTTTACTGTTATTTCCATGTTATGTTTAGATGAGCACAAAACCAAAGAGCCACAAGGCCATGGGAGATGGCGAGTGGATAGCGAGATTGAGGGCCATTGCCAGCTCTGGGGTCTGGCCTTCTGGAGGAGGAAATAGGCCAGCCCTAAGGCAGCGGAAGTGGTACAACCTCTATCAGAAGGTAAATTATCTCATTACATGGTATGCAGGTCTCCTGACAATTGTGTGGACAATATCAATAAATAATGGTTTTTATCTTTTTTAAGATTGAGAAATGTCCCATGCAGGCCCATGGACAGACAACCCTCTTTAGAGGGTCCATGGCCTGCAACTGTGGATTCCACAGCACTAAGGTGATCTATTTGAAAATGACATGTAATGTTGCATTACATATCTGTTAAAATTCTGTTTCACTACATCGTATGCCCTTCTGCTGTTGTTTTAGCAGCCTGGCTTTGCCACTGTCTTTTGCTGCACCGCCTCTGTCTGAGGCTTCAGACACGGCTCCTGCCCCACGGACATTCCTGAGGCCCCCTCCAAGTTTGGCAATGGTGAGTATTTCCTCTGTAATTAATGTTTACTTAGATTAATTTTGTATTTGTTTGATAAGATGTACAGCCCACCAACTTCAGAATGATTCTAGCATACTCCTACACACTGATCAGTTAGGCCATTAACATTTTTATACATAAACTAATTTTTGTTTGACTATATAATATTAGTGAGGATATTGCATACACTTACCCTAAACTCTAAACCTACACAACACTAGATTTAAATACAAATATTTGCGTTTTGGCTGGTTTTTAACTAGTGAAGACCCGTAAAATGTCCTCAGTACTCCGTTTTTCATGATATTACACTATATAGGTGAATAATTGCAATTAACTTTGTTTCTCTTTTTGGATTGGTGGGTCCCAGTTGGCTTCACTTAAGCCAAATTTAGTGGATCGGCGGACCCTCAGCCCCTCTCCTCCACCCTCTTCCAGGACCCCTAGCCCTTCTCCTCCCAGCCCAGCCCCTCCCCTTCTGCATTCTCTGTGAAGGTTCCCAGTCCTGCTACATCCTCTGTGAGGACCACTACCCCTTCTCCATCCTTTGTGAGGACCCGCAGCCCATCTCCATCCTCTGTGAGGGCTCCCACTTCTGCTCCATCCTCTGTGAGGACCCCTTCAGCTTCCCCTGTGAGGACCACTACCCCCTTTCCATCCTCTTTGAGGGATCCCAGCCCATCTTCATCCTCTTTGAGGTCTCTTAGTCCTGCTCCTTCCTCTGTGAGTATATCACCACAAATGTAAACAAAAATATTTTTTTAACTCTTAGTACAAAACTCCAAACTGATCACACTTGTAACACAGCTAGACATTATTTCAAAACCTGACCTCATGGTTTCATTCTAGTTAAACTAAATGAGAAGAGATGCTAATCAAAAGTTTGATAGTAAGAAGCAGGTACTGAGAATGAAACATATGCTGAAATACTTTTAAAAAACACACTTTTGATTATCTGCTGTGATTTTAGTACTAAGAGTTTTGAAATTTGACCAGTTGCTTGTGAAAATTGCATCAAAGCAATAAAAAAAGAACAGGCTGTGGTGTATATTAGTGCAGCCTTTATTTATACAATAATCAAATTTTATTCCAAACAGGAGGAGCCTGGAGGATCCTTGAAAGCCCCTGCTAGTGCCTCAGATTCGTTTTGGTTCCCAGGTGAAATGAGCAAGGCCATCCCTGTGCAGGACCAGAGGTGGATTGCCAACACCTTGTTTCTATCTGGCAAACTGCGGCCAGATTTGAAGCTGTGGTATGAGCCCCCGGTCCCAGCCCTCATTTACCACCAGACACCAACTCCTGACCGGTTCTTCACCCATCGGTTGATGGTGTGGATGTCCTACCACCTGTGGAAGGTGAGGGTGTCCTGCCCAGCTTGTGGCAAGAACCTGACGGGCTACGGTGTCTACAAGAGGGCTCGGAAGGTCCTGGACATTGACAGATACTACCTGATGGTGACAGAGACACTCAGGTGCACTGTGTGTTCTCTAAACTATCTGTCAACAAGTCAGACTGTCCGGGACCAGCTTGACCTGCCTCACCAGAAAATGTTCTGGCTGATCCTGCCCCGCAAGTGAGTAAAGCAGATGTTGATTGTGAAGACTTAAATGACTGAATTCACTCTCCAGGGAACACATAACTAATCACAGCAACAATTTCAGGTTTGCCTGTGACATTCGTGTCATTAGGCTGCTTCGGGACCGGACACTGAGCAACAGTCCAGCTCGATTGGTGAGGCAGCTGAAAGAGAACCGTGGGGAGGAATGGCTGACTATCGGTTGGCACACTATCTCGGGGAGTGTGCTGACTTTGTGGACCGACCCAGCCTCTTTCCAGTGGGCTGCCAGGAGCCTCCAGATCCAATCGACATCCCCACCAGTCGATGGCTGCTGTCCGTATACGGCAGGGACATCCTCTGCCGTATTGACCACATCAAGGCCAGCATCACATCAACCTTTGGCACCATCTTAAAGATGGATTCGACCAAAAAGGTAATTAATGATCTGACTGTGATATACTTACATATTTCTTAAATACAGTCAGATAGACATTCGTGTTGTTATCAGTGAAAACAGTACATAATAAATGTGTTGTTACATTTGTTAACTCCAGATCACAAAGAAGCTGGCTGGCCATGGACGGGGGACAGCACTCTGGGTGAACTCCATTGGCAACGAGGTCGGCCAGATCCTGACCAGTGTCCTGTCGGTGGCTGGTGTCATGGAGCGGTACAGTCATGGAGGCTGCCGTTCCTCTGCCAGTGCTGCTGAATGTGGACTGTGGCTGCTGCGTGAATGAGGGCGCGAGCAAGCTGCAGTCCAGGTTTGGGCAATGGCCAGACCTCCACATATGGCTGGACATCTGGCACTTTATGAGAAGGCTGGCCATGGGCTGCACCACCGACGCCCATCCCCTCTACCCCACCTTCATGGGATGCCTGTCTGCCTGCATCTTTGAGTGGGATGCAGGGGACCTCAGCCTGTTGCAGCAGGCAAAAAGACGGCAGCTGATGCAGGAGGGTGTGCCAGCTATTACAGATCTCCTGGTGGACAGGAGCATCAGTAAAAAGGACCTCAGCCTTTACTGCCGCAGGAGGATGCGTGGTGAGGAGGCCACCATATGCCTGATGGAGAGGCTTCTGCAGGAGCTGGATGGAGCAAATGGGAGGGACATCATGGGTGTAACACTTCTGGATGAAGTGCGGATGGAGCACATCTGGCGTGTGCAGAAACGCCATGTCAGGTGCATCCAGGACTTGCCAGAAGTGCCACTCTACGCTGAGGTAGGCACCACCAAAAAAGCAGGGGTCATCCTGACCAGGTTTCGCTGTGCCAGAGGGTTAGGTGTGAGTGTGTGTGCAAGAGAGAGAGAGTGTATTGTACTCATCTCATCTTGATTTTTTAGAGTAATAAGACATTTTTGGGTCTCATTTTTTACATGCAAACAAAATCCAGCACGACTCGCAGAACTCCTTTACACAGCTTGGCCTCGGCTTCTTTCAGTCTGATTGCTAACTCAAGTTAAAACAGAGGCCCAGAAGTGTGTGTGAGTGTGTGTGCGAGAGAGAGAGTGTGAGTGTGTGTGTGTCTTTTACTCATCTCATCTTGATTTATACATTTTTAGAGCATTTCAAACCTTTCTTTTCCCTTCAACTGCTCAAAATACACAACAACACTTGCAAATCAGAAATATAAAAAAGAAACGTGCAAACAAAACCAGCAGGATTGCACAGAACTCCATGACAGACCTGTTATAATGTGAATCTTCAGCACTAACAGTCTGAAGTTGGGCTAAATAAATATAAATATATATATATATATATATATATATATATATACATATATATATATACATATATATATATATATATATACATATATATATATACATATATATATATATATATATATATATTAGGGCCGGGACTTTAACGCGTTAATTAAGATTAATTAACTACGGGACTTTAACGCGTTAATTAATTACGCAAAAAAAAAAAAAAATTAATCGCACTTATTTTTGCCCCGCGGAACGTTTTTCAATGAATGAGTTTTGACCGACCGATTATACTGGAACACCAACTAGCGCTCATGAGTCACGACAACAACCATGAAAACAACAAACCATAGTGAACATGAACGAAGAAGCTGATGAGACCGCTTTGCTTGGCCCCGTGGATGGGAAATTTAGTTTTAAAAAACGAAATGATGGAAGCGTCGACAAGAGCATGGTTGTGTGCAAGCTATACAACAGGGGTATCCAAAGTCGGTCCTGGAGGGCCACTGACGTCCTGCAGAGTTTAGCTCCAGCTTGCCTCAATACACTGCTAAAGTTTCTAGTATGCCTAATAAGACCTTAATGAGCTGGTACAGGTGTGTTTAATTGGGGTTAGAGCTAAACTCAGCAGAACAGTGGCCCTCCAGGAGCAGGATTGGACACCCCTGCTATACAACAAGGAATTAGCGTATCACCGCAGCACATTGAGCCTCAAATATCACAAATATGCTTTTGCTACACTTAATGGCAAACATTGCACTGGTCTGCTGGACTGAAATAAATAAACAATATTTTGTTGATTAAGCTTATGTATTCAGTCATTATTCAATGGTATACTAAAAATACATGTGAAAAATTACTTCTCATTGTTCTCAGGTAAAATATTTATATGCGATTAAAATGCGATTAATTTCGATTAATTAATTACAAAGCCTCTAATTAATTAGATTAATATTTTTAATCGAGTCCCGGCCCTAATATATATACATATATATATATACATATATATATATATATATACATATATATATATATATATACATATATATATATATATATACATATATATATATATATATATATATATATATATATATATATATATAAAAAAGCGACGAGTATATGTAAAGCCTTAATGGTCATACCAGATTCCAAACATGCCTATCATTAGTTCCATAAGATTATCATTGATTTCCCTGCAGCCATTCTGGACAATATGAGACTTTCCTGGGCTCTTCTCGAACCTGTTCATCCTCACTTGTGCCAGACACAGATAAAAGTGGCACAAATAATATAACAAATATATTTTATTAAATATTTAAAATCATCTGGGACGGCACCAAGTTAACCCGGTTATAGGCTTGCAGCCTAAACATCCATGTTGTGCCCATGCCAATGATATTTGGGTATATATAGGTCAGATCCAAATCGAACCCATCTTCCTGGTTCCTGTTTTTAATTTGCAACAACAAATCTTTTATTATTAAATTATAAATAAAATTATTAAGTGGATCCAGGGACTGGGTCCCTGCATTGCTGTGTTTGTCAGCATCAATAACACTTACCAGCCACTTTTATGCTTCGAGTCCAGGAATCTAACGACATTATCAATGTTATTTCTATAGACACCCTTCAGAATGTGTTCGTTGGACACAATCTGCGTTTGCAGGTGGCCAAGACTGTTATCCAACGTGATCTCATGAAAATACGTGAGTATTTTTACATAAAGTGTGATTCTACTACACGTACATTTACTAACGTTTTCACACACAATAAAACGTACAATACTGACTTATTAACAGCACTAAAATGTTAATTATCTACGTATCCAAGTGTGTACGTGTAAGTTACCAGGCTCCCATAAATCGTGGCATTAATATTGTTTATTTTATATCCAATAGTCACATCAATACATGTTTTCAGTCACATTTATTAAATGCACTTTACTAAAGTTAATCAACCTAATATAAAATAACAGAAATATAAAATAACATTTTGCTCTCGTGACTTCTGCTACAAACTCATTTCGGATGACTAGATAATGTTAAAAGAAGACTGAATTTTTAAACCGTCAGATGAATAACATTCTTGCCAACCACTTTGTAGTATTTAGCTTGTTGTTTGCTGTGAAACATAAAAAGGCATTTTCTCCTATTCAGCAACTGGCGATCACAAGATACACCAAAACACAACATCAATTCACAAAACGTTATTCGTTCGCTGTAATCCAAATCGTTAGAATCCATATGTTTGCGAGAAACAAATCCAAACTGAGCCCGGTGATCTTCATCTCCATTAGCCTTCCATTAGTCTTCATCTCCTCTCAGTAGCGCGACGGTAAACATCAAATCTCGCGCTCGTTGTGAATTCAAATGTAAAAAACGCGCCCTCATGAAGCGTTACGACATGATTTACGGCAGTGGCATCGGACGCTCATTGGCTCTCGCCTGCTTCGTCACAGGTTTTGACATGCCGTGTTTCAGTCGATTTGTATTTGAAATGGGAAACGCGCAACTTCACGGAGAGAAGCCGGATTAATATTTTCATTGATTAATAGCTAACATTCTGCTCTGTACCTCATACAAAACTATTAACGTTATATACCACCCGAGAGGACTGCGACTGCAACACATCTTCATTTGAACTACTTTTGGTACCGCTTTTGACATTTTTGCAATAAATAAATGATTGTGATTACACTGGTCTGTCTGTTATGCTTTGATTTATAACAGTACGTTGTTTTAATAAATGCTAATGGGTAGGTTTAGGGGTAAGTGTAGGATTAGCCGATCAAAATATTTTTTTTAATGCTTTATTGTTATCAAAATCGTCATTTTCCAACGTTTTACCTTTTATTTTCTTTATATTCTGTATTAAATTGGTAGGTTTAGGTTTGGGGTAGTGTTAAGGGATCGTACATTAATCAATAAAATGGTCAAAGGGAAATTATATAGATATCTTTATGATATAACAAAAAATAAAATGTTTTTACCAGTATAAAGTTTTTATTCTTAACAAAAAAGATTTGTTTTTTTAGCTGTAAAAATGTAATAATACTACGTTTAAATGTTGCAAATACGTCTATATTTTACATTTTAGCACTTCTCCAAACGTACTAAGACGTACGTTTAGTCTCTTTGAAAGTAACGTATTAATACCTACGTATTAACGATGAGACCAGGCTGTGTTATCATGTCCATTTAGAAGCGCGCTCATACAAAGGCAGTGCATCACTGTGACATAAACACATCCAATGAGTCGCATCATCAAATAACACAAATGGACCGAATACACTGACAGCAGGTTTGCCACCAACTTGGCCTAAATTGGGCTTTTTGAAAAAATAATTTGCACTTCATGCCCCTGGCCATCCCTCACACAATCATGTCACCCTCAATTATGGCTGTCAATTAAAAAAAAAAATGCCTTCATCCACAATAAAGCGAAGCACATCCCAGCCATGCCTCTGGGAAATCCCACATCTCTGTCTGGTCCACTGGGCAGCACACGGCTTTGAGCTGTTTCTTCTGGAGCTGATGCACAGAAAAAAAGGCATATATAAATAAATGACACTATAATTGCACGGGTGGATTCCTCATGGCTGCCTGTTTTAATATACATTTGCTGATGCATCACGTGGCCCATTGTTGCGTGACGGGTAACTGCTGTCGCAGTACAGCTGTATAAGAGCATCACAGACCTGTTATAGTGTCATTATATATACATATATATATATATATATATAAAGCCTTAATCATTGTATCTGATTCCAAACATACCTATCATAAGATCCATAAGATTGTCCTCCTTTTTTGCACAAGTAGACCAGACAACATGGGATGATTAAACTATATCCATCTCTTTTGTTTGGCTCATGGCCATTGTGTAAGGCAGTTCTTGTATTCCAGCAAAATAATTAATTACTCCTGTTAAAGTAGCAAAGTTAAATTACAAAATGAAAGGCTGTGAACTGTGATGTATCAAAATGTATGTCTCACTTGTTTCATTTTTTGTTCTAAATGTCCTGTAATGTGTTCATTTATTTTTTATTTTATTATTGTTGTTGTTTTTTTGTTGTTCATTCATTTTTATTATCATTATTATTTATTCATTTATTTATTGTTCCAATGTTTAAATAAATGCCAAATAAATATATTTTGAAAAAAAGAACATTATTGTAAAGTGTTACCAAAAGACATGTGAATACAAAGTGCTTCTAATTGCTTGTCTGCTTGTATATTATGATGCGTGTCCTTTATAATAATATTATATCAAGAATAAACAGTGAATGTATATTATGATGTGTATCCTTTTTAATAATATTTTTAATAATATTTAGTATCAAAAACACCAGTAAAAGTTGACAGAGATAAAAGTGACATTATTGCAAATATATATATCTCAATGTTATGCTGTATTATGATAAAAAAAAAAAAAAAAAGCTTAGAATTGGGCTCATTTACAAAGATTTTGGTGAGAATAGGTCCACAGCACAGCTCCGAATGACCTCAAAAAGGCCTAATTTGACCCCTGATCTCTTGAGCCTATAGTATACTCAGATTTTCAGATGTATACACCAAATTTTAGGCCTGAATCCCCACTTTCCATCAAGGCCAAACCCATTGATATAGCCCAAATTGAAAGCTAATGATGATCATTACAATATACCTATTTCAGGCAGTATTCCTATTTTTTGACCAGGTTGTTCAGGCCAGGAGACTCAGAATTTCAGTTGTCATAATTAAAATGTAGCCCTGAATCCCCTCTTTAAATTAAGCCCAAACACATTAATATAGGCCAAAGTGAAAGCTAATGAAACATAAAATGGTATCCCTGAATCCAAGCTTTCACAGCGAGTTTTCTGGTGAGACCAGGTAAAAATTCTGCCCAGGTGATGCGCTCTTACCCTGGTCTCACAACAAAACAAAAAAAAACAGGCCCATTCGCCTCATAGGTTTATTTGATCCCACAACACAACACTTTGACCTTGGGCTTATGTGAAACTGTATAACATGACCTTTCCGCTGATATAAGACACACTCTAATTGCACTTTGTTTTAAGGAGCAATAAATAAATTCGTACAGGCAACTGGACCGAAACATCTGCATGCCAAGAATCACCCTACCCTCTAAAACATTCTGAACAAAACATATACAAATTCATTCACACATTTGTAATCTGGCAATGTTATGCTGTATTATGATAAAAAATAAATAAAAAAAATAGCTTAGAATTGGGCTCATTTACAAAGATTTAGGTGAGAATAGGTCCACAGCACAGCTCTGAATGACCTCAACAAGGCCTAATTTGACCCCTGATCTCTTGAGCCTATAGTATACTCAGATTTTCTTTTCCTCAGACCTCGTCTTCAGGCAGGAATTGCAGATCCGAGACCCTCGGATTATGCTCTTCGGATGGGGCCTACGCCAAATGACTCTGTACACTATCAGCTTGCTGAGCTGTTAATAAATGCACTATTGTCAATATATTTCTCCCCGAGTCTTTCTGGTGGAACTCCTTTACACAGCTTGCGCCTCGGCTACTTTCAGTCTGATTGCTAACTCAAGTTAAAACAGAGAGGCCCAGAAGTGTGTGTGAGTGTGTGTGCAAGAGAGAGAGTGTATTGTACTCATCTCATCTTGATTTTTTAGAGTAATGAGACATTTTTGGGTCTCATTTTTTACATGCAAACAAAATCCAGCACGACTCGCAGAGCTCCTTTACACAGCTTGGCCTCGGCTTCGTTCAGTCTGATTGCTAACAGAGAGGCCCAGAAGTGTGTGTGAGTGTGTGTGCGAGAGAGAGAGAGAGAGAGAGTGAGTGTGTGTGTGTGTCTTTTACTCATCTCATCTTGATTTATACATTTTTAGAGCATTTCAAACCTTTTTTTTTCCCTTCAACTGCTCCAAATACACAACAACACTTGCAAATCAGAAATATAAAAAAGAAACGTGCAAACAAAACCAGCAGGATTGCACAGAACTCCATGACAGACCTGTTATAATGTGAATCTTCAGCACTAACAGTCTGAAGTTGGGCTAAATAAATATATATATATATATAAAAAGCAACGAGTATATGTAAAGCCTTAATGGTCATACCGGATTCCAAACATGCCTATCATTAGTTCCATAAGATTATCATTGATTTCCCTGCAGCCACTCTGGACAATATGAGACTTTCCTGGGTTATTGAGTATATTGAGCAAGCTACTGTTATGTTGTAATGCTTAAAGGTGCACTATGCAACTTTTCGTCCACTGGAGGGCGCCTATTCAAAACAAATGCGTAGTTTGATGACGCAAAGTGTGAGCGCAGCATCTTGGGACATGTGGTCTTCACATCACAGCCTGTGAAAAATAGGAGAAATCAAGTTCATGCATGCGGTTATTAACGTTACTGTAGTGAAGCAGAGCAGGACCGAGTGTTGAGGAGCTGAGCGCGGCCGCTGGAGCGATTGGTTATTAATGTTACTGTAGTGAAGCAGAGCAGGACCGAGTGTTGAGGAGCTGAGCACGGCCGCTGGAGCGATTGGTTATTAACGTTACTGTAGTGAAGCAGAGCAGGAGCGAGTGTTGAGGAGCTGAGCTCGGCCGCTGGAGCGATTGGTTATTAACGTTACTGTAGTGAAGCAGAGCAGGACCGAGTGTTGAGGAGCTGAGCACGGCTGCTGGAGCGATTGGTTATTAACGTTACGGTAGTGAAGCAGAGCAGGAGCGAGTGTTGTGGAGCTGAGCACGGCCGCTGGAGCGATTGGTTATTAACGTTACTGTAGTGAAGCAGAGCAGGAGCGAGTGTTGTGGAGCTGAGCACGGCCGCTGGAGCGATTGGTTATTAACGTTACTGTAGTGAAGCAGAGCAGGACCGAGTGTTGAGGAGCTGAGCACGGCCGCTGGAGCGATTGGTTATTAACGTTACTGCAGTGAAGCAGAGCAGGACCGAGTGTTGAGGAGCTGAGCACAGCCGCTGGAGCGATTGGTTATTAACGTTACTGTAGTGAAGCAGAGCAGGAGCGAGTGTTGTGGAGCTGAGCACAGCCGCTGGAGCGATTGGTTATTAACGTTACTGTAGTGAAGCAGAGCAGGACCGAGTGTTGAGGAGCTGAGCACGGCCGCTGGAGCGATTGGTTATTAACGTTACTGTAGTGAAGCAGAGCAGGAGCGAGTGTTGAGGAGCTGAGCGCGGCCGCTGGAGCGATTGGTTATTAATGTTACTGTAGTGAAGCAGAGCAGGACCGAGTGTTGAGGAGCTGAGCACGGCCGCTGGAGCGATTGGTTATTAACGTTACTGTAGTGAAGCAGAGCAGGAGCGAGTGTTGAGGAGCTGAGCTCGGCCGCTGGAGCGATTGGTTATTAACGTTACTGTAGTGAAGCAGAGCAGGACCGAATGTTGAGGAGCTGAGCACGGCTGCTGGAGCGATTGGTTATTAACGTTACGGTAGTGAAGCAGAGCAGGAGCGAGTGTTGTGGAGCTGAGCACGGCCGCTGGAGCGATTGGTTATTAACGTTACTGTAGTGAAGCAGAGCAGGAGCGAGTGTTGTGGAGCTGAGCACGGCCGCTGGAGCGATTGGTTATTAACGTTACTGTAGTGAAGCAGAGCAGGACCGAGTGTTGAGGAGCTGAGCACGGCCGCTGGAGCGATTGGTTATTAACGTTACTGCAGTGAAGCAGAGCAGGACCGAGTGTTGAGGAGCTGAGCACAGCCGCTGGAGCGATTGGTTATTAACGTTACTGTAGTGAAGCAGAGCAGGAGCGAGTGTTGTGGAGCTGAGCACAGCCGCTGGAGCGATTGGTTATTAACGTTACTGTAGTGAAGCAGAGCAGGACCGAGTGTTGAGGAGCTGAGCACGGCTGCTGGAGCGATTGGTTAATAACGTTACTGTAGTGAAGCAGAGCAGGACCGAGTGTTGAGGAGCTGAGCACGGCCGCTGGAGCGATTGGTTATTAACGTTACTGTAGTGAAGCAGAGCAGGACTGAGTGTTGAGGAGCTGAGCACGGCCGCTGGAGTGATTGGTTATTAACGTTACTGTAGTGAAGCAGAGCAGGACCGAGTGTTGAGGAGCTGAGCACGGCTACTAGAGGGATTGGTTATTAACGTTACTGTAGTGAAGCAGAGCAGGACCGAGTGTTGAGGAGCTGAGCACGGCTACTAGAGGGATTGGTTATTAACGTTACTGTAGTGAAGCAGAGCAGGAGCGAGTGTTGAGGAGCTGAGCACGGCTGCTGGAGCGATTGGTTATTAACGTTACTGTAGTGAAGCAGAGCAGGAGCGAGTGTTGTGGAGCTGAGCATGGCTGCTGGAGCGATTGGTTATTAACGTTACTGTAGTGAAGCAGAGCAGGAGCGAGTGTTGAGGAGCTGAGCACGGCTGCTGGAGCGATTGGTTATTAACGTTACTGTAGTGAAGCAGAGCAGGAGCGAGTGTTGAGGAGCTGAGCACAGCTGCTGGAGCGATTGGTTATTAACGTTACTGTAGTGAAGCAGAGCACGACCGAGTGTTGTGGAGCTTAGCACGGCCGCTGGAGCGATTGGTTATTAACGTTACAGTAGTGAAGCAGAGCAGGAGCGAGTGATGTGGACCTGAGCTCGGCCGCTGGAGCGATTGTTAAACAAATACCCGCCTCGCGAATACCGGGACTTTTATTATGACGGGACGGGATTTACGTTAGTTATTTACGACGATTTTTAAGAACAATCTTTTCGTGAATATGAATACTTTGTAAAATTTTATCTTAAAAACAATCATAAATATTCTTTTTTTTTCTCAAGTTAGAAAATAAGAAGAAATTGGCAGTTAAGATTAATTTTATTCTTAAGAATGTTTTGTGAATCCGGAGTCTTTTCACTGCCACCTGAACAGGTTCATTCCAGGTTTGCGTCTCACATGTATGATGTTTTAAATAATTTCTATGCAAGTCCTTTTTCCATTGGTGCCAATGCACTGAATTTCCAGCTCTACCTCCTGGAAGGCCTGAACAGGTGAAATCAGGATCGGGGGACTGCCGCAGTGACCAGCAAACCGGCGTCCCTTCTGACCTACGCCGGGGATATGGCCCACTGCGTCAACACCAACAGCCTGAAGGTGTTTGGCCGGGCTTTTGTGCCAACTTTCAGGCCACCTGCCAAATACACTGGTATGTCTCTTGTTTGTGGGTTTGCAATACAGACCTATTAAAGGATAGAAGTTTTGAAGTTAAATTTGAAGAACTAATAAAAGAAGAACAGAAAAATCATTTGTACAAAGACCACAAAAGAATATGGTAAGATAATGTTGAATATAGAATTGGGAAATATGTACAGGAATTTTGAAGAAAAGTTATTGAAAGAGGGAGGAGGAAAAAAATTGCATTAGAAAAAGCAAAGAAAAAGATGAAAGTAAATATATAGGGGAGGTGATAGGAAGCAGGCAAAATATTTTCTTTAATTTGGGAAAAAGTAGACTGGCAGACTGAATATATATATATTAGTTTTGCATGTCCAAATATCATCCTTGATATTATCTCATCAGTTTTTTTTCCTGCACTTCTCATCTATCGCACTTTCCTTTGAATCCTGTAAAATCATCCACCTTTCTTCTCCTGATCCCATTGTTTTTGCCACGTTTCCTATATATAAATATATATAGGAATATCTATATATATATATATATATATATCTATATATATATATATATATATATATATATATATATATATATATATATAGACCAATAACAATGCAAAATGGGTACAGGTTAATGCTTGTATGGGTACGGGGTTATGGTATTTCAATACAGACCTATTAAAGGATAGAAGTTTTGAAGTAAAATTTGAAGAACTAGAACAAAAGCCAAAGAGGCATGAAATCGCTCTCACAGACATTTTCCTGGACCGTTCCCACCTGGTGGAATGACCTGCCGATCTCAATTCGTGCTGCCGAGTCTGTAGCCATTTTTAAAAAACATCTTAAGACACATCTTTTCCAATTGCACCTGACCAATACAGAATAGCACTTACTGATCACCACAGCAACGACCAAAAAGCGCACACTCCTGGATCATATCTACGTCTGATCCGGATTTGTGCCTTCAGGCGGGTATGTTACATAGTTATCATAACTATCAGAATCCAGTGTTCGGCATTTTGCGTACGTGAGTCTTTGTTGTAGATGTAGAAAAAATAAAATAAAAAAAATTGTGTATTGTGCTAATTAATTGAGATTTCTTACAGCTCTTACAGGTTGTTGGCCTTGTCTGTTTCGTTGCTTCTATTACTCTCCCCTTTTTTGTAAGTCACTTTGGATAAAAGTGTCTGCTAAATGATTAAATGTAAAATGTAAAATACACAAGGTGGGACGATGGGATGAATTTGTGGAAACTGAGAGAATTAACATTGAGAGGGAAGGTGAACTGAATGCCTTAATGTCAACAAAATGTGTTGTGTTGGGAGTTACACACCGATGCCAAGGTGGATAAGCAAAAGAGTAAAAGCAATTGTTTTGAAATTTCTATGGAATTCGAAGCCATCAAAGATTGCATATGAAACAACAACAGGGGATGTGAAAGAAAGAGGGTTGGGATTGCAGGATCCAGAACTAAAGAAAAAGAGTTTTGAATGAAGAAAATCAGGCACAATGGCCAAAGACAATGAAGTTGTTTTTAAATAAATGTGGAAATATTAATATAGAGGCAGATATTTTATGGATGGAATGCCAGAGTTTTATATAGAAGTTTTGGAAGCATGGGGGGAATGCAAAATAAATGCTGGTATGAATCCCAGGAGAAGAGATGTTAACTCAATCGCTGTTCTTAAATGACAAATGTTTTATATTAAAGAAAATAATTGTATTTTCAACAGTGGATTAATATTGGTTTTAATAGAGTGTAAGACATTCTATAATGTGGTCTTTCAATGTCTTCTCTTATGTCAGGAAAGACACTGCCATGACATCTAGAAAAGGATTATTTTATTCCTGACTGAGCCTCAAAGAGACAGCATTAATACAGTTCTTATTTAGGGAAGAAAAACTGTTTTTGGGGACACACTTCCAATTAATAAAATAAGCTGGCATATAACAATAATACTCCAATGAGTGCAAAAAACAAAGTAGTAGCAGAATTACAAAACAAAAAGTTTTTTTTTCCACATTGCTAATCTCAAAAATAAGTGAGCAAAACAACAGTAGAGGCTTGTATGTGCCCGATGAAAGAAATAAAACACTGCATACATGAGAAATCTGCACATTTTACCACATGAATACATAAAATGCATTACACTTTAACTAATTTTGATCAAACTAGTCAGTAACTGGACTGAAGGAAATAGTATGTTAACGCAGGGTACAATACTCTAAGAAGTACTTAATTACGTGGAGTAATACTTCACCAGATTAATGAGCAAACCTCTCTGAAACGCTAAAGCACGCAGAAAAAGCTCACGTGGTAATCTCACTTTGTCATTCTCCCCTCTAACACAATATATAAAGAACAATAATTATTGCATGTTACATTAATACACATTATTTTAACGTTTCAACAGCTTTTATAAAATTAGATCATTCCCCTCCCCGCCGGAGAGCTCTCACATGCAGGAACACAACACTCGTTTGAACGATGATTTTACACCATCCACGCAATATCAATCACACGATTGTAATCACCACAGATATACAAGTCAATATTAAAATGAATTTTTTTCTCTCTCTTTAACAGTTTTATAAACCGTTTCTTCCTCTGTGTAACTTTAGCTTTTCTAACCGTGCTCTCTCAGTCGCGCACGCGCTCTTCTTCTTTAGATTTTTATTGGCGGTTGACAAACACCGCAATGGTGTATTACCGCCACCGACTGGTAAGGAGTGTGAATCAAAATGACACATTTCCTCTCTTTTTATATCCTCTCCCACAAATTAGCCACTTTTCCTGAATTATTTTGTAAAATATCTCCTAATATAAACTGTATTTTCCCCCCTATATTTTGTATTACCTTCTTTCAGTCTCATATTTCTGTCAGTACAACATAGCATGTTCCACTGTTTCTCGCCCACAAAATTCACTTTCGTGTATCATGTTTACTCATTTTTTAAAGTGTACTATTTAGTCTTGCATGTCCATTATCTCATCTGTTTTTTCCTGCACTTCTCATCTATGTCACTTTCCTTTGAATCCTGTAAAATCATCCACGTGTCTTCTCCCATTGTTTTTGCTACGTTTCCTTCAACCTTTTCTTAATAATACTCTTGATTTCATTCTAATTGCCTCCTTGTCTGCCATATCCTCGGACACCAATATGAGCCAGAAACCGTAAAAAAATAAAAACACTGTTAAAAAAAACATGTTTGCTGTATTTCTACTAAAATGTCTGGTCTACTTCCTGAGTGACTGCATTGTAAGCTAGTCTATAATGAAATTGAGTCTGGACAAATGATTGATTTCAAAGGGCTTATAGGAGATAACTGCTGCTAATAATATTGCAATCATTTCCCCTGTATAAACAGATAATTTATCACTGATTCTTTTCCCTACAGATAAATGAAATTCTGGAACAATGAATGCTACTGCTCTGTGATGCATCTGTGTATATCTGAACATAGCTGTAGTACTCATTAATACATATCTGCACATTATATGAAGTACATTCCTTATCCTTGTTTTTCTTTTCTAACAATGCAAAATCTACTGCAGCATCTGCAGTTAGACAAACATTTAACTGATTAACTTTAAGTTGTGTTTGTTCACTCTCTCTGCGCATGCACAAACTCTTACAGGTGTCATAAACTGGCTTTTAATTTTTTTTCACCGCTTTTTCATATTAAACTATGTTTATGTTGTCCCTTAACTAAGACGAGTTGACACACACCTCTCTCGTCTCAGTAGCTGCATTTCCATTTCTTAAATGTCGATAAAAAACTGTCGCGAAATGACCGCGTTTCCATAGCTGCAGTTATGCGACTAAAACATATTACTTTCCTCTCGCGATAGGTCATTCCAAAATGATGGCACTTGGTAGGTTTGTATATCCCATCCACCACACTAGCCATTATTTTTATTGGAAGGAGACGTGTGTGTTATCCAAGCATTAATGGCAAGGAAAGCCCCTTAGGTTACTTAAGCGGCACGGATATGAGGTGTGTGTGTGTGTGTGTGTGTGTGTGTGTGTCAGATATGCTTCAAGGTCTTCATGATAATGTAGCCTTTCTGTGTTTAGAATCCAGTATTACTGTAATCCTATATTGTCTTTTATGAGTTTAATAAAGAACTCCATCTCGTCTTCAAACAAACCGTCATCTGTAAAGAATGATCGACTTTTACGCGCGGCTAGGTTGACGCATATAGAGTAGAGCGAAAGTTTGAATTTGCATGTTAGCGCAAATGTTTTTTTATTTTTACCACTTTCGTTATTTTGGCTAGACATTTCGTTTGTTGGGCATATGAACTGAATTTAGAAATGCTTTGGAAAAGAAAAAATTGGCATTCAATAAACTAAATAATTGTTTTGAAATGAAGACCGCGTTTGGAGTGAGTGCATGCAAAATACTTAGTTCCCCGAGTCCACAAATAAAAATAGACAGTTTATAGTTTATAATTATGTCTTGAACTCATCTGTATAGCTAAAAATGACAAGAGTATTGTAAATTGTTTCATCTCTCTTAAAGGAAGAAGGAAAAAATGAGAACGTCGGCGCTTTTATCGGCCGTGGGTTAAAGAAAACATAGCCTAACTACGATAGGCTACGTTTAGGCCTAAACATTAGCCTGTAATATTATTATTTTAATTTATATGTTGGTTATGAAAAGTGAGCAGCATGAGTAAGAATCGCAATATGTTTGAGACCTGGGGAGTCACATGATTTTGATCACTTCGAGTTTTATTTTCTAGAGAGTCTTTCTTAATTTTTTTTTTTAGTTTTGTATAAATTGTATTTTTATTTTGATCGATTTTTCATCAATTCATTGCCTGTTTATTAGATAAGAAGCAAACTAAGATTGTCTGGAATGGATTGACGTGCGTAGCTGGCCTGTTTCCTCTGCCTTTGAGTAAGGCTGAAACTAGCTCTTTCTGCTTTAATACATTTCTTGAATATATGTCTTAATTACAGTATATATAGCCTGTAGTCCGTATTAGGAGAAAATATGTCCTTTTAACTACATTATCTTGTTATTACGACACAATTGAGTGGAAAATATAATATATTGGCCTTATGTTGCAGCAATGCGTGACATGTAAATGCGAAAAAAACGTTTCCATTGCAGTTTTGCGAAAATGTGCTTTTTCGAATCGCCTGAAAAACCACCTCATGAGAGCGTCAAAACTTTTTTGCGATATGGGAGTTTTTGCGAAATTGCCGCGTTTCCATTGGGCGTATTTTCAATTCACAATTTCAATATGCGCAATTTGAAGGGTAATGGAAACGCGGCGACTGTGTGCTCTTAATCTCTGACACGCGGTGACGATCTGATAGCATTTAGCTTAGCCCACTAAGCCCAGTTCATTCACTTTGGTACCAAACAGAGATCAAGTTAGAAGCGACCAAACAACTCCAAGTTTTCCTAGGGCTGGGCGATAAATCGATTTTATCGATTAATTCGAGTTTGTAGTTTCATGTCGATTTTTGTGAATGAAAATCGTTTTTTTCTTTTCTTTAAAATCCGCCGACGCTCCCTCTGGGCTCCCGTAATGGCTCAGCCCTCCCCCGCACGTTTGCCAGTGCCACAGAGATACACAAACAACAAATAGTGTCATTGGTTCAGTTTTTCACAGAACTATGAACAATACCCCGCTGCAAAGTGTGTTTGAAGTCTGAACGGAGCTGCGCTCATTTGAGCTGCGCGGACAACGAATGCAGCGCAAGCTCATACACGGGACGATCTCGTGACAGACACGATACACAGCGCTGGAGATCCAGTGAGAGAGCGCTTAAATTCACCACAGAGTTAATAACATCGCTACTGTGATCTAGTGGAAACGTTCGCCGCACAGTTCTGTTATGAACCACAGAAATCAGATCAAACTGAGCTGACGTGGAGACAACATGAGCGAAGGTCCGGGGTTTCAGTCACAAATCACCAACATTCACCATGATTTACTGTAGTAAAACCACATGGATTTAATGTTGCTGTCATTATTTATCTCAGTATTCGTACAACCTTTTGAGATTGAAATTCAAGCATTTTCCAATGGTTTCGTACACTTATTTGTACACGTACTGCACTTATTTCCAGCACTTCAAAGCTCTAAATATCCAAAATATGCTATTTTAATGTGATGGTTTGTAAAACTAAAAGTTTAAAGGGGTCTTGTAAAAGAAGTACTATTGTAGTTATTTTTTTTTTAATGTTTAATCCATTTTGTGGCAAACAAGCATTTTTTTATTAAAAAAAAAAGATATGCAGTGCCCTCCACTATAACCAGCAGAAGGTTTATTACTTTTTGATTTATAAGCCATTTCCACTCCCTAATATATGGAGAAAAGTACGAAGTCACCAAGTCTCATGAAAAACTAAATTGCACAGAAAGCAAGTAAAGAGCTCATTTTATAATAACTGAAGCTGTCGGTCAGTTCAGTGTGAGAATATTGGAAGAACAATGGTAACCTATATTTAATAATATCATTAGTATATTATTAAATAGCATAACATTTAAATTTTCCCTATACTTTTTTGCACATTGCTGTTGTTAATAAAAGTTAATATGATCTGTATATCAATTAATAAACCTTTGATATGTATACTGTATATTGCAAAAAATATGGTGCCCGTTTTTACTGTGGAATGGTCTGGGTTATTCACATGCTGAAAGTTTTGCACCCCAGGTAGGCACTCTACCAAGCCGCAAATATTTTACCTAAATATAATAAGGTTAAAACTTGTTTTGAACAATTTCTTTGTCATCCTACCCAAGAGCATGTCATATGTATGCCATAAAGCGTATCCTATGCACTCGAAAAACTGCGTAGCATATGCACGCCAAAACTCATTTTGGCTTATACATTCCACGAGATTGCACACTCGTACTATTGATACTAGGGGTGTAACGATTCGTTTAACAACGATTCAATTCGTATCACGATTTGAGGTTGTCGATACGATTTAAGGACGATATTGGTTCATTTAGAACGATATGATCCGAAACGATTCAGTGACTTGAAATCGATTCAGTAACTTTTTAGCCAAAAATTTAAATCAGTGTGAAAGTTTTATTTCAACCGAATCGAATCGTTGTTAAAACTAATCGTTACACTCCTAATTGATAAGCATTACTATGTGATCACGTTGCATCAGAACAGGGTGTTCAACACACCACCGTTTCCGTTTAAAAAATGTTTTACAGCGTTTTGTCTGGGCTGAACGCAGCCCAGGATATTCCTGACCCAGTTACATATATGAAGTAAAAGAAGGGTTTTTCCCCATTCATTCCAAACCATTGTAGATGAGGTGAAAGGGGTTAAAGATGATGTAAATGTAAAAATCTTGGAAAAGCAAGAAACTAAGCAATTTCTAGACAATGGATAAAGAGGATTGAGGAAGACAAGGGAAATGAAGGGGGAAAATAAAGGTGTTTGTAAAGAGAACAGAGACGTTTCTTTTATTCAATGTTTGGTGAAGGAATTCTATGTGTATTTTAGCTTTAAAATTCTGGGGAAAAGTGTTTATGGAGAAAAAAATGTGAGGAAATGGTATATGGATGCAAGAATGGGAATGGGACTTTTGTACAAGACTTAGTATAATATTCTCAGAACTAAAGTGGCATACGATTGGATTTACTAAAAATGCTTCGTGTAAAGTTTGTTTAATAAAAGAGGAAGGGTTTTACATATGTTTTATGTTCCCATGTGGAGTTAGCATAGAATGTGAGAAATATTTTTGTTGTGAGATATGTCATAAGCCCTGTTCGCACAGGATAAGTATTATCTGGAGACCTCGTGTGATCTAGTATTCCCCCCACACACACGTGTGACGCTTTCGCACGGGATAAGCGAAGCCTGTAATGTTTCTCACATTTACTGACTTATCTCCCGTATATTGCAAATTATGCCAAATCATTGTTGTTAAAATGTTTTATCATTTTAAAAATGTTATAGGCCTAGGTATAGCTGTCTGATGTATTATGAACAGAAGAACGTTCTGCACCGCATGCTGCTATATACGTTTGCTGCGATAGTCACTGTTGCCACCGTTGTTTTGATTTTTTAGAGTACCGTAAAACTTCAAATAATAGCCGATTCCCAAATAGACGCCTGTCTCTTTTAAACGCCCTGGTGTGACGACAGGTTTGGGTAAATAAAGGCCGGTCTCAAATAGAGGCCTGATCTGTTTTTTAGTATCAGGTTGTATTTGATCTTCTAAAACCCGTCAGATCGTCTGTTCTATGTTTTGATTAGATTTCACGTGACAGGAAGTTCGGTTCTTTTCTGCGAACGGGTTCTATCGGACAGTTCGTTTCAATGAACCGGTAAAAAAAAACGGATCATCGGTTCTTTTACGTCTTTACGTAATGACGTCATTTCTATCATCCCGGCGGATGAAAATACATTCAAACACATTAATATAAAGTATTTGTAATAACTTAGTATAGTAATAATTGTCGTCATCATCGTCTTGGACATGTTTTTTCATTTATGTTTTGCAAAAGCACTCAATACAGCCACATGTCGTGCAAACACTGATGTTTTACACAGATTAAATAAACTTACACTGACATAACATAAACTTATGCTCAGTTCACCCGTGCTCATTATCAGCATCAGCTGTCCGAGAGAAACACTTCGGTTTTATACACTTGAAACCCGCATTTCTTTCCTCTGAACAAATAACACACATGATCGGCTCATCGGTTCTCAGTATCAAACGTGTCCGAAAGAAACGGTTTGTGATTCTGTACTGCTGTCCGTTCGCTGAGTTCTCAGTTCTCTCAGCAAAACTTTCTTTTAGCGCCAATTTATATTGTTCTGCCCATTGCTGTCACATCGTTTCATTTTTTGTGCTGCCAATAATCGAAGACATTTCTTACATTAAATGATTTGTTAAACATATTCAAATTAATTATAAATAAAACGTAATATAATGTGTTAACCTCCTACTGTCATGCTTGAACAGCTCAACACTAAATCAAGGCCTGTCTCTTATAGACGCCTGTTTCAAATACAAGCCGGTGCAGTTCGGCGATTTGGGTAAATAGAAGCCCGGGCTATTATTTGAAGTTTTACGGTACCAAAAATAATTTTGTTCTGTTAGAGAACAGACAGTACAATTAAAAACTGAACGTGTCTGCTCAATACAGCACGAGCCGAACGAGAGTCGCAGCACAAACACAGCAGCAAGAGTCAGATCACATTCATCACGAGAGTGAAGAGCTAAAATAAAATGATCGCAGAAGATTCAAAGTAAAATGTAAAAGCGCCTATTTAAGTGGGTTCATTGTCCTGTTTTGTTGTTGTTTTTTCATTAAGAATAATATTGACCGTTTAAGCAATTTCGCCTCCGAATTCTGAAGTGAAAGTGTAATGCGCACGAGTAAAAGTGCACGTCCACTGTGTTAGAAACTCTTTTCCTCGTTGAAGCAGAGACCAGCAGACGTTGGGATATCTTGGGATAGCAGATGTTACTCTTTTTTGAGACACGCGCTGTGTCCAACGCTAGTCGTCCAACAAGTCTAACTAAATCAGTATAAACACACTGTAATATATCCACATTTTACAGAGGAAGGAATTCAAACAGTAGTGGACGAGACGAAAAGGAATGGCCAGCAACGGAAAAGAGAAAAATCACAAATCAGACCGAGACCTTTTTAGATCATTTTATAATTAGTGGAATTAGTATTTGATATGTTTAATAAAGAGGACCAGTGAAAATAATAACAAACTAATCATGTGCCTTTCAGTAATATTTACGATGAAGCTGCTGATGTCAAAAGATTGAATTTTGACAATAATAAATTAAGTCAAAATATTTATTTTTCCTTTCCCCCTAAATGTTGATGAATGCATTAAATATCAAACATGTAGTTAAGGGACTGCTATTCATGCATCATATGACTCCTTAATCAAGGATAACTCTTCATTGGTTCATTAGTAGTTCATATCTTCACTAATCATGAGTAAATGTTCATTAATGCAGGTATTAGTGCATTATTATTAAAAATAAAAAAAACACACAATTACAACATAGTTGTCATCATTTACACATTTTTCACACTTCGGCTATTTCTAATTTCTAATGATGTGGTATTGTGACGCTAGCCTGGCTCTGCCCTCCTACGTACTTCCGCTCAATTTTCATTTTCCTTCAGTACTCCGTCTGGGACTGCGGTGTAGTCTTAGGTTTTCTCCGAACAAATTTTTACCGGTCCAATCAGCGAACAGAGGGAGTGGCTGAGAACGATGACGTTGATGTTGAGCGCTAGTTTGAGATGTAGTTCAGTAATGGCGGCGGAGAAAGAGGCAAACTAAACCATTAATTGCATTGTGGCACCGCTGCCGAATATCCAGAAGTTAAAGCCGGAGCAATAACAGTCTTTGCTGGGGTTTGTTGGTGGCCATGATGTTGTGGCCCTCCAACAGGGTAAATTCGGGAAAAGTTTGATTTTCCAGATCGCTTCGTTAGTGATGAAGGAGTTGGCTGAAGCTATTCGGACGGTAACTGTTTCTCGTGCGGTCGGAAGGTATTGCCATCATTTAAGTTACGGGGACTGGTCAGTTATTTTATTGCCGTCCGTCTCTCACCACCCGCGTAAAAATCCCCGGCCGAGTTACCGACTGCTTTTGACAAACGCAAGGTCGTGTTGATGTAACAGCTGTCCGGATCCACATCTCTGAGTTTTCAACAATTTATCACTTCAAAATTCACTGTTTGTAATCATTTTTGACCACTGCAGGACACCATACGGTTGCTTTGCTCTTATTAGGATGCATTTATAGACTTGTATTTCCTTAAAATGCTGGCAAGTATTTAGAAGAGCAATACATTTCATCACCGCTCAAACAAATTAAAATAAAAGCCCTTAAACATTTGAATTGGTCCGTTATTTATCGCAGCATTTATTATCATACCAAGCATATGACATTTTATTTACAGCATACAATGATGTTACGGACCGTGTGAGCGCCGCGTTCCCCATCACAAAACTCTCCTGTCCACCGTGGCGAGAATAAATCACAATCCGAATGCACGAGTTTTAGGTTTTATCCTATAGTTTTATCACTGAGGTGGCATGCACATGTGCACTTTTATTTTGTCGGATTTCCATGAGTGAAGCAGGCGAAGGGCGCGTGACATACACCACGACCAAACGTTAGCGATTGGTTATGGCAGATCCAGAGCGGCTCAGGGCAGATCCAATAGTTTTAAACCTCAACAGGGTGCCCGCCTTCGCGGAAATAAACCCTCGTCAATGGAGAGTGGCCAGACTCTATGTACAAATGAAATGTACGAGAGTCTGGTAAAACCAGGCTATTGTGAAGTCAGTTCAGAGTGCCAAAACTCAAAATGCACTGAAGGTTGATACCAATAATGGATGAAAACATTATAAGAGTGAGAGGAGGAAGAGTGTGTGAGCAAAAGATCAAGGTTTGGAGAGTGTTGTCAAGGCTGGATCTGGCTCATAAAGACGTGATGCTGAGGCAGAATCAATCAATGAGAGATATAAATTAGGGAAATTATAAGATCTTTAATTCATACATCAGAAGAAATTACTATGGGTATTTACAGACCCTACAACGGGTAGAACAGCAGCAGCAGTAATCCCTCGGAAAGAGACTTACTGATGATCTATCTGTCTTTGCATGTGAAATGATGGGCACTGTTATTGCCTTGCAGTGGGTAGAGGAGGTCAAGGCAGAGAGACTAGCATCAGATTCATGTGCAGTATTAATGTGTTTAGCATTTAGCAACTCCAGGAGTAGAGAGGATTTATTGTATGAAATACTACAGCCTTTATTCAGAGTTTAACAAATGTACCTGTCTGTTAGTTTTGTGTGGGTCCCTGCACATGTTAGAGTTAATGGGAATGAAAAGGCAGATAAAGCAGCAAAATGGGCTTTAAAGAGTGGGAATAAGAACATTAATGTTTATACTAGTAAGTCAGAAGCTAAAGTGGTGATGAAAGGACAAATAAAAAAGATGTGGCAGCGCAGAATCAATGGAACAAAGAAAGTAAAGGATAATATCTGTTAAAAAAAACAATCCATTAGTTGGGAGTACAGGGTCTGGAGGACAAAATCAAAAAGAAGAGGAGGTTATGGGCATACTGGGCTAAACAGTTCTCTCTACGTGACTGGAAAACATTATGATGGGAAGCGTCAATATTGTGGAGAGCAGTGGATCATGTTTTATTACATTGCCAGAAGTATTCAAGAGAGAGAAGTTTAAAACATCTGCAGGTTGGAAACTTCATTTGGATTTATGAATAGAATGTGAGAATTTTAATTAATTCGGATATATATATCAATGAAAATGTTGTCCTTATAATTTGGGTGTTTATATAGATCATTAGTCCATACTCCAGATCAATGGGTGGCGGTAATGCACCTGAAACGTTTGCTAAACGCCAATAAAAACACAAGAAGAAGAAATACAGCGCCAAAGCTGTGTGTGAGAGTACAAGCTGTCAATAAAGAAGAAGAGCCGGTGAGGCGAGCAGTTCACGGTATTTCTCACATCTACACACAATCACACACACTTCACACAGTTTGATGAAGTGACAGGCTCATTTCTGTGTTGTTCTCAAAGGGCGTCTTCCTCCTGAAATAACCATTAAGTGCAGCGAGCAAGAGAGGAACGTGTTGAGTTCATTCAGACCTGAGCGATTGTGTGCGCGCGTGCGTGCGTGCGCGTGCATGTGTGTTTCGATGTTTGAATGGGAACTGTTACTAAATGTCAAGTCAATTCAAAGTTTGAGATCTGGGAATTGATTGAAATCCATCTCTGTGCTGATATTTTAAAACGTGTTAGTTCCTTTATATCCTTGAAATGCTCAAACTGCTGAATACTTTACATTAGGAATATAATGAGCCACTTAAAAATCTGTACATAAATGTTCATTTTGAAACTGGAAAAATTGCTTAGTGGTACTGCTCTTTATTTTTAAAGGTGTTATGATCATCGTCTTTCTGTACAAAACTAACATGTTAAGATGTAATAATTACTTTATTATATTGAATGTAGTTATTAAAGGTGAGCTCGAATTAATTCATTTGGATATATTATGGTAGTTATTTATCTAAGTGTTGTGTTTTTGTATTGTGTTATGTCATTTCATGGTAAATTACTGTATTATATTTTAATGGAGCACTTATGGGTGAATGACGGATAAGGATTTAAAATGTGAAGAAAAAAAAACTGGCAAAAGTTTCAATTTCAGGACTTTCTATACTTATTAGAGTGTTGGGTATATAATGCAATGACACGTACACATTAAAAAAATAACCATTTTTTTGGTGAATCGGATCTTTTTCCCCATGAAACTCATTCCTGGGTAACGTAATTAATTCTTAAATTAATTACATTTCTACCATTGTTGGCATATACAAATGTACTGACATCCATAATTGGAGCTCAACAAACAATTATTGCTCGGGAAACCACATTTTAATCACAATGAGTATAATCAATTTGGGATTTCATATAGACATGGACTCATTTTTGGCAGCGGATAACTCAAAATTCAAAATAAGTAAATAAGACTTGTCGTCATTAACTCAAAAAAAAAAATTTGTGTAATCCAGTGGCGTGACGGGCCTCCTGTGCAGGCTATTACGACGGGCCCCTGGGCTGCACAAGGGAGGCTCAGCCCCCAGTGAGAGTATGGAAAAAATGGGAACACTTTATTTTAGGGTCCAATTCTATATTAGGATTTCAGTTGTTTATTACTTATAAATGAAATATTAAGGCCTTATTCTGTATGATTATATTGTAGGGCCTATATCCCTTAATCGTAATAAAGGCACAGTTTTTTAATCACTGAGATTCCTAATGTGAGATAGGTAGGGGGGTTCAGGGGCATGCACCCCTGAGAAAATTGATTTCTATGATCTACATATGTGCATTTTAAGATGTTCTAAGGCCAAAAAGTTAGATAACAATAGCTTAAAAACTATGTCAGCGACTGATATCGTTTTTTCAATTTTCGTCAGTGAAGAAAGTAAATTTGAAAACTGATATTTGTTTTATGAATCATTTTCGTAGCCATGTTAATTTATTGAAGGCTTCCAAGAAAGGTAACTATGTTTATCAAATTAATTCACAACATGCACATATTCATTAGGCTACTAATCTTATGCCCAATACAGAGAGAAAAACTGAGCTTTTTTAAATTCCTGAAGACTACAAATGGAATTGATTTAAACCATTTTAGTTGGTCGCCCATGATTTAGACCAACTAAAATCAGTAGTCTATCTTAGATTCTTATAGTTCTTTTTGTGTGCGTCTCTCCAACACACACACTCGTGTTCTTGATCATACTTTGCTTTGGCGTAAAATAACTTTTAAATGCCTTTGCGGCGCCTATGTGCATATATGCGCGCAATAAAAAAAACGAAACATTCTCGCAACATTCTCTGTCTGCGAGAGAATCTGAAACTCAGTGAATACTTATCACATGACAAACATGAAACATACGTCTAAAGAAGCTTGAAACCGCTACTTTTAAATCAAACATTTCACATTTAAGAGTGAATTGTGGAGCGCGCTGGCATGAGTGGATTATCTATTTTCAAAGTTCAGGAACTTTCGAGTGCGGGACATGGGCGCTGAACATGCTGATTGGTTGAGCTCACGCACCATTTTATTTCAACCAGCATTTTTAAAAGTCTTTTGCGAGGTTCGTTCTACGTTCAGTAAATATCAGTCTTGCTCTGTCTGATGGCGCGCGTTCATCTCGGCCATCTCACGTTCAATGTCCGTAATGGCTGATAATAATATACATTATCATTTTAAATCTAGCTTTACAATGCTTACAAGCTAAAGCCTCTTTAGTAAACCTGTACATAACCAGCAAAAGCAGCACAGCTTGAATCTCTTCCATACTCGTTATTCATTTTTTTACAGTCTATTTTTCACCATGTAAACGACCTGACCGATTACTTTTAAGTGTGCGTCCTTACATGACGTGACAGCGCGCGATGAGAGTTCATTTTTCTGAGGAGTAAACTTTTTATTTGGTAAGTTATGAAGATAATGTTGGAGTAATGACACAGCGTATATTGCCCCAGGCAGTTTTTACTTTAACTGCGTCTGACAGAAGAAATATTTTTTTTCTGAGACGATTATTACACTTTACAACAAATAAATAGCTTATATAATGCTGTATTAGTCCTGGTGGCTGTTAAGAGTTGCTATGGCTACAGTTAACACATTCCAGCTGCCGGTTGAAAACAGCGGCGACATTTTTGATGCGGCAGACAAACTGCATGCGACAAAATGATTGCGATTGAAAGTCATCACATGTAAACACCAGATCGGTTTAGATAACGTCTCATGTAAACAGTCCACTAAATCTTTCAATCGGAATTACAAAAAAGTGTGCGTGTAAACGTGGCTATAGTGTCTGCAAAAATGATTACTGTCCGTCACTGGCTTGGAGGAGCGGTCGCGTGCAGTCCTACATCACCGGACTAATTTGCCTAATCTTCCTCGGAACTTTATCGCGGTTGAAACGCAGACAGCTGCAGGTCTGGGGGGAGAAAAGTTCCTGTAAAAAAGTTCCTGGTACAAATTGTTCTGGGTAATTTAGTGGAAACGGGGCTAAAGTAGTCCATATGAGACATCAGTGGGTTAATTAGAATCCCTTGAAGTATCAAATACATTTGGGTCCAAAAGTAACAAAAACGACGACTTTATTCAGCATTGTCTTCTCTTCCATGTTTTCATTCCTCAAATAAAGATTCAAACGGTTGTGAATCAGTGAATCGATCAATTCGCTGGTTCATAACAGTTTGAATCTTTATTTGAGGATTGAACACAAACATTGGCCACGATCAGCTCCAGTAGCCACGTCGCAGCCGCAAAGGGGTTACACCTTTTTAAATGTCTTTTTTTTTTTTGGAATATCAATACATTTTTCATCCAGTTTTTGAGGAGACAATTCATCCCTTGCCTCCCCAGAGGAAATGCCCCTGATCATAATATTTGATAACAGTTATCTACTGTTACATCTGCACTCACTTTTATGTCCTTTCACTTCATGTTCCTCTTTTTGAGTTGTTTTAATGTACTAAATATTTAAAATGTAATTCATTTCAGACCTGATGGGAGAGAAAGAGGACAGTGAAGAACTGAGTGAAATGGAGGAGAAACATGTCAAACCTGGAGAAAAACCTTTGAGTCATTCAAAGACTAAAAACACATTTTTAAAGACAAGAAGAGACAAGATATTTACAACCTGCACTCAGTGTGGAAAGAGTTTTACAAGGAAACATAGTCTTAAGCTTCACACGAGAGCTCACAATGGAGAGAAGCCATTCACATGTGATCAATGTGGGAAGACTTTTTCAAGGAGTCATGGTCTAAAGATTCACATGAGGATCCACACTGGAGAGAAGCCATTCACTTGTGATCAGTGTGGGAAGAGATTCTCAACCAAACAACATCTTGATGTTCACATGATAGTTCATACTGGAACTAAGCAGTTCACATGTGATCAATGTGAAAAGAGATTCTCAAGCAAACAATATCTTGACATCCACATGAGAATTCATACTGGAGAAAAGCCGTTCAAGTGTGACCAATGTGGGAAGAGCTTCACACAAAAATCACATCTCACGGAGCACATGAGGATCCACACCAGAGTGAAGCCGCATGTATGCGATCAGTGTGGAAACTATTTCTCAAGCAAACGTAATCTTGATGGTCACATGAGAGTTCATACTGGAGAGAAGCCGTTCAAGTGTGATCAATGTGGGAAGAGTTTCAAAAAATCAGCAAACCTTAAAGCACACATGAGGGGCCACACCGGAGAGAAGCCATTCAAATGTGATCAATGTGGAAAGAGTTTCACACGCAAAAAAAGTTGTGAGTTTCACATGAGATTCCACACTGGAGAGAAGCCACATGTATGCGATCAATGTGGGAAGGATTTCACCCGATCAGCACACCTTAAGGTTCACATGAAAATTCACACAGGAAAAAAGCCGTTCACGTGTGATCAGTGTGAAAAGAGTTTCCTACACAAACAAAATCTTGATGTTCACATGATGATCCACATCGGAAAGAAGACATTCACATGTGATCAATGTGGCAAAACATTTCTTAGGGCATCAGTCCTGAAAACACACCAGGCAGTTCATACGAAGGAGAAGCCACATTCATGTTCTGTGTGTGGAAAGAGTTTTTCACTGCTGCAAACTTTACATACACATGAGAAAATACACACTGGTCTGAGAGAGTACATGTGCTTTGAGTGTGATAAGACTTTTATTTTGCCAAGCCATTTAAAACAACATCAGATAATTCACACTGGAGAAAAACCTTACAAGTGTTCATACTGTGACAAGAGATTCAATCAGTCAGTAAATCTGAAAACACATGAGAAGATCCACAACAGAGAGAAGCCGCACACGTGTGATCAGTGCAGAAAGAGTTTCGCTGTTAAAAATCACCTGAAGATACACATGAGGATCCATGCAATGGAGAAACCACATCACCGCAGTCTGAGATCACGGTAAGTTGTGAACATCATCTTACCAGAGCATTCCAACGCTCAAATATTTTAAAATGAGCTGAGAAAAATAAAGAAAGTGATTGGCTTGATTGATATTCAACATAGTAAGCAAATGCTGCTCAGTTTACGGTTTGTTTATCTGCAGTCCTAGTTTTGATGGACGAAAATAGCTAATATAGACAGCTTTACTTTTTAAGTCACCTTTATTTATATAGTGCTTTTTACAGTACAGATCGTTTCAAAGCAACTTTACACTGGCGATGGCAATGAACCAAAACTCCATCAGGTGATCGAATGGAGGAGAAAACCTTCGGAGAAACCAGGATCAGTCAGGGGGCCTATTCTCCTCTGACCAACGAACAAACAGTGCATGATTATAATTCAGGCTACGTTACAAGTCAGAAGTCAGATTGGATGGGAACATTCAGAATATTTGTCCAGTTCCATCTGTTTTAAGATTGGAGTCATCACGCCAGAGTCGGGTTTGTTAAGGATCAGTGCCACTGGCTGTCGTATCGATAATGCCTTCTAGTTCAAGCAATCTCTGTTGAAACTTCAGGAAAGGGTTGTGGTCCTATTTAGGTGCAGGTCCACCATCTGATCTGGATCCAACCCAGCTGACTGCAGTAAACCTCAGGATTAACAGAGAGACTAAAATTAGTGTAGATGCCATTCTTCTGATAATGTAAGTAGTACATCAGGTGTTATGGGATGTCTGGTTGTTGGGGAGCTAAACCATTTAGTGCTTTGAAAGTAATAAGTAAGATTTTAAAATGTATGCAATGTTTAATAGGGAGCCAGTACAGTGTTGACAGAACCTACGGGCTACAGGGCTAATACGGTCATACTTCCTGGTTCTAGTTTGAAATCTAGCTGCTGAATTTTGGACCAGCTGGAGTTTATAAAGTGAACAGGGCAACCACCCAGTAAAGGTAAAAAAGCACACCCAGGTTCGTAACCGATGACGAGGACTTGACAGAGCAGCCATGAAGTGTTAAACAGTATTCTTGGTTACTTTGTGCAGAGGGTTTTTTCCAATAATGAAAAGGTTGTAGGAAATTACTAGTCAACCCATGTTTTATATCAGCTATGCATTCTGTTAATCTTGTGAGTTGGTAAGTTTCATCAGGGCGTGAATAAATATAGTGCTGAGGATCGTCAACATAACAGCGAAAACTTGCGGTACTCCATATAGAACTTGTGATCAGTGTGACTTCTCTTCATGGACTGCTACAAACTGATAACGGTCAGAAAAGTATGATTTTAAACCGTGCCAATGCAGTTCCACTAAAGCCTAGTTCAGACTGCACGATTTCCAAACTCGTCGGGTCACTGCTCTTTTCACACTGCATGACTATCTGGGGTATCATTCAGTCACTGCTGTGTTAACACTGACCGATGGTTTGACAACTGAACTAGGGAGCTAATTGAGACGCATCCTATCTCTCCGTTGCGCAAACTACGTTTCCCAACTACACCTGCGATGTAACAACGCGAGATCACACGTGCGTCAGACTGGAGTTCTCCGCGCGAGACTTTGAATTGTCATCAAAATGATAAACTGCACAAAGTTTACTTCAAATTGTATGTGCGCTGATTTGGGGAGAAAAAGAAAAAAGATTATGGCGAAAGAAATTGTTGGAGAGACAGAGGGAGCCAGGATTGTGTTCTGCTAAGACAGTTTGAGGTAAATAAACAAGTTTGTATACGCTGCAGCTGCGGCTGGATGTGCAAATGTTTGGCCTTTGTTTTTGTTTGATAGAATTGTAAATATATCTATTAAAATACTGATATTCTGCTCTATAACTCCTCCCTGAACCTCCTGCTGCCCTGTATCTCACTCTCTCGTTGGCTGTCGGTCATCGCTGATGTAATTTTCAGTCAGAACGCTGTTCACACAGCAGGAGTTTCAATCGCTGACAGCTCCAGATATTTAGCATGCCAAATATCTCAACGGCGTCGGCGATTCTCTCTGATCGCGTTTTTGATTATTCACACTGCGTGAATGTCACTCGCGTGCACGAGCACCGATTTTGCCTGTGATCTCGGGTATTTGTCGGCGATTTTCACAACCTGTCGGCGACTCAAAATCGGGGCAAAAATCGGGCAGTGTGAACTAGGCTTAATGGCAACATAATTCTTGAGTGTTTTCAAAATATTGTGATCGCTAGTATCGAATGCAGCACTAAGATCGAGTAACACTAATAGAGAGATACAACCACGAGCAGATGATAAAAGTAAATCATTTGTAACTGATGAGAGCAGCCTCAGTAATATGACCTTTACACCATTAGTGTGTGGTGAGGGAACTGGTGCTGTTACTGGTGATTGTAAAGCACTTTTGTACATTAGTACATACTAGTAAAGCTCTATATAGATGCCTCATTCATTCGTTTCTTAACTGACACTGTCCTTTTGCTCATTGTGGCTGTTACAGTTGTTTTTATAAAATTACATTTACTTGTTTTAAATGTAGAATTTGAAGCCTACATTTTAAGGTCTAACAACAAATGTATATTTTAGTTAGAATTCTTGCCCTTCATCTGCTTAAAGCCGGGTGCACACTGTGCGATTTTGCCCACGATTTGGTCGTCTGAGACAAATTTAGCAAATACTAAAAGATTCCTCTGATCCTAGGCTAAAATCTGACGTCTTTGATCGTTAGTTTGACATGTTCACCGGCAGCCGATCAATGAGCGCTGCGATCAAATTTTACCTCAGACGAAATTCTGGCAGTGTCAGAAGATTTGGCACACAATCCTGCAGTGTGACTTCTCCTACGACGACAGTCAAATATCTCCGTTTTTCAAGACAAACTATGACCCAAACGAGAGCTAGAGATGTATTTGTAGCCAGCATTTCAGTCCGGCGTGTAATGCAGCTCACCGTCACCCAACGCGTCATTCATTGATGATAAGAACTCCGGGTGAGTTTTCTTGCGCGTGTCCGTTTTTAGCGCGCCTTCACTATCGTGCAGTCTGACATTAATGTCAAATGAGATCTTACAGTGTGACACGGCGATCATGTTCGTACAGTCTGACAAGGGACATTCGCAAAGGATTTTGAAAAATCGCACAGTGTGCAGGACCCATAAGGTGCTGGGGCTTTTTCTGTGAAGTTGAACAGAGTGAAGTTCTGTGAAGTTGCTCGCCTTCAGAAAAATGGAAAAACAAGCATTTTCTAACATTCACAGATAAGAATATAAATGTAAATTATGCAATGGCAAATGCATCTCAAGCCAGAGTAAACAACACAGGCATCTGTAGAGCGTCGAGGGCAAACTGTTAAATTGAAATCTAAAATACTGTATATTAATCTTGTCTGTTGTAAATTTAAAAAAATATATATATTTAATTAACAGAAAGCACCTGGAAGGAGAGGATCGAGAGATCACCAGTGATCCAGAACCTGAAACATCATTAAACTGAAGAACAAAGAGGTTTGATGGGATTAAAATGACTACTGAACTCATCAATGATCTTGACTTTGAGCTTCACTTTTCACTTTACATTTGTCTCTTTTGAAATCTCACATGATTTAATATTTCTGTTAGATCTGAAGGACATGATCAAGAAAGGAAAAACAGAAGCCAAAGAATCTGTCCCCTGCCCTCAGTATAAAAAACACTTAACACGTCTATCAAGGCTCAAGATTTACATGAGAGTTCGCACTGGGAAGAAGCAGCTCAGGCTTTCGCTCTGTAACCACACCTGCCTTCTCATTCTGCAGACAGTCTACTGAAATCTCAATTTATCCCTGATGATGAAAATGCTATAATGAAAATGTAGTCATTTTGTCATGATTTTTCAGTTAAAATTGGATTTAATTTAAAACTATTTTAAGAACTCTTAATTGTTCTTCGGATAATAATTACAAATCAGTTTTAGTCATGCAATTTGCATTCATGTCCCTTGTTTTATTATTTTTTTGTTACAGTGATCTCATGCATGTTCTCTTGGTTTGGCAACCTGCCCATTAAAGGGGACCTATTATGCCCCTTTTCACAAGATGTAATGTAAGGCCCAGGTGTGTGTGTGTGTGTGTGTGTGTGTGTGTGTGTGTGTGTGTGTGTGTGTGTGTGATTTCAGCTCAAAATACCCCACAGATCATTTAATATAGCATGTTAAAATACCCTTTAAAATACACTCACCTAAAGGATTATTAGGAACACCTGTTAAATTTCTCATTAATGCAATTATCTAATCAGCCAATCACATGGCAGTTTCTTCAATGCATTTAGGGGTGTGGTCATGGTCAAGACAATCTCCTGAACTCCAAACTGAATGTCAGAATGGGAACGCAAGGTGATTTAAGCAATTTTGAGTGTGGCATGGTTGTTGGTGCCAGACGGGCCGGTCTGAGTATTTCACAATCTGCTCAGTTACTGGGATTTTCACACACAACCATTTCTAGGGTTTACAAAGAATGGTGTGAAAAGGGAAGAGCATCCAGTATGCGGCAGTCCTGTCGGCGAAAATGCCTTGTTGATGCTCGAGGTCGGGAGAATGGGCCGACTGATTCAAGCTGATAGAAGAGCAACTTTGACTGAAATAACCACTCGTTACAACCAAGGTATGCAGCAAAGCATTTGTGAAGCCACAACACACACAACCTTGAGGCGGATGGGCTACAACAGCAGAAGACCCCACCGGGTACCACTCATCTCCACTACAAATAGGAAAAAGAGGCGACAATTTGCACTGTTCTAAAATGGCCCCCACAGTCATTAGATCTTAATCCAATAGAGCATCTTTGGGATGTGGTGGAACGGGAGCTTCGTGCCCTGGATGTGCATCTCCATCAACTGCAAGATGCTATCCTATCAATATGGGCCAACATTTCTGAAGAATACTTTCAGCACCTTGTTGAATCAATGCTATGTAGAATTAAGGCAGTTCTGAAGGCCAAAAGGGGGTCAAACACAGTATTAGTATGGTGTTCCTAATAATTCTTTAGGTGAGTTTATATATGCATGGCCATTTCTCTGCAATAATATTTTTGAACTGTCAGTAAGCAAGCAAAAACAACCTCTGTCAAGTATGAAATGTCTACATAAGAAATGAAGGGAGCTTTTACAAAAAAACTTAAATGGTTTGTTCACCCAGTAACATCCAGTAAAGCAAACGTGTTATGTGTAGCCATATGTGTTTCAAGAGATAATAGGGATTTTAAAAATCTGTGGAAGTTTGTTTTCATTTTTTTAAATAATGACTTATGGTCCTATAATGACCCTTTTTACAAGATGTAAAAAGTCTTTGATGTCAATAGTTAAAATAGAAGTCCCTCCTTAGTAAGACAGATAATGCAGACCTTAAACATTTCTAAAAATCAAACATGTAAAAAGAAAAGAAAGATAAATCACAATAAAGTCTGACACAAGGTGTGTTTACATGGAGCACTGTAATCGGTTTAAAAGTCCAATCCGAATGAAAATGCTCCATATAAACACCTCAATCAGAATAAAAATGGCCAAACTGAATGAAATTGTAATCAGGTTGAGAGGGATCATATATCTATTAGTTTAATCTGATTGATAGCCATGGTTTATTTAGGGTAGCGTTTTCTTCTCCACGCTTGAGGACGTCACCGCTTTGCGCTCGTCATTCTTTAGCTCCGCCCACACGATACGCCTCCAGCCGCTCGTTTTTTTCCCTGAAAGTCTCGGTACAGCCTATATTTCTTTTACAAATAAAATAAAACTAAAGACTTTTCAGAGATATGAAGGATGCAATACTACTCTATAGGTACTCAAGAATGACATGAGATTGACTGAAACTGAAGCCTTGACCAGGCTGCTTTAAGCCTGAATTTTCTAATGTCATTAGATTGTTTAGAGCATAAGAAACAAATGGACACATAATTTTTTTGGAAAATTATATTGTATTCATATGTTATGATATGTCCTCTGTAGTTTACACCAGGACTCAGTTGTTAATAAAATTTAATGAAATGAAATTGCATGTATAGGCAAAAACAACGGGATTTATTTTTAATACACAAATACATTTTTAAGTTTCAGGATTTTTTTAAAACAAACTCTTTTTTTAAAGATGATTCTGAGCTATGTTATAAAATATATAACTGAATGCTTTGATATACTATCTTACTTTATGCAATATGTGGGTAAAATGGCCATACTTGGATTTTCCCATTCAATACAATGCATCGGTATATTGTTCTTGGTGCAACATGTTATGAAAAAAAAGAAGTGTAATAAAGGGGAGTAATAATTGGCAACATTTTCATAATAATATGTAATATTTCATAGGAATATTGTTATGTAATTTATTTCCCTATTTACTGTTTGTGTCTCCAAAATGCCTGATAAACATGATTTATGTCCTGGTGTTCTCTACAGTGGACATTTATGAAATCAATGCCCTGTTTTGCAACAAAAAGTAATATTTTGATTAGAAACCCCATAGCATTTTCCTGAGATGTTGATTTATAACAAACAATTAAAAAATTAATCAGATTTAAATTATAATTACAAAATATTATCATATTTCCATAAGAGTGCTAAACATTAATGTCAGCCATTTTTGTCCTTGTTGTTGTCCTGGTGAAACATCCAAACATTTGGTATCTTTGCAATGCCCTGAATATGCTCTATAAAGGACATCCTGACTCAAAACTGTGACGTGTGTGATGTCACAGAAACTCACTAAAATATAATGTCCACTACAGTGGACAAAAGTCTATTACTGGGTCCCAGGAGGATATGTTGAAAATGAATGCTGTAACGAATTACATTTACTCGTGTTACTGTAATTGAGTAGGTTTTTTTGTGTACTTCTACTTTTTTAAGTAGTTTTAAAAATCTGTAATTTTACTTTTACTTAAGTAAATTCACTTTGATTGAAGTATTGTACTTCGATACCTTTTAAACCAATAATGCAAAGGGGAGAAAAAAAACATGATCCGGAAACGACTGCATTGAATTGAGGGCCGGGAGGAAACAAACACACAAATATCAGATGGAGACGGACAAGACAGACTTCAGTGACACAGACCCAGGTGAAAGCAAGACGCCGCCGTTAACCCCTGGCTAGTATGGAAATACTTTGGATATAGAAAAAAAATAATGTGGTGTTGTCCTGAAGGATATCAAATTTGCACAAAATGTAGATGCAAATGAAGAAACACAGAACATGTTCGGGAACACATCGCTCAGATAAAGGTATGTTTATAACTTAAGGCCGAATGATTTCTGTGACAGAGGGAATCCCAGAATCCAGTCATGAACATTAACTACATTATAACACAGAATTAACGTTATACACGCAAACTGATGGATGAAAGAATAACTAGAAAGTAGAGCTGATTAAAAACAGATATGACTGAGATATTGTAATGTGTACGTCTGTACAAATGAGTAGAACTTCATGTTTACTTCCTGACATAGCTAATCCCATACACAGTTGTCTGGGTGGTTATAACTTCATAGGGATGCAATGCTGGAGGAGTAGGCCCAGGACATAGGGGCAGGTGCCTAGCCTAGAAATCTAGACGCACCCTAGCGGCAGCAAATTTAATCTGCCTGCAAGTGTCGTCTAGGAACTCTCAATAGAGGGAATGCATCGGCGTCACTTTCCCGCCGTAACACGCCCCCTCAGCCGGGGCTGAGTGGCAGAAGAGCTGCTGCGTGACTGGAGTTAACGGAGGAAAACACGAGTAGAGCAAACAATCCTTACAACTTACCAAAGATTCAGTGATCCATGGATAATGATATGCAGCCAGGAATCGTGTTTTCCTGACATTTTTAGGAGCCTCATTTCGACAAGAATTTATAACTGTCATTCATCACATTTTTCAAGTGAATCCCGCATGTATATGTGGATGGGTCAGTGTTTTGAAGCGTGTAGTGGTGGTAATATACTTTATATTCACTAAAAGCTGTCACTCATTCAATAAACGCAATCTCACAAAGTTCCGCAGTGACGTTGGTATACAATGAATCTCTTATTTTCACATTGTCTGAACTTACAGAGGATTGCTGCGCGTGTTTAACTGAACTCAGCGCCTGTACAAGCGCTCGAGCGGTGAGTGATTCCACATTGAACACCTGCGATTGGCCAATTCCGTTGTATAAGTCTACAAACATGTCTGTGATTGGCTACATTACTCTCCGAGGCGAAAACACGTTGGAAATGTAATCATTTGACGAGTGCAAATATACACACTGGATCTTTTGATAGCTCCTTTTCGCTGATAATATGCAATTATTGCGAATTCTTACAGAGGATTACAGATCACAGACAAGCAGTTATGGGCAGCTTTTCACTCTAAAAGCAGAAGCAGCAGCAGTTGGCAGTGGTTTGAGTGAGTAAATTACACGCTATTATCAAGTCCGTCTCAAGCTCAGAACAGTGATGTCGGTGCGGTCCGTGGACAAGCCTCCCTCTACCCCCCTTCTGGCGCTGGGCCTGGTTTTGTGTGTTTTTGCTGCATTCGCAGTCATTCTTAAGAAGGGAAGATGTGTTCGGGGTTTTGCCGACCGGATACGGCGAATGTTTAATCTATCAACAAGCTCTGTTTCACCTTCGTTGCTCTGGTTGGTGTAGCGCTATCCTATCACGTGCAGAGGGAGTTTGACAGACAACCGTTTATCCCGCCCCTCGGATTGAGCTGTCTATGGATAGTTTCCAGACCAAACATCTTGATGTGGGTCTGGCTTGTCAGGCTAGCAGGTGCCTTCTTTGGGGACAAAACAGGATGGTGGTTGTTCTTCCTGAGTCTTCAGCCTTAAAGGTATGTCCTGCAGGCATGGAATGTGTTTTTCTTTTAAAAGGTACTCTGTCATAAGAGAGATTTTGGAAGCATTCACATTGTGTGGCTCACATATGGTACTGCTTTCAAACAAAATACTCTCCAAGTCATTGATGTCCTCTGTTTGGATGTCTGAGGTGGCAACTATGGTGCCTGGGGACTCCTGAAAAAGCCACCACATTCCCATCATACGATGGATACAACGGTGTGATCTTCTGTTTCCTTGGCATTGACAGTTCCACCGTCCTACCACTGAATCAAACGTAACTCGTGTTCGTCTGAACTGACACCAGTTGTCAGTCATATTTCTGAAAACTGAAAAAAAGTTACATCATGCAGAGTATTCTTCCTTCATAAAACATATGGGAAACACTACCCGCTCCATGTGTGATGGCGCTATTGTTAAGTGCTTGACATTTAGAGCCCCACTCAGAAGACATTAGCCCCTTGTCTTGCAGTGTGGTACATTGTAGTACTGCTGGCTTGATGTATGGTTGACCATGCTGTTCTTTCTAAGTGTGCACAGTCTTTACCTGGATTCCCAGAAGACCATGCAATTTTCATAAACTGACAACACTTTGCCACTTTAGCCTATACTTGGTGATTTAGATTGGTTGATTTAATTACGTGAATAGGCAACACCGGTCTGTGGTTGTATTTTGGAGTGATGTATATTCCTGCCATCAACACATTTCATGGGTGTAGCATCAATGTTGCGTACTTCTCTGATGTGTCTTAGCACAGCTGTGCAGTGTGGACACACAAAACTATTTGCCTTTGACTCCTGCTTCTCTATGGGGTTCCTGGTCACATCCTCAGGTTTTTTTTTTTTAAGATCCTTGTTTTAGAGTACAAGTTCTTTGCAGGCACATCTAGTGCATCATCAGTTTTTCCTTTTAACACTCCTGGCTTCTCTGTAAAAAAAGATAGTAGTTATCAAAGCTGTCACTTATTTAGTCACTGTTACAGGTGTGTGATGCAGCAGCGATGAGGAGATCCAGGACTTCCAAACAGACAGGCTTTGTTTAAATCAAACACTGTAGTGTAACTTAACTCACATAACTCAACGTAACTCAAGACCAGACAAAGAGGGAATAAACATGGGGGAATTAAATACACAGACTGATGACAGACTAAACAAGAGGGACAGGTGACATAAATGACAATTAGCTAAACAGCTGAAATTAACTAAATGGATGACGTAACCAGGGAAACAGACAAGTGGAGGGAAACTGAGAACAAAGGAGCATGTGACAACTGAAACCGTGAAAAACCGACTGGACATGTAACAGTCACATAACAAAAAGTGTGTTTGATGTTTACAGTGTTTCTCAGTCGCTTTTGTGCATTTCTCACATCACTATTTAAATTTGCACAACAGTTAGTTCAACCGCCACAACATTCAGTCATTTGTGCACATCATAAGCAGTTTCTCATTCCTTCCAACAAATTGCAAATGCTTTTGGACATGCAACAATTGCTTTCATACAACTCTCTGCTGTTTTATAACATGATCATTTGCTTATGTCATGTCAATCAAAATGAACTATACTTGTGAATGCTGAATAGTCATTTCATATAAAACTATTAGTCCTCATTTCCTTGCTTGAGTCATTACATGCAAAAATGTTGAACTAGTTGTCAAAATCTGTCAAGCAAATAGTACACGGTTTTTTTAAATCTTTTTTTTTCCTGAAGATAGTAGCACAGGCAAGTAACTGCCTGCTAAGCATTTCTGCTTGTTGCACCTCCGACGGTGCCATTGCGGGTAGCTGCAGGGTCATCAGCCGGGAGCCACCCTTCATTGATGTTTCGCTCCATTAATCCCGGAACATCTCACGGTGGTGGAGCAACGACAGGGACGTCTCCCTGCCGCCCGCTAAGGCTAGCCCTAGGAACCCTGCTTTCCCCACGCCTGGTCCTTCCTTCTTGACCAAAGCCAAAAGCTCTCCTGCTCTGCCTCCTCGGTCAGGTCTTTCAGAGCCTTTCTTAGTTTAGGGCCGGTAACTCCCATGCTTTTCAGGAAGCGCTGGGTAGATGCTCCCACAAAACCCCTGCAGACGATTTCTACCGGATAGCTGACAGCTGACACCCCTCCCTCTCTGCATTCGGCTATGAGGTCAAGGTACCAATCTTTTTTCCTCTCAAACGCTGCCTCCATTCCTCCTTCCCACGGGACAGTGAGCTCTGCCAAAATTACTGCCCGGGCTGTGCCAGACCAGAGAATGATGTCCGGACGAAGGTTGGTTGTGGTGATCTCAGTTGGAAACCTGAGCTGCCGGTCAAGGTCCACTCTCAGATTCCACTTGCAACTGCCTGCCAAGACTGATCTCTGCGGCTGCGTGATGTTAGGGGCCCCAACTCCCTCTCTGACGAAGTGGATCATGTCTCGAAAATGTCTCTTGTGTCTCGCTGTGATGTAGATGAAATTATGTGGCCAGACAGAGAGGACCGTCTGGATGTGCATGAATGATTACAGTACTATGTTGTATGTTCCAATATGTACTGCAATATTGTTTACAGTTATGCACAGCTCTACCCAAAGAGCAAGTTACCGATCGCGCCGGTTTATTATTCGAACTGAATCGAACTTTAGATCCGGGTTAATGACGTAAGACGCAAAAGCCGAAGTAGCACGTCCGACTAAAAAATAACCAAAAGAGCTGCTTCAACCATCTGTCGAAGTTTGCAGAGGATTACTGAGGCAAGGGTGATTGAGTTGACAATGCAAGTCTGAGGCACGTAGACTACTGGAAATATGCGTATTATGATGACTACTGTTATTTTATTAAAACATGCAAAAAACATAAATTTTACTGGAATGTATTATGCATGCAGATTATTGTTAAGCGTAATGTATACGTTTATAAGACTGGTTTATTCTTTCTATATACCTACTTTAGACAAGTAACATATCCGCGTTTGTTGATCAGTGCCTGTTATGTGTGCTGTAGTTGCGCAATTTTCAGTTGAATCTGACGCAACGGATAAATTAACTGAACAACACAAACACCTTTAAGTAAATGAATGGCAAAAATTAGAAAATGCACTCATGCAAATGTTGTTTCAATATCCATTTATACAGATTAGTACTTTATTTGAATGTTCCCTTGACATAACATGACACAGAGAAATGTATTAAAAAGCATAAAAGAAATGCATAGTGACATCATTGCATGATGACGTCAGGAACCTATGAATCGGCTTTTTGAACCGGGTCGTTGAGCCACACTGTCCGAGAAGAACCGGTTCGCAGAAATGAATCAGACTTTGCATCACTATTACAAACACAAGGCATGAATTTATACACTGGTGACCAGCACAAATTAACACACGAAGGGGAAAACACACAAATATACACATAATTAATACACATAAACAAACACTGAAAAATAACACTTTGTCAAATGATTTCACTTTATAAAGTCATTTCCGATGTATAGAAATAAGAGAAATAGTCTTTGGAGCCCTACCCAGGACTGAGAAAGGAATGGTTGTGGCTAGATCCTAGGCCGGAACAGTGTATATATAAGGCCCTGTCCACACGAACACGGGTATTTTCAAAACCGCAGCTTTTTCTATGCGGTTTGGCTGTTCGTCCACACGCAAACGCTGTATCCGGTTACTAAAACCGGACTTTTTTGAAAACTCCGGCCAGGGTGAAGATTTTTAGAAACTCCGGTTACAGCATTGTCGTGTAGATGGTGAAACCGGAGATTTCGTTTTTTTAAATTGGAGTGCGCGCCGTTCTCTCCTTTGTTTGATATCAGATTTTCCACATCTCCTTTTGATTTACGTGAGTCGATTCTATGCGGTGGACTCCACTAACAGCGCTTATCACATGTATATCCTACAGATGTTCAGTTATTTCATTGTATTGCAGAACAAAGGCGCCAGAATGCAATAATACAAAATAGTAAAGCAAGTGTGTGAAGCTATTACAGTCCACTTCGGCCCTGCACCTGTGTATACAGTTACCTGTCACTGAGTCCAAAGTAAAGGAACTTGTAGAAGTTTCACTTGAGCCCATGGCATCCCTCAGTCAGTGCAATGTGCATCGGTGCAGTGAATGGGACCCATGTGGAAATCAGGCAGCCAATCATAGCGTAGTTTTGCGTTCTCATGTGGACAGATTTTTTTTTAAAACCGTGCTTGTGTGGACGCGATTGTTTTTTAAAACGGAGGAGGAAAAACTCCGGTAATAAAAATACCCGTGTACGTGTGGACTAGGCCTAAGTCCAATGTTTCCACCTGAACCCCTTATGACGGCTCACGGAACTCAGCCATAACAGACAAAGAAATGGAAAGAATTAACTCAAACTATTCGTTAAAGTGTATGCGCACTTAACTTCAAACTAAATATCCATTAAATAAACAAACTAACCTGACTGAGGCTTGGCCAACATCCGTCAAAGCGTACACCTTATGCCTAGTTCACACTGCCCGATTTTATCCCCAATTTTGACTCGCCGACAGATTTGTGCGAAATTTTTGCTAAATATCTGGACCTGTCTGCGATTCTGCTGTGTGAAACGAGTTCTGACTGAAAATAACATCAGCGATGACCGACAGGCAATGAGAGAGTGAGATACAGGGCAGCGGGAGGTTCAGGGAGGAGTTATAGCTCTACTCATCGAGACTGTTTTCCAAGATGGCGCCTGTCCGTGAACGCGTAATGCACTGTCTTTATAAAGTATCTTCTTATTAAACTGTTTGTTCACTTACAGAGTTCTCAATGCTTCGTTTTGCATGTAGGGACCCTCATTACAATTTAATTACAATTTAACATATTGTTTCAACTCATTCTAGGGCACCTTTAATATACGGCACTTCAGTCTGACAAAGATGGTGTAAAAAGTGGCGTGTTCTATAATATTCAAAACAGCCCCTACTTTTACAACCTAGCCCAGGCCCATTAAAAGGGGGGTAAGACCTGTGTAGTAGAATGTCGATCCTGTGTGATCCACTATTGTGACTGATGTTTGGACTTTCATTGTGTGATATTTGTATATATATTAGGAATGTGCTGATATCAATTTTTCATGTTGCGATTAATTGCTGAAGCTTTTATCACGGTATATGGTATTATCACGATATTGCAATAAGTTGCAAAAAAGGTGTTGCCATAGCATAACAGCTTTAAGAGCTATTTTTGTAAGAACAAAAATAACTGAATGTTTTAATACAATAATACAATGCACCAAAAATATACACAGCTCTGGGGAAAAAAATAAGAGACCACTTAACACTTAAAATAAATGAGAAATCCATGTTAAGTGGTCTCTTGATTTTTTCAGAGCTGTAAAAGTACAATTTTCAAAAATATTAGAGTGCAAAAGAATTAGGCTATAAAGAACAGGTAACAAATTACAATAAGGTCTCATTATTTAATGCATTAATTAATTAATATTGAGCAATAGCTACATTTGTTACAGAAAGTATAATGTTTTTGGTAATGTTAGTTAAGAAATACTGATCATTGTTAGTTTTATCTTAGGTCCATTAAAAAAAGTTATTTTGATTTTAATGTTATTAAACAGTAACCAAGAAATTAACATTACTTAGAATAATGAATTCTTTATAAGTATTTTTCATTGTCAGTTTGGTAATAATGAATTAACATGTTAACTAATAAAGTCTCATTATGTCTCAAAGTTTTACAGAACAATAACAAATAATCAAAACAGTTCTAATTATTAGGGCATGTTGTAGTCCAGATTAAAACATAAAAATGTTTAAGTTTGAAAATAAATAGCCTATCAAGTCTTTGGTGCTGTGATGAACTAGCCTAGAAATCTAGACGCACCCTAGCGGCAGCAAATTTAATCTGCCCGCAAGTGTCGTCTAGGAACTCTCAATACCCTTCTGAGCTGTATTCCTCACAATCAGGACGGGCCAATCACATCGTGTATAGAGTCGCGGGCGGGGCCATAATGACGACGGCCGAGTTGCGCTTGCGTGCTTCTAGTAAACACAGAAACTGGCGAACGGCGGCAGTCTTTCGAATCAGCTTTGACCGCGACTCTGGAAGACTTGGAGTTAAGCTTTTCTCTGAGAAAAGAACAAAGAACGGCACTGAAGTCATTCTTAAAAAGGGAAGATGTGTTCAGAGTTTAGCCGACCGGATACGGTGAATGTTTAATCTATCAACAAGCTCTGCTTCACCTTCGTTGCTCTGGTTGTTGTAGCGCTATCCTATCGCGTGCAGAGGGAGTTTGAAAGACAACCGTTTTTCCCGCCCCTCGGATTGAGCCGTCAATGGTGAGTTTCCAGACCAAACATCTTGATGTGGGTCTGGCTTGTCAGGCTAGTGATGAACAACATTGAGATTACAAAAAAACGAATGGCTGTTTAAAAATTTCACTAGTGGTTGCTTTTGTTTGCAGGGTTTCCGGGGTAATCGCTGCATTCTGCAGTTCCCTCTGCTGTCACTGAGCGGCACTTCATTAGCGCCTCTCCTTCACCCGTTCATGTGCTTCTCATTTACACCTGAGCGCTTCCCTTTGACGGAGAATACAGCGGTGTTGAGCATTTATACGGTTGATGGGCAAAGTATTCTTGAGTGCATTATAAAAAAATATATTAATTGCATTAATCGCATTATCGAAAATCGGCACATGTCTAGTCAGTAATACAATATATACTTAAAAACAAATGACAATAGGACAAAAATATAACAAAATGATACAGATACAAACAGTACTTTAAGTGTTAAGTGATGTTTTCACCATTTGTGACAGTAGCGGTAGGCTATTGTCAGACACAGACGAGGACACAGCTGGATAAGTGTTAGTGCAAAGTTTATTAACAGAGGTAATGGACACAGGTGATACTTAGAAGGGTGGTGACACTCAGACGAAGGACAATGACGGTGAAGACAATGATGAAGGTGAAGACGAAGAAGACCATGATGATGGAGATAAAGAGGTTGGCAGGTGAGGGCTTCGAAGAAGGACAGGTAGTCGAGGTTGGATCGGTGCAAGACCAGAGAATGAATGGGAAGGTGAGCCGGGTTGATATAGGGTGGCTGGTGATGGTGCCCAGGTGTTCAGAATGCCGGTGAACGTGAACGAGTGGGCGTGGGCGAAACTCAAGTTTCGATATGGACATATCATATGCATAATGATGTCAGGGCTGCCAACTCTCACGCATTTGGCGTAAGACTCACGTTTCAGGCTCTGTGTCACGCTCTCACTCCGCCCAACTTAATTGCACGCCAAATTGCCAAACCTGCTTTTGATATTAAAAAAAGCTAGGCCTATAGCTTCTTTTATTATTATTATTAAGTTTTAATGCAAAATTCAAACAATAAATAGCGTGTTGGCGCTAATTTTAAAGCCAAAGGAGTTGAAAAATGAAGCTCTTGTCTCCCGGCGGCGCACGCGGTCACGTGGTACATGAGTGCTCAATACTTCTAGCGCTGTGTCAATGCATTAGAATGGCATTAGAAGCGGATACACAACAGTTTCACTATACAGATGTTTGCAACGAGTTTTGGTAAACAGTACAGTTTGTGCATTGGTTATTAAGTCAGCCATATTCACAGGATCGTTTTATTATGAAGAGTGATAGAGATGCAACATTGTTAAAGGGGCGGTGAAATGCTGTTTCATGCATACTGAGCTTTTTACACTGTTAAAGACTTGGATTCCCATCCTAAACATAGACAAAGTTTCAAAAACTAATGTTGGACGTTTGATGGAGTATTTCTGTGTCAAAAATACTCCTTCCGGTTTCTCACACGTTTCGTAGAGTTTTTTTCGAGTATGGGTCGGCTTGACGTTAATAGAGCGGAAGGTCCTTGTATGGGCCGTATGGGCTCTTCTCCCGGTAGGGTGCCCAAGCGCGTGACTAGAGCGAAAGAGGAAATGCACGTCCGGAAACACTCGCTCAGATGCAGATCCAGTCGATCCAGGCGCCGTGCTCCACTTTATTCCTATGGGTGACGTCGAGCGACTTCAACGCTTCAGCACAGCATTCCGGGAAGGCAGCGCTGCATTTGACCCGATTTGAAAGCAGAAATGACGGGAAGCTTCACAAAATCGCTTCAGTCGCGTCGCAAAGTGGATCTCCACGGTCACTGCTGTCAGGACTTCACCAAATCATACCAAAGACGTATGTTTTTGACGGAGCGGTCCCAGCGATAAAGGTTCGGTCCTGCTTTGGAAGCAGCCGGTGAGTAAATCTGCTTCAGATGTCTGTGCTGTCGGCTATCGTCAGGTGAGTAAACATCAGTAAACGACACGATCGCGTGCTTCGTCATTCAAATGCGCTAACGGACTCCATTGTTGTTCTGTATAACGTTACACTAGTCTGACGTGCAAAACCGTTTTGCTTGCTACTGCTAAGTTTTAGTCACATACAATAGTCCATAAACCGAATCATGTCCTCATAAACTGCGAGCAACGTTAAACACAAACGTTGACAGGCCACTAAATACAGTCCATACCACAGAGACGGACGTCCTGCTGTTGCTGTTCCTCCTGTTCAATTTATTTCAGCCTCCGGATCTGATTCTGGATCATATATCTATTAGCTGAGATCGATAGCCATGGGTTTCTCCAAGCTTGAGGACGTCACCGCTTTGTGCGCTTTCTTCATTCTTTAGCTCCGCCCACACGATACGCCTCCAGCTGCTCGTTTTTTTCCGGAAAGACTCGGTACAGCCTATATTTATTTTATAAATATGATAAAACTAAAGACTTTTCGGAGATATGAAGGATGCAATACTACTCTACAGGTACTCAAGATTGACATGAGATTGACTGAAACTGAGTGCCCCCCCCCCCCCCCCCCCCCCTTAACATTAACGTTATTCTTGTATTTAGCACTTAGGTATTCCTTACTAATTGGTCACACTCATACTCATTGATGGTCAAATGTGACCGTACACCGTTACTATTTTTCAATTAAATAAGTGTTCTATATTTTAGTTCAATAATGTTTATTGAATATTTTGAAGATATCTTTTGGTAGGCTACTAAATACTATTTGTGCAATAATTATTGTCAGTTAATGACCACTTAAAATATATTTCGGACCCACTTTATATTAGGTGGCCTTAACTACTATGTACTAACATTGTAATTAATAATTTGATACAATCCACTTATTGTGTACATACATGTTTTTACATTGTACTTAAATAAATAAAAAAAAACCTGCATGTAATTACGTCTGAAATTAATTTCTGTAGTTCCGCTCCAGGAGGGTCACATTGCTCAACAAGTTGCAGCAAACGATTTTGCTCTAGATCCAGTTCAGTGTGTCAGGAACATGCACTCTTTCCTGCCACTGGAACAGAGACTGTGCCTCTGAAGAAGATCCAACTGCATGACCTGGGGCTGGGACATTACTTGAAGCCAAAGGCTCAGTTGGAGTTGCAAAAACATCCCGAATTGCAGTCAATGATGAGTTCTACAATCTCAAGCAGCCTCGAACAAAAATTTGCCGAGGTGTTTGGCATCTCTCTGTTCTAAGACCATGGTTGTTCCACTGTGCAGCAAACAGGCGAAGGTCTCTGTTTATATGGGGGATGTACACAAAGTGTAAAGCCCAGAGGTGCATCTCATTATTCATGTGATTAATGTTCTCTTCCTCAAGAAATGAAGTATAGTATGTGTTCGTAATCCCCTTCCAAACATCTCCCCAAAGTCTCTCTATCCTTTGGTTGTGTGTTCTTCTTCCCCTTATAGCACTGCCTCTTCTGAAACCTCTGTAGAGCTCCATAAATGCACAGATAAAGTTGTTTTCACCCCCATGGTCACATCTGAGACGTGAGGGAACTCCATACTTTTGAACAGCCTGCAAAAACAGCTCCATGACTGTTGTGCTACGATTATTTGTCAAGGCCTGAAGCATCACGATGAGTCGACTGAATCCGCCAATCCCCCATGAATTATGATTCTCCACCTAAAACAAGTATTAATGCAGTTATACATCAGGCCTATATGTAATACCATACTTCAGTATGACGTTTAAGGAGCTCACTATGCTTATTTCCATGCAGCTGAGAAATATAAGTACTAAAGATTCTATGCTCAAAAGAAAACAAAGAAACAGCTAAGTGTGAGTTTAGTATTCAGGGAATTACCCGGAGATACGTTTATATTAACAAATGAGGGTTGCTGAAATTGTCCATGGTGAAGTCAGATATTCATATTGAGCATTTCCACAACATGAAGATTGAAATATTAAAACATTATTAAATATTATGATTATGTTTTTAATTATGACATGCACTTGCCTTAAGCATCGTTTTACTGTTGATTCAGACACACGCCGAATGCTTGCCATCTCTGCAACAGTAAAGTTCCAAGAGACCAAAAACTGTAGTTGGTCTTGGGAAATTGCGGATGGTGAAGCACAACCAAAATCTCCTCTTGAGGCTTGATTGAAGCTTGACCCTAAAACACAATGAAATATGTAGATTTATATACATTTCAGACTAATCAGAGATGCCAGATTCAAATGTCATGTCTTCTCAGTGTAGGGAAGTCACATACTGACAAGAGATATGCACAGACTGAATGCACTGTCCCTTTAAATAAAAATGTCTGCCAAATGTTAATGTTATAGTTTCATTACATAACATTATTACCAGGTTACCTTCCTGAACATCACTGGTCCAATTATGGACCTCTTCGATAAGTTCTGCAAGCATATGAAGCAGCATAACTCATTTCCAAAGTGACGTATGCCTGAATGCCTTATGATTTGACCAATCACTAAGGTGACCTAGAGAAAAAAGCCGCCAAGCCTGTGCCAAGAATTTCTGACCGTCAAATTCAGCAAGATTTTATCAGATTTACGAGCAAGGTTTAACGCTCAAGTGGAGTGACTGATAAATGAGATGGAGGAGCCATCTGGAGAAAATCTCTTGGACCAGTTGAGTATTGGTTTTACTGTTATTAATATAGTATGATTATTAAGATAGCCTACTTATTGAAATTAGTCACAGAAGCTAGGGCATAATAGTGCTTCATAGCCGCCATATGCATTTAGTGTCACAAGTCAATCTCTTCCAATATGTAAAGCATAGTTTTTACAAACATAGATTGCCCTGAACGATGAATGATTCTGAATATCCCCTCCAGGTAATGGTGTGGTTCTGGTGCGCTCCCAGCTCCGCATGACCGTATTATTGATTATTACTGAATAAGTATGGGTTCACTAATAATAAACATGCATTTGCATAAAGCATGCATATTAGTCAATATACCCATGTTGATTAGAGTATTAAAAACTTAAAGGACAACTCTGGCGAATTTTTGAGTTTATCTTGATCGTTATATCTTTGTGAGTACTGTCTATAGAAAGAAAAAAAACTAACCGGACTGGTGTTTGCAACACGGAGTTATTACAGTTAATGCCCAGAGCCCCCCCCCCTCAGCTAAAACGGCAGCTATGGGGGTATAAACGTAACGGGTGTCTTTGAGCCTCTTAACAGACACAAAATGCAATTAAAATGTCTGTCCAACATGAACAGGTCCCTTACATGACAACGAGATGCGTTTAGCCAGTGTTTAAATTCACCTGTTTTAGCCGGCTATGTGCGTCTCGCGCTGAAGTCCCGTGGGAACGCAGCGGTAGCCGGAAAGTCGAGAAGAGCATCGTGTTTATGAAGAGGCTCTGCTCATCGGCTCGTCTGCCCTCAGTATTGAACGTGTCCAAGAGAAACAGTTTTCGATTCTGTCCTACTGACCCGATGAGGACCGCTGCTCGTTCAGTTACTCGCTCATGCTCAGTATCAGCGGCTCGTGAGTTCATCAGATCTCTCAGCAAAACATGACTCAGTTCAGTGAACGGTTGGAGTTACAACATATAATTCAAGACATTAGTTTATTTATATTCAGAGGGACTGTCACTCATGTCAGAAAGTGAGTAACTAAAATAACGTGTGCGATCAGCGCTGATTTGAGTGAACTGGCGTTTTTTTTTTTTGGTGAACTGGTTCGCCCGGTTCACTAAAAAGAACCGGTTCAAAAGAACGATTCGTTTGTGACCGACCGGACATCACTAGAGTGATCACTAGAGTGATGACTAGCGTGCTCGCGAGTGAAGAAGAAATTGTTTGCGTTTGTGCCTTTCCGAATTGTAAAAATTAGCAGCGAACACTTGACTAACTTACAAAGACATAACACAGCCGGGCCGGTTGAGGAAAAATGCCATTCCGTGGTTAAAGACGGGTGCAGCCACTGTGGAGGTAATGTAAACTTTATTTATCCTTCCATTTATGGAAGGATAAAGGGGGGGGAGGGGGATTCTGGGCATTAACTGTAATAACTCTGTGTTGCAAGCACCAATCCGGTTCGGGTTTTTTTATATAGACTGTACTCACAAAGATATAACGATCAGGAAAAACTTAAAAATTTGCCGGAGTTGTCCTTTAATTCAAACTTAGTTTAAGATGCATTTACAACATATAAAAATCACAAGTTAACTCATGACAATCATGCGATTAATCGCGATTAAATATTTTAATCGTTTGACAGCCCTAATATATATATATATATATATATATATATATATATATATATATATATATATATATATATATATATATATTAGGGTTGTGCCGTCCATCGTGATGCCTCGCCCCCGCCCCGCTGCGAGTCAACACCAGATTATGTGAGCGGAGTGGAGCAGCGGCAATTTCCCCTCCACGCTCTTTCTAGGCATTCAAGAATCACTCCGCTCCAGCTCCGCTCCGGGTTCACTATCTCCCTCTCCCCGCCTCGCTCACTGATATCAGAAACACCGCTCCGTATTCGCTCCGAGGAACTTTGCGGCTAATAACTGCTAAAGTATTTTAGTAAGCTCTGAAATATCACTATAAAGTTCGGTTTATAACCTGCATTATCTGAAAAAAATTATAAAAAATAAACAATAGGAGATTAAGAGCCTACTTTCAACGTGGTTTATTGGAACATTTGTGTGCATTTCCCCCCACTATGCCAAACTGGCTTTATCAAAAGTTAAATATCATTGATGCTTTTTGCAGTGCAAATTTGTTTGTATGTTTGGAAGTTTGGAAAGATGAACGTTTTCATCAGTTATTTTATCTACGCACCAATACAGATGTCTGCTCATTCAAAATCATATAACAGAATATAATAACTGTTAAGGTTACCTACTGTCTACTGATAAATGCAGGTAAGCACCACAAGATGTTTTTGAATGCATTTGAGAGAACGATTAGTTCGTGTGTGAATAAGTGTTACCTGTTTAAAATGTGCTTTCACCCGAACATATTCAGTATGAGGTAAAAAAAAATCCCTTAAACTTTACCATCCCGCTCATGCCCATCGCCGTGATCATCTGTATCAAGTTTGTTGTTTACCGTGAGTTCTGAACACTGCACTAGGCCTATGCTTATTTAAATCTTTTCGTTTCTACACATATTAGGCTACATATTTCTCATGTCTGTGAGGCAAGCCTGCTGAGTTTCAGTTTATTTGAGACGCGCTCCAGTTCATGATCAATGAAAGTGATCGCTTCCGCGACCTCATAGTCTAGGCTACTTATTTGCTTCTTATTAATTAAATACATGCAACTGGCCGAAGAAACCTTTATTAAAATTAAGAGACAATTTGTACAAAACGAAAGAAAGGCTTTTTACAAAACAAAACTTAATATTAAAATAAATATAACCACCAAAATCATTTCTGACCCACTCGCATCTTAGCACTTATAGCCATTGAAATGTGTCAAAGTGACATGTGGCATGTTTCTGTTTATAAGGAGGAGTCATTTATCCAATATTAAGTATGGATATAGTTTTATTTCACATATTAAAGATGTAAGAAATATAAGGCCCCTACTGATCCAGTTAGTTCTCAAGTAAAACATTTTAAAAGATTAACCATTTGTATAAATAAAAGGTCAAACTTAAAAGGTTAATGTCACATTTAACAACCTTAACATTTCAAAAAAAGTTTGGTGCTGTAGTAAAACACATGGACTTTTTTTGTTCTGCTTTTCATTTTAGACTGTCTACGATGAAACTTAATACTCCATCCACTGCCGGTGGACCAAATGTATGAGTTAACAAACTGAAGACTGATCCAGGAATCCAGGCTTGATTGAATATTGGCACGTACACTAGCCGGAGTTCTCCTTTAAATGAAAAAAAGATTAAACGGTTAATACAATTAAATAAAACATCAAATATCAGCAACGTACATAGATCTGCATTAAGAAAATGTACTGTACCTGCTCACTTCTGCCTTCTGATCATGCATGTCTTCATGTACCAACTTTGACATCAAGGCTCCCACAAGAGACATAGGGAGCCGTCTGCTCTCTAATCGCTCTTGAACTACTCTGATTAATGCGCGGCTTCAAATTGAACATGTAAAAATGTCTCTCTCTCAACTTAGGATCTTGAGGTCACAACTTCACATTGCATCGCCAGAACTTAAGGACGTTGTTACCGCAACAAAGGGATCTTGTCATATCACATTCCCACTAATTAATATATTGTGGCCATGACCAAACTAAGTGAACCGATTATGTCCAAATTTGTATGTTTTGCTTTAGTTTTTAGAAAAGTGAGCACCTAAAGAGGAGAACAGAAGGTTGCAGAACTGTGCCCTCAGCTGGGGTATATCCACAAAACCTTTTCCCTCAAGCAGGGCAAACTAAAATATATAAATTAAGTGGGCTTTTTAAATACGTTATCAGAATGGATAACAATATAACTGCATTAACAGAAAAATAAAATAAAAAGAGGCCTACCATTAACACATGGACCCCACAATAATGCCCATCCTCTCGCCGTGGGTGGGGCACATCATTCCACGTCCATTTAAGGCAGCGTTTACCAAAATGTGGGGTTAAAATGTGATGTTAATAAAATAAATGTTAACCGGCAATCTTAAAGCCTAGATAATGGGGGGGGGGGGGGGGGGGGATTTTCACCATGTGTGCTGAACAGATATGCACCACCGTGAACCTCATCAGGTTCTTCTTTTGTAATGACAGATTTTGTGCGCCCTTTCCAAATAAGTGTCAATATTTTCTTTGTTGAATGATAGCAGGACACTTTGAATCAATGCCCAACTAAAATCTGTCTCGATGCGGTGTATTTCTATTGAAGTCAACTTGCAGACGCTGTGCACGAATTTCAGAAGCCAACTTGAAATATTTGGCACGTTGTGTTGATTTGCCAACAGCTCAGACACTGGAAGCGGAGGTTTGTTTAAACCATCTTCTGGGAGAACAAGAGCAGAGTACAGTTCTCTCTTATCTTGACTAGGTATCTTGCTCTCCAGTTGCATCAAGAAAGAGGATGTGTTGTGGTTTTCCTGGAGGTGCTGTTGAAAAATCCTGTGTCACATTCTCAGAGTATTTTTTGAGTTATCATCAGTTCCATAACAGCATTGCCATTAAACCGATGACTGCTTTTGAACTCAGAAGATATAGTTTTGAGAACAATCTTTGTGAGGCATTAAGAAATGTAATTGGAGTGGAACTCTTTTCCTGTAGTAGAAAATTAAATATTTTGTCTCTACGTGTGTAACTTGCCCTACGAAACTACATTTCTTCCTTTGCATGCCTAACACAGCCGAATTGGCTGACGCTGATGGTGATTTCTTTGTTGTGTTGTGCTTGTATTACAGGTTCATGCTTGGTCAGAAAATACATATCAAAACACATATTTGACCAGAAAATGTGCACACTGCCTTTAACCTCATATGTGGTTCATGTTTTCGACTTGTGAGGACATCAAACTCTCTAGTACTTGAATTTTTCTTGAACTCCTTGTAATCAATCTGAGTCCAAGGTCTTCTGAGCTTTAGCTGTCTTTTTTAGGCGCTATTTTTCTCCTGTCTTTACTAGTTATGTGAAATTTGAATGTCTTTTTACTTGGTGTTGCTTGGCTCCATTGGCTTTTTTCCTTTTGTCCTGCATCCTCTGGTCCACCAGTGCTGTCCACAGGCTCTACAACTTCTTCACCTCCAATGCAGTAAGTGAGTTCATTGCTTTCCTCGGCCATGTCATTGCACATAAATTCATGTTCTGATACAGTATCTGTATTCTCATTCTTATCCAGTTGGTCAGCGATCTTCATTGTTTTTTTGTGGAAATGTGTAAAAACTGTCACTGGACATTTTTCCAGTTACTGTGCCATACAATAGAGTGACACATTGAGAGCCACTTCCTCTGTTCTTTGGTTGCTAGGCAACGTGGGGGAGAGGACGCTGGCGTTGTCTGTTCGCCGCTTCTCCACCCACAAATCATGTTAATGTACTAGTAGATTTAGATTTTATTTTATTTTCTTATGTTTGTGACTAGTCTAACAGTCAGAGCTACAATTGGGGCTGTTGCTGATTGCTGGCAGCCACTGAGAGGACGTTGTTCGTCGTTTCGCCGTTTTCCACCGCTTCTCTAATGTTTACGTTTGAATTGCTGCGGTTGGTTCTGGTTTGGAGGACATTTGATGTTTCTCGCCGCGGCTGCTCACTGGTGGTCTCCCTTGGGCTTAAGCTGCATGGTGGCTGAAGTTTGCACCGGGCTAGCGTCATCCAGGCCAGCGTCATCGGCATCCGGCATGATGTTGGGATGTTCCGCTTCTCGGCTGCGCCGCGGTTCCGTCCTGCATTGCGGCCGTGGAGCGGCTTGGAGCCTTGGACTTCTGCGCCGACCCCGGTGTGTCCACAGAAGTGCCCGGAGAGCTTTGTCTGCCTCCTGCATGGTGCTGCGGCGATCCCCACCGTCTGAATCGTCAAGAAGACCCATCATCTGGTCTTCAGCTGTCGTGCCTCGGCGATGTCATCGGGACACACTGCCGCTGGGAGAAATCTGAAACATGGAGTGTGCTGCGGAGCTAACAGAGACTTCCACCATCAGCTGTTTTCTGTTCACCATCAGCTCTGCTTCTGTTCACCATCAGCTCTGTTTCTGTTCACCATCAGCTCTGTTTCTGTTCACCATCAGCTCTGCTTCTGTTCGCCATCAGCTCTGTTTCTGTTCACCATCAGCTCTGTTTCTGTTCACCATCAGCTCTGTTTCTGTCCACCATCAGCTCTGTTTCATTCACCATCAGCTCTGTTTCTGTTCACCATCAGCTCTGTTTCTGTTCGCCATCAGCTCTGTTTCTGTTCACCATCAGCTCTGTTTCTGTTCGCCATCAGCTCTGTTTCTGTTCGCCATCAGCTCTGTTTCTGTTCACCATCAGCTCTGTTTCTGTTCACCATCAGCTCTGTTTCTGTTCACCATCAGCCCTGTTTCTGTTCGCCATCAGCTCTGCTTCTGTTCACCATCAGCTGTGTTTCTGTTCACCATCAGCTGTGTTTCTGTTCACCATCAGCTCTGTTTCTGTTCACCATCAGCTCTGTTTTCTGTTCGCCATCAGCTCTGCTTCTGTTCACCATCAGCTCTGTTTCTTTTCACCATCAGCTCTGTTTCTGTTCACCATCAGCTGTGTTTCTGTTCACCATCAGCTGTGTTTCTGTTCACCATCAGCTGTGTTTCTGTTCACCATCAGCTCTGTTTCTGTTCACCATCAGCTCTGTTTCTGTTCACCATCAGCTTTGTTTTCTGTTTCTGTTCACCATCAGCTTTGTTTTCTGTTTCTGTTCACCATCAGCTCTGTTTCTGTTCACCATCAGCTTTGTTTTCTGTTCGCCATCAGCTCTGCTTCTGTTCACCATCAGCTCTGTTTCTGTTCACCATCAGCTCTGTTTCTGTTCACGATCAGCTCTGTTTCTGTTCACCATCAGCTCTGTTTCTGTTCACCATCAGCTCTGCTTCTGTTCACCATCAGCTCTGTTTCTGTTCACCATCAGCTCTGTTTCTGTTCACCATCAGCTGTGTTTCTGTTCACCATCAGCTGTGTTTCTGTTCACCATCAGCTTTGTTTCTGTTCACCATCAGCTGTGTTTCTGTTCACCATCAGCTCTGTTTCTGTTCACCATCAGCTCTGCTTCTGTTCACCATCAGCTCTGTTTCTGTTCACCATCAGCTCTGCTTCTGTTCACCATCAGCTCTGTTTCTGTTCACCATCAGCTCTGTTTCTGTTCACCATCAGCTCTGTTTCTGTTCACCATCAGCTCTGTTTCTGTTCACCATCAGCTCTGTTTCTGTTCACCATCAGCTCTGTTTCTGTTCACCATCAGCTCTGCTTCTGTTCACCATCAGCTCTGTTTCTGTTCACCATCAGCTCTGTTTCTGTTCACCATCAGCTCTGTTTCTGTTCTGTTTTCTTTGTTGGTTGATTGTTTGTTGTATTCTATATTTTTACTTGTTATTCATTTTTTTGTTGTTTTCCCCCCCTTTGTTGCACTTTGAGATTCTTCGGAATGAAAAGGGCATTATAAATAAAATCTATTATTATTATTATTATTCAAGTGCGTCACTTCCAAATACTGAAAATACTTTCCAAATACAGCTACTTCACTCCAAATTCCAAGGTATCCTTTTCTGTAGATTAATCTCAGCTTTTAAAAGCTGTTCAACTAGTCCCTATAGATAGATATTAACTCTAAGGTGGATACTCAACTTAATGTATTATATTCACTATCAGAATCCATGTCATGTCAACAACTGGAACAGTCAGCCGTGGGTTTATCATGTTAATTTATTGTGCTTTTTGCCCCAACAGCAGGAGTGCCTTTTACCCAAAAATACCATCCTTTTACATATCCTTCATTATAAAAAAAAAAACGCTGCTGCTTTATCTTAAGCAAAACTAAAAATCATTAACAAGACCTGTATCTCAATATATTATAATTTATTAGGTTTAGAGGAAATAAAATCAAAAGGGACCGCGGCGCCTTTAGTCCCGTTGTACCCTATATATAACCTTTTTGTTGTATTCATTTTATTAGACAGAGTAAATATTACATCAGAACAGTTATGCTCTCTTGTTCTATTTTTCTTAGTAAGTTACTGACGTAGTCTACACCTTTCGTCACAGCATGAAAGAGCGTAAGATAATGTCACAGGCAGGGGGAGCAACGCTATTCGCCGACCCACCTTCCACCTTTTACGTCCAACCTGAGGAGCAACTCGAGAAAGGAAGGAGAAAGACACAGGATTTTGAAGGGATCTCGAGTTTTATTTAATATTAAAGTCAATTGGGATTTTTTTTTATTTAACCTTTATTTGACCAGGAAAGTCCCGGGAAAAAAAGCCTTCCAAGTTTCCTCTCGAACGCAGGCCACTCCGTCCCCCCCTCTTTGCAGCCTCCAAAGCTGTCGGGTCCTGGTCCAAGGACTGGGCAACACGTGCCGTCCGAAGCTCTAACGAGCCTTCGCTAGCTCAAATCCAATGGGGGTAGAGGTAAGTATCACCCCATGTTAGGGGCTCCTTGTGGGGCTGTTAACAGAGAGAGATGGAGAACAAAGGTAAGTATAACTGGATATTGAACAATACTCCGGCCCACGTAACTTTCCCCTAGGCTCGTAGGGTCGGGACGGGGGCAAATACACTGTCGATTTAACAATACTTCACTGGGTTCAAGGCAGAGGCACACACAGGTATAACTCACCACTTCAGCAGTATTCCTCGGCTGTAGTGGTCCTTTGACACAACCAGCTCGTTGCAGGGGGATGAGACAGGTAAGTCACTCAATCTTAATAGTGTTATGCAGTATGCAGGCAGAGCATGGAGAGAATAAGTATGTAACTCACAACATTAGCAGTACTTCTCAGCTGTAGTGGTCCGAGCACAACCAGCTCGTTGCGGGGGAATGAGACAGGTAAGTCACTTACAGTACATTAATGCTGTTGCTAAGCTCAACAGTAGACAGAGATTTAGAACTCAATGCTAGCAATACTGTAGTAATCTCTAGCTCTTCACACTCCACAACACTCCCAGAGTTCAATCAAAATGATAACCGTTGACTTACAGTTGTTTAGTGATGTTGCACTGGAAGTGGGTAGCCAGATGGAGTACCATTACACAAGAGTTCGTTCCGTCAGCCGCCGCCGCTTCCACTAGTCTTCACCCCACTCGTGTATCTACGGCAAACACTTCCACAGCACACGTGAACAATGATAAACAGCACAGCAACCTCAAACAATCCCTCTTAATCCAAATGTAATTCAGGCGTCTGTCTCAGTGGTCGAAATCTCTAACAGTGTACATAAACAAGCACTAATCTTCTTGAGCCCGTGTTGTTCTTCACTAGAGGCCTTTTTACCGTTCTCTTCTAAACTTCCACTGTATCCAGCAGTCTTTTTGCCTTTCACTTTCTAGCTCTCTCTCTCTCTTTGTGTTGTGCCCGTCTCTCCGCGCTGACTTCACTCTCTGCAGACTCTCCCCCGCTGCTTGTGTTGCAAGCACTTTATATCTCCTTATCCCAATCATCCTTATCCCAATTATTCCCACTGCGAAGGTGAATCTAATCATCTTATCAGTATTCTTGTGTTGTTTCTCTCCTTTGCTTCTGCGGCCGCGTCCGAAAACCTAGGCTGCTGACTCCCTGCCTCATCAGACAATGACTTGTAAGGCAGCGTTTTGTGCATGAAGGCATCTCATGAAACTAATTTCGGACAGACTTCTAAGGCAGTGTAACACTTTAATGATCTACAGCAAAATAGAGAGAGCTTTGGTGAGAACTAAACACTTATTTAATAACTACAGTTGAAATTTCTCGCTAGAAATGACATCAGAAGTGTAATATGTTGGTAAAAATCGTACATTTACACACAAACTGACCCGCAAACGCAACTTTTGGACGCCATCAGGGACCGAAGGACACATGTATGCTGCCTTCAAAAATCCATCAGATGAAGGTTTCACAGGCGGCAGGAAGTGAAGCAAACATTAGATTCGGACGCAGCTTGATGCCTTCCTGCCTTCAAATGTGTCCTCCGAAGGCAGCATTTTCCAGGTTTCGGACGCAGCCTGCATCTTCCTCCCGGAAGCGGCTTGGTGTTACCTCCTGAACCGTCCCCTCCTGTGTCATCTTCCAGCTAAAGTTCCGCCCCTTTCGTCACCCCATGACAATAATATTTTGCAACAGGTTAAATATAGACCTAAGTGTAGCATGAAAAACCTTTATTTTGAATGTAAAACAGTAACAAACAAGATAGAAAGAAAACTAAAATAAATTCTATTAAAAAATGTAATGAAATTACAATGACGACGGCAATAGTTAAGTATTTCACACAAGGACAGCGACTTAATGACACAAATTCTATTGGGACATGGAATCATTCATCACAAATGTAATAGAGTATATTATTATATAGGCTATATTTTCACTCAAAACTCGTGATTTCTGTAGATTATTTAAATAGCGGTGTCTAACCACTTTTACGATTCCCTGCCTATTTTCGACTGCCTACTTAAACATATTGTGGTGTGACAGGCAGCGGGGCGAGGGACCGCGAGAGCGGGCCGGTGATTAATGTTCACGAGTGCCAGCTGCGTGGCACACCGGTCTCGTCTCGCGGCCATGTGACGGGAGCATATAAGGAGGAGCAAGGGCTGCGGAAGACGAGAGAGGACCAGGCCTGGACTTTATGTTATGTTTTGTTTTACGTGTTATTATGTGTTTGTGGGCAGTCGTCCGTGAGGGGCTGCCCACGTTTTATTTTGTGTGTTTGCGGGCAGTCGTCCGTGAGGGGCTGCCCGCGGTTTTACTTTCATTTTGTTTATTTATTTTGAATAAATGTTTTTGAACGTTCGCCGGTTCCCGCCTCCTTCCTTCCCATCTACGAACTGCGTTACACATATATAAAGTTGTGCTTTATTTAAAGGGGGGGTGATATGCTGTTTCATGCATACTGAGCTTTTTACACTGTTAAAGACTTGGATTCCCATCCTAAACATAGACAAAGTTTCAAAAACTAATGTTGGACTTTTGATGGAGTATTTCTGTGTCAAAAATACTCCTTCCGGTTTCTCACAAGTTTAGGAGAGTTTTTTTCGAGTATGGGTCGGCTTGACGTTAATAGAGCGGAAGGTCCTTGTATGGGCCGTACGGGCTCTTCTCCTGGTAGGGTGCGCGCCCGCGTGACTAGAGCGAGAGAGGAAATGCACACCGTAAACAGTCTCTCAGATGCAGATCCAGTCGTCCGTGAAGACTTATGTCGCGCGACGCGCTCCATTTTATTCCTCTGGGTGACGTCGAGCGACTTCAACGCTTCAGCACAGCATTCCGGGAAGGCAGCGCTGCATTTGAACCGATTTGAACGCAGAAATGACGGGAAGCTTCAAAGCATCTTTTCAGTCGCGTCGCAAAGTGGATTTCCATGCCACTACTGTCACAGGACTTCACCAAATCATACCAAAGAAGTGTGTTTTTGACGGAGCGGTCCCAGCGATAAAGGTTCGGTCCTGCTTTGGAAGCAGCCGGTGAGTAAAACTGCTTCAAATGTCTGTGCTGTCGGCTATCGTCGCGTGAGGAAACATCAGTAAACGACACGATCGCGTGCTTCGTCATTCAAATGCGCTAACGGTTACTCCATTATTGTTCTGTATAACGTTACACTAGTCTGACTCTGACGTGCAAAACCATTTTGCTTGTGTAGAAGATTTTTATTATTGGATTTAATGTAAAATAAGCTGTATATAAGACACTATTAGATATTGGCTGTTTGCTGAGGTTGTGTTTGCCCTGTTTTAAGTTCTTGGGGACCTTGACAACGTGCTTGAAAATGACATGTAGAAGATGCATGATGGACAGAAAAAGAACTGGGAATGCTGTGACATATGAGCCAGGAAACCAACTGAAAAACTAGCTGAAGGTTGTGACCATTTTGGGAAAGCAGCTGTGTATATATGCTAGGCAAACCAAAGAACTGGAGTTGTCTCCTGCAGGGGAAACTCGGCTTTGTTAATTTGAATAAAGTCTTTCTGAAATCAAATGATCTTTGGGAAATGATTTTTGGAAGAAGAAAATTTCCAACACTTGCTACTGCTAAGGTTTAGTCGCATACAATAGTCCATAAACCGAATCATGTCCTCATAAACTGCGAGTAAGCACACAGAAATGTTGAGAGGCCCCTAAATACAGTACATACCACAGAGACGGACGTCCTGATGTTGCCGTTTCTCCTGTTCAATTTATTTCTGCCTCAGATTTGATTCTGGATCATTATCTATATTAGCTGAGATAGCGATGGGTTTCTCCACGCTTTGAGGACGTCACCGCTTTGTTCGCGCTCGTCATTCTTTAGCTCCGCCCACTCGATACGCCTCCAGACGCTCGGTTTTTTCCGGAAAGACTCTGTACAGCCTATATTTCTTTTATAAATATGATAAAACTAAAGACTTTTCGGAGATATGAAGGATGCAATACTACTCTATAGGTACTCAAGATTGACATGAGATTGACTGAAACTGAGTGTTTCACCCCCCCTTTAAGGTTATAGTGTAAAGTTGAACACTTAAAATAAGAAAATCACTCTCAAAAGAAGATAAATTATCTAAGACTTCTGAATATAAGTTTTTCTTTTTTTGTTGGTAAGAAAATATAATTTGTAGTTCATCTTCAGTCATATAAATAAACGTTATTTCACTAGAAAAAGAGCCCTGTGTCTCAGGACGACACATTGATATCATAAGACACAAATTGATCAGTTAAATTTTCATTTTTGGGTGGACTATCCCTTTAACTCATTGCTAGGGTCAGACAGATTTTTTTTTCTAACCATCTTTTGTATTTTGTATTAAAGGTGCACTATGCAACTTCCGTCCACTAGAGGGCACCTATTCAAAACAAAGGCGTAGTTTGATGACGCAAAGTTTGAGCGCAGTATCTTGAGACGTGGTCTTCACCTCACTGCCGGTGGAAAAAAGGACTCGGGCATTTTTCTTATTTGACATGTATACACAGACGTTTCATGGAAGCTTAGGTCATTAATATTTGTCTAAGTCATGGAAATGTATTGGTAGAAATGTGTATGAACCCTGTATATTCAGTAGTATGCTTTTCAATGTCATTATCCTAAAGACCCAAAGTCTCCCCCATACCAGGATGGTTTGATCCAACCTGTAATATGCCGCCTGTCAATCACCTGTCAATCACTTGGATTAACGATGGAGTCGTGTTTGAAGTGTAGCAGCAATTCTTTTGAAAATACGGAGAGACAAGTGGTGAAGAAGGCCAAACCAGAGCCAACAAAATTTCGGCTGTACATAGAAGATTATGTTTTAATTGGATTTACGTCCACTGTGGCACTGTGCGTTTTCTGTGGGGATAAATGAAGCCAGCACATCTGCAATGTCATCTTAAGACAAAACATGAGATTGGTAAACCACCTGAATTCTTTAAGAGGAAACTGTCGGAATTCAGATCATCTCAAGACACGATGCGAAAGGCCTCCACAACATCATCCAAAGCCCTTAAGGCCTCTTTCGCAGTGTCTTTGCTCATATCTAAAGCCAAGAAGCCGTTCACAATCGCTGAAGACCTGCCCCTTCCAGCGGCTGTAGTGCTGGCTGAGACTATGCTGGACAAAAATGCAGCGGGAAATGAAAGACTGTACCTTAGTCAAATTACACTATTTGCCGCATAGTAGATGCTATGGGAACAAACATTGTCGAGCAAGTTGTAGGAAAACTTAGCGACTCCTTTTTACTCCAGCGGGAAGAATCCACAGATGTCAGCAGGAATGCACAACTTGTTGCTTTCTTGAGGTACGTTGATATTTACGACATTTATGAGCACATACTATTCTGCAAAAGTTTGGAGGGGAAAACAACAGGAGAGAAAATATTTAATGTTGTCAATGCCGCTTTCTGTGAAAACGGTTTGAGTTGGAAATCCTGCAGCAGCATCTGTACAGACGCGGCAGCACCAATGACAAGCAGCGCAAAAGGACTAATGGGTGCATTAAAAAAGAAAACCTGACGTAATGTGGACTCACTGTCATACACAGAGAGGCATTGGCGTCCAAGAAAATGAGCCCTGTATTACATGACGTTTTGAACAGCAGCATCAAAGTGATCAACTTCATTAAGCCAAGGCCACTTAATGCACGCCTGTTTCAACGCATCTGCGAAAATATGGGAGCTGAACACACACAACTGCTTGTGCACACAGAAAGTACGCTGGCTCTCTTGAGGGAGAATACTCAACCGGCTGCTGGAATTTGGATCTGAAGTACACGCCTTTCTGTTTGAGCACAGATCTCCCCATGCCACCTTGTTCCAGGACACAGACTGGCTGGCAAAGCTGTGCTATCTGGCAGATATTTTCAGCAAACTGAACAAACTGAATATGTCTCTCCAGGGCAAGGACACCAGCGTTTTTAAACCTGTATGACAAGGTGGGTGGCTTCCTGAAGAAAGCAGAGCTGTGGAGAATGGCCTGTGCACAGGAGGATTTCACCTGCTTTCTTCAGCTGGATGATTGTCTGTCTAGTGAGGATGTGGCCAGAGCTCCAGTCAAGTTGGTCATAGTGGGACATTTGGGACATTCAGTATTTCCATTCCTACTTTCCTGACATGGATGAGAAATCTGCAACCCATTTCTCTTGTCCGAAGCAAACTCCGTCACCTATCAGGAAAAACTCTTGGAAGTGTCATCAGATCGTGGCCTCCAGATGAAGTTTGCCATGTTCACACTTTCACAGTTTTTGGGTGTGTGTGTGAAGCAGGAGCACCCTGACCTGGGACAGAAAGCTTTGGAGCAGCTACTACCTTGCCTCCACATATTTATGTGAGGCCTCCTTCTCTGCGATGACTGTGATCGAAATAAAGGAGAGAATCAGACTGTGCCTGGAGAAGAGCTTGATCACAGCGGTTGCCTCTCTGCCACCAAGAATGAAAAAGATCCTCAGTGAAGCACAAGTCCAAGTGTCTGGGACATTCTAAAACGCTTTACGTGAAAAACGCTTAACGTGGCTTCATGCACTAAGACAGTGTTAAAAACACACCAAACTCAGGAAACAAAATGCTTATGAAGTATACTATGCACAAAAAATCAGATGAGCCCAGAATATTAACGCAACGCGTTTTATTACACGTTAAGAATTTTTCTCCCATAGAAAACCATTATAAGGAAACGCTTAACGTGGCTTAATGCACTAAGACGGTAGGGGTGTAACGATTCGTTTAACAACGATTCGATTCGTATCACGATTTGAGGTTGTCGATATGATTTAAGGACGATATTGGTTCATTTAGAGCGATATGATCCGAAACGATTCATTGACTTGAAATCAATGCAGTAACTTTTTAGCCAAAAATTTAAATCAGTGTGACTGTTTTATTTCAACCGAATCGAATCGTTGTTAAAACGAATCGTTACACCCCTACAAGACAGTGTTAAAAAAGATACTTGGCAGTTTGTGTGCTCATTTGAATCACTCTTTGGTGGACAGCATGCCATTCAATGCTTTGGATGCTGGAAATGAAAAAAATACAGATCAAAAGGAGTGTTCAGATATAGCTACGCTGTCTAACATGCAACCACAGTTTGGGCTTTCAAATGACAGCAGTCTGCCTCTAGTAACACACCTCTCTAGAGGATCAACACCAAACAGCATAGCGGCTTCATTTGCTCCTTGGATGTGCATTAATAACAGCATTCTTGACTGGACAATGGTCTCTCCCAGAGGCCGCTGTCTTTCTCCAATGACCTGGCTTGAAGGAGAAACAATTGAGCAGGCCATTAATGTCTTCATTCACCAACAAAAAAAGTCAGACTCAATTCTGTGCACCCACATACCTTTATCAACTAGCAGCACTAGGAGACTTCAGTCCTGTTTTGCAGTTTTGTGCCGCAAACAAGGCTCTAAATTATGATGTAATCATAATTCCCTTAAACACCAACATTTCTGGCCCTGGTTATCACTGGGTTCTTGCCACTGTAAACTTCAGAGAGTGAGAGATCGCAGTGTTCAATTCAATGCACACTCTTAAAACGTTGAAACATGCTGCTCCAAAACTAATGGAAGTAGTAGCTTGCATGTACGCTTCAGCAACAGAAAACTTTCAGGCTTCTGACTGGAAAACGTCAGATGTGGTGAATACTCCACAACAAATAAACGGGTATGACTGCGGTGTCTTTGCTGTTGTGAATGCTTGTGCTATCATTGACAACTCACCATTAGGTCCAGTCAACAGCTTGAAAGCAAGAATTCCCTTATTCAAAAGTACAAGCCTCCAAAGGTTAGAAGGGCGGGACTCTCACAGGAAAAACTGCAATGCTTTAAAAAAGAAGTAGAGACATATGAGGCAGTCACCCAAACAGTAAATGCAAGCAAAGCAGATTACACTGGTACCTTGAAAAGACTACAGCTGAATAGCACAGAAAGCAAAGACTGGACTCTCTGCTTAACCTCGACGTGTAAGGGTGACTCAAAGCACAGAGATGAATATATCTTCTGCATTTTTTGCAGACGGTGGTTCCACCTTAAATGCACAAAGGCAGCTGACTGGTTAATTGTTGCTTGCACAGATTATCCTAAATGTCTTATGTGCTGTTGCTGAGACAGCAGATGTGAAACAAAACACAGAAATGTGTTAATGTGAATAGAGTAGTGCAGGTTTCACTTATAAATAAAATTGCGAGTGAACTATTAAAAAAGAAATCCCTCAAAAATGAAAATGGATTTTTTTTTAAATATATTTCTTATCTATATATTATTTAGATAATGTATATTCCATGTATATGCCTGTTTATAGCTACCTATAAAGCAATATACTGTATAATAGCAATATTGGTTTAAATTTGATGTAGAGCCTTACATATTCAGATCTATATTACTATATTATAATTTAATTTCTATCTATCACTATCTATCTATCTATCTATCTATCTATCTATCTATCTATCTATCTATCTATCTATCTATCTATCAAGATGGTATGAAAATGAAAAATAGTTCATTATCCATCCACCAGCATCAAGCAGTTATTATACAAATCTACTTTCCCAGATAGCAAAATTTGTCTGGCCCACCTATGGGCCATGTCCTTGCTTCAATTCTGGCCCAGTTCTGGCTGGGTCCCCGGCCCAAAACTGGCCCACACACTGAAAATGGACACAAATAATTTCTGTGGGCCCAGATGTGGCCCACACCATGTAAAATGACTCTCAACAATTGATGTGGCCCAGGTCTGGCCCAGACACTGTATAGTGACTCTTATTGTTTCATGTGGCCCAGGTATGGCCCAGACACTGTATAGTGACTCTTATTGTTTTATGTGGCCCAGGTCTGGCCCAGACACTGTAAAACAGTCTGGCTGAGATCCGTCTTGGTCCCCGGACCAGATGTGGCCCAGAAACTGCTAAATGTAATTCATTTTTGCAGGGAAACACAATAAAAACTAATTAAATCATTTATAAAGATTAATTAAAGGCTTTTATTTTTAAAAAAATAGCACTACGTGAAGCTTTTGTGAACAATTAATATGGTAAAAAAAAAAACTTAAACAAACATTAACAAGAACACTTCAAAGGCAAGTTAACATTAGTTAATGTCATTTACAAAAAAAAAAAAAAAACATGAACACATTGTGAAATAGAATATTTTCAATGGGGGAAAAAATACGCACACAAACAAACTTTCACTCTTTCTCTCTCACACGCACATACTAACACATGCACATCCATAAACACTTACAAACTCTCACACTCATGGATGCACACTAAACGGCTTCTTTTTGCAAAAGTCGCCTTTTGCGTCCACCCTCTCGATCTGCTGCCAGCTGCAGCCACCTCTTCATGGTCCCCTCAATCTCCATTTCGGCAGCACGAGCCGTGAGGGGGTTTTTCCGAACTGCAGCTTTGAAACAAAGGAATAACTATTGTAAGTTCACTACTTAAGCTTAAGCATAACAGTTTTTTACAATCCCTAGGACCAATTACATGTAACTTTTTCAAAACTCTTTACACAGTTCTCCAAACCAACTTAATAATGTCATTCTTGTTTTGTAAAGAAACTTTACAAAATCATTATGAGATGCTTATGGTAGACCTTTTCCACCACTAAATAAAAAAAATAAAAGTTATAAAGTCAGAATTCTGAGATATAAACTCGCAATTGCGTGATATAAAGTCACAATTCTAAGAGATCTAAATAATAGCTAAACAATAAGAGTGATTTGATTTGGGACATGTATAAAGTCATTTGGTAGGTAACTTATAAGTCCATTTTTAACGTGAAATTGACTGCTGTGCCAAGCTGGTAAGGGGAACCACTGATTCAGTAAGTAAAACGATATACTTACAAATCACTACCTCTTTGAGTTGGAGAGTGGCCAGTGACGATTTTCCATTCACTCCCCTCCAATTGAGGTTCTTCGCCAAGGAGTTGGCAAATACCTTCTTCATTATGCGCCAGGTGCAGTCACGCACATCCGCTCTACCAATAAGCCCGAGCCAGTTTACCTGAAAACAATAAAATTAAATAAAAAAATACAAATGATTAATACATTTACAACTATATAAATGATTTTCTCTTGACATGACCAAAACTCTAACTACAGGCCTCAAAACTCTAACTTTATTGCTGTGCCAAGCCATTAAGGAGAACTGTAGGATGAGTTTTGGAAAAAAAATGACCCAAGCATTAAATGTCCTAGGAATTATAAAATAAACAAGAACTAGAAAGAAAGAAAATCTCACCAATGTTTGCTTGTATTCTGGATTTAGCTGCATCCTTTGCTCCAGACTGAGCACCTGGGGAAGGTCTCGTAGTGGAAGTAACCCTTCCTCTAAATCCAAAGGCTGCACCTGGACCTCCCGGTGTTGCAGCAGTCTCAGTATGCTGGTTTGCTGGTCCAGCACCATCTCTAATTTGGTTAGAACCTCTTTCAGCATGGCTATGTTAAAGAAATGTATGATTTTGAAAAAAATTATAAAAGTAACAAATATACATCTACATCCATCGATTTACTACAGAGGAGAACATTTCTGCATTTCCATAATGACCCATGCAATCTAGAACAGCTTGAATTAGCATCTGGCTTAACATTTGCTCTTTTTGGCTGCTAAATAAAGGCGCAAATATCAGTAAGCTGTAACCTGATGAGCACAAATCTTAGTAAATTGCATTGTGAAACTCCAGCAAATGCCTTTACAATAAGGTCAACCGCAAAGATAACTGTCCACACCTTGTGCTGGATCAAGCTGTTAGTAATACTGGCCCTTAGTTTTATTCCTAATTTATACATAATCTAGTACAATGACTGAGAGGAAAATATCTGTTGGCCTTACCAGATTCTGATGATTGCCGAGGGGGCACTCGAAAAGTCTGATAACCTGCCATTGCTACAAAAGAAAACTTGAATTGAGGATAAAATATTCTACAAAAGAATACTTACAAAAGAAAACGAGATAGAAAGCGAAAGAAAACTCACATGGCATATTGTCCATCGGCTGCCAGTTCTGTATCAGATCTGTGAATGTGCCATGTGGATCTGGTGATGATGCAGCTGGTAAAGTGGTGGTGAAAACGGGGACAAAACTGGTGTTTGGGGTGACTGAGGGGAAGGTTATAATGGGTGCGGTTATAGTGGGGGCAGATGGCACAATTTGTTTGGGTGGTGGGACAGACTCTTCCTCTGAGTCCAGCAAAACCTGCTCCTGACCTCCAGGTGGCCCAATCCGGACACTCTTCCTATTTTAATAATAAAATAAATTTATCAAAATGAAATTAAGTGTATTGCCAAATACAACAATGTTTAATGATAAATATTGCTTAAAATACAGCATGAAAGCATAAAGTAATGTTCTGAAAAAAAATATCTATACATTTTACACCTTGGTTGTCTTTGCCCAGACACCTCTGCTTCCGACTGGAGATCTGACCAGGTCTCTGCCTCTTTGGCCTTCCTCCTGCCCTCTTCATAGCTATCTTTAAATAATAAAAAAGTTGAACATTCCAAAGGGTTAAACTCTAACCCTAACCCTTTCCTACCCTAACCCCTTTCTTGACCCTAACCCTAACCCCTTTCCTAAACCTAACCCTAAACCCTAACCCCTTTCTTAACTCTAACCCCTTTCCTAACCCTAAACCCTAACCCCTTTCCTAAACCTAACCCTAACCCCTTTCTTAACCCTAACCCTAAAACCTAACCCCTTTCCTAAACCTAACCCCTTTCTTAACCCTAACCCTTACCCTGCACCCTAACCCCTTTCCTAAACCTAAACCATAACCCCTTACCTAAACCTAACCCTAACCCCTTTCTTAACCCTAACCCTAACCCCTTTCCTAAACCTAACCCTAAACCCTAACCTAACCCCTGTCTTAACCCAAACCCTTTCCTAACCCTAACCATTTCCTAACCCTAACCTAACCCCTGTCTTAACCCTAACCATTTCCTAACCCTAACCTAACCCCTGTCTTAACCCTAACCATTTCCTAACCCTAACCCCTTTCCTAACCCACACATTCTAGAGTTCAACCCTAACCCTAAACCCTAACCCTAACCCTTTCCGAACCCTAACCATTTCCTAACCCTAACCCACACATTCCAGAGTTCAACCCTAACCCTAACCTAACCCCTGTCTTAACCCTAACCCTTTTCCTAACCCTAACCCTTTTCCTAACCCTAACCACTTTCCTAACCCTAACCATTTCCTAACCCTAACCCCTTTCCTAACCCTAACCCTTTTCCTAACCCTAACCACTTTCCTAACCCTAACCATTTCCTAACCCCAACCCTAACCCTAATACATGGGAGAACAACAGAAATAGCATTAAACACAGTCAAATATACCTGTCGAAAACATGGTTCGGACATCCCACCGGTCCCAGTCAAGATTAGGAACCATCTTATTTTTAATGGCCTGGTAGAGGGCCATGCCCCTTAATGATTTTGGCCAACAGCACTGGCCATTATCCACCCAAATGGCTGGGACCAGCTCCACCTCACGTGTTTCCGCAAACTCTACAACCTTGAACATATCTGTTAGAACACAACCAAATTAATACTGACGAAGGCCAACATTAAACTGAACCAAACAGGAATTATTTACATACCAAGTATCTTGGCTAATTAAATGACAATAGGTGAACAAAATGACTAATCAAATGAACTGAGAAACTAGGTCAAGACAGACAAACTGCGAAAAAAGGAAACTAATGAAAAGTCTATAATATTGACAGGAACACTGGAACCAGCAGCTTTATCCGGTTTCTCCTCTCACTGCAAAGCTGAACAAGAAAAATAGATAAAATTAAATCATCGACACAAGTGCAGTAGTGGCACTGCAACAAATTTATCTTGTTTTGGTAACCTCACATATTTCTCAACATGGTCAAACAACTCAATGATTTTCAGGCTTGAGGAGATTTGGCCAACCAGGTAGATACCCAGCTCACGAGAATTCAGAGGATACTCAAAAAATGGTTCCATTAATTCATATTCCCTGAAGACAAAATATATCTTACCTTGAGACTGAAGAACATTGTCAATCAAAGCAATGGAGTCACCAATCTTTACACACCTGTCTCCCCTGCGTGACACATTAATTTTGGTACCACCTATGACAAGCTCCTGGAATTGAAGTACTGGTATGCCCATCATAGAGGGTGGAACTGGGCCAAGGTTATGCTCCTTTTGCAACTTTCTCTTTCCGTGTGTCGATTCATCATTTCCTGTAAAAGGATCCATTTCAGAGATTCGCCGAATAACCTGGGCTAGTGGATGGTGCGGGGTTCTTATCATCTTTTTCAACTTACCTAAATAATCCTCGAATGGAAATCCAGATATTAGGTCTAGATTCCCGTGAATTCGAACATCCTCAGAAAGATGGGTAAGCCCATGAGCATTGTAAGTAACAAATTCAGGACCATATAATTCTCCAAAATATGTCACAAATGACACAAGCAATGTGTGTGCAAAGTCATGAAGATCTGTAGACAATGAAGGACTTGCAAGGATAAAAATGGCAACGGATAACAACATGAAGTTGTTGTAGACTGGAGCCAACAACACATTTTGGAGAACCACTGGCCCGGTGTACAACAAGAACTGTCGCAACTCTGTGGCTTTCCACCTGAGCCTTTCTGAAAGTCCTCTGGGTTTACGAGCAAAATCCATGGGAATGAAACTTCTTAAGCCTATAAGTTCACTAGAGATAAGGTTCATATGATGAGAAGACAAACGGCAGAGCAAGGGCCCTGATGCAATCTACAAATCCAACAGTCGACGTACCACCCCAAGACAGACAAGATGCATGTAATTGTAACAACAACGACTAATGAGTTTAATGTCTCGGGGAATAATTAACTCAAAAGGGATTTAATATTCAATATTCATGAATTTATGAATATAATTTGCCAGTTGTTCATTACGTATTAAAATTTTCCGATAGGGAAAATTGTTTAATTAAATACAAGTAACCCTTTATGAAATTGCTTGAAATTACCCTACTAAGTTTGTCCTGCAAATTAGTTATAGACTTTTCAAATCAATTCTCAATAAGGGATTACTGCTTTACGAGCGCATAAGAAACATTAACTTTACTGATCAGGATAAGTTCAATATTTCAAATGGTCATACAGTTTACTTTAATAACATAGTAGCATAAGCAGTTAGGTAACGTTTAGATCGCAAGTTTCATTGACTTTGTGTATGTGGCAGAATAACAGACTCAACTCATTAAATGTCTATTGGAGGTTTAATAAACACAGACTAAAAATAACACTACAATTCACACAGAAAGTACATACTAAATATGCATCAAGAGAGTAGAAGTATAGATATTAACGAAAGAATACATAAAAGAGAATAATGAATAGACTGAAGTTAGAGAGAGATAAAAGAGAGAGAGAGACAAAGAGAGGGAGAGAGAGAGAGACAAAGAGAGTGGGGGAGGGTAAGAAACAGCTTTCCTTCAGTTCCTCAAATACGACCTTCACGGAGTTACCTGTCCCAACGGGAAAATAACACACCCTCTTTACAGCAGTAAGAATAAGAATACTTGCATTCTTTTGGTTTCGTTTTGGCTTCTCGCTTGTGTGCGTGTATTTCTGCGTGTTCGGTGGCTTTCTCCGAGGTCGGGAGGGAGCAGCTGGTTGCTTTTAGGGATGCTCCGTGTTGTTGAAGATCGGATTGTAGAAGAGAAGATTTTTGGAAGAGATGAGGCCTGCTTGGAGGGCCTGCATTGGTGGCATGGCTTATGTGCCAGACCCCCCCCCCCCCCGTGGGTGTTGGCTCCCACAGAGAGTTGGAGAAGTAAGAGCAAGAGATTTTCGGAGAAGAGAAGAGAGCGGAGTAAGAGAGAGAAGATTGTCTCCACTGGTCTTTTAAGGTCTGGAAGAAGTCCCACCCTCCAGGGTTAGACTTAACCAATGAGATTGTTGGGATTTCCAGGCGGGAAATTCCTCAGCAGATTTATGGCTCTTTGTTTGAAAGTTCGACTCAGTGGGTCTCTGAGTCTTCATACTATAATTAATGCAACAAACACACACTGCATTTTCTGAATAAGTGATATACATGGAAGTGTAAGTCGTGAAGTGAGCATTAATTTGATAGGAGACATGACATATATGAGGTTATCTGAACTAGTACTTTGTTAAGACAAAGACAAAAAGATGCAAAATACCATACGGAATAAACATTTTACAAGACAGTTATGTGTTTACATATAATGTCCTGGGGTGCATGTTCATTTATAGATGGTTTGTCTATAATTTGAGGCAAAAGCTCTGTGTCTTAAGCTCTTTGTGTATAAGACTTCATGTGGCCAAATTCTTTTGAGCCATAAAACATCTTATCAGATGGTTTCCAGGGTGACGAAGAATCTTTCTCTGTTGTGTTGGGGGAAGGTCTGTCAGTAAGCACAACTTTCAAAACATATTTGTTAAATGTAACTGGCGATTGTGTGTTTGATTCGCCTGAGTCGCTACATAATCATGAGGAAAGCATGACACCATGCCTATACCTACATCAATTAATGGTGACTTTGTGACATGATGGTCCTCATCAGACATCATTTCAAAAGAAAGATCAGTCCGGAGTGTGCTTTTGACTTCTGGAAATGTCATCCTATGCTTAAGATAAAGGCCTGTTTGGACACACTTGTCACAACCTGAATAACCATTGTGAAGTTTTGTTCCTTTGACGAAAGCTCTTGCTGGAGCATCACATATGACAGAGGTGACCTTCAAGAAGCACTGTTTCACCTTGATAAGAAATCCTTCACTTAACACTTGTAACTCACTGACAAGATCCTTAAAGTACTCAACAAGACAACTTGGCTTTGAGTTCCCACAAAACAAAGCAATGACACCTGGCTTCTTCACAACACCCTGTAGCAAGCCAAGGATTGGCCAGAACTGTATTGAAGAACTCTTAAACAAAGGCAATCCATCTACATGCAGCTGCAATTTGAATACATGTCTGCTTGGAATGTGAGACCAGATCCGTTCCATGCTTTTTGAAAAAGCTTTCAAAATGCCGATGTAGTGGTAAGTACCACCAGCAACAGTTTGGATGCTGTAAGAAGTAGTGGTATTGAGAAGAGTTCTTGCGTCCTTTGGTAGAAAAGGATGATGAATTATCAAGATTGCCAAAAGTGCATTCAAAGCTACTAAAGACACCCTGAAATTAACTGCCCAGGCACACAAAGACTCGGTTAGCGATGCACTGCCATTTTCTATGTCATCATCACTTTGAGAATCATTTTCGTTGTCAGAAATTTCTCCCTGACTCTGATCCAGGTATTCCGCTGAATTCACTGTAGCGTTCTCTGCAACTTCACATTCCTGTAACTCATCTTGAAACAAATCAAGCATAGAACTTACACGTTTCACTGCACGCTTTCTAAGACTGCGTCTATCCATGTTTTACCTGTGTTTTTCTTTCTCCAACCTAGGGAAAGTTTTCTTTCTTCAATCTAGGAAAACAGTTTTCTTTCTTCAACCTAGGGAAACAAATAAGTGAGAAATCAACATTAAAATGTTGCACTAGCATAGCATTTTTTTTTAAAAAGTAAGTTACAAAATGTTTTACTTAAGTAAGGTTATTCAAGTCTTTTAAGTAAAATAAAGAAAGAGTATTGCAATAAAAACATTTTCTTAACCTCTTTCTGTTCCTGTCGCCTAAGAATAGAATATTAAAACAACTGAACCGAACCGGAAACCGTGGTTAAAAACCGAGGTTATGTATTGAACCGTGGACTAACTGTATTGTTGCATCCCTAATACATACATACATACATACATACAGAAAACCCAGAAATTATTCAGACAACTTCAACATTTCAGACATTATCACAGTTTATTTGCTGCAAGGCTCTTCAACTGCGCTGTAAAAATAATCCTAGTTTTACGGAAAATAACACTATTTTATTTTTATTTTTTTACAGTATTTTCTTATCATTTTGAATTACGTTTAAAACTATGTAAAATTACAAATAATATCTGTAAATAAACAATCTGACTGTTATTTTAGGGATTATATCATTTATGACAAATTACAGTAAAAAATATATACATTTAGTGTCTGAATAATTTTTGGTTTGACTTTATATATATATATATATACATTTATTTTATTACTAATTACCGCTTACACCTGATTTTCATTTTGAAATCAATGTTAAGTGGTCTCTTAATTTTTTTCAGAGCTGTATGAAAATCCAGTAACAGGCAACACTCCAGTAGTACTGTGTATTATTACTACACTGCTAGGCATAATTAATACTATTACACTGTAAAACTTGATTTCAGTTCACTCTGTTTACTTACTACATTAGGCCTACATCCATAGGTGGAGTTTAGGGGGGGCTGGGGGGGGCACCCCCCCCCCCAGACCAGAGCCAATTAATGCCTGCCTAGTGCTTTGAATAAAAAAATATTTTACAGAATTCTTTTTTTCTCGTTTTATTTGTCTTAGCTTATTATTTCTGTTTGTAGAATGAGTAAGATATGGCTAAATAAATTTTAATTACTGTGTTTTAAAAAAGAAGAAGCTTATTATCCCTTGCAATCGCTAAAGATCGCAAAAGATTCGAATCTCAAAGTATCGGGGCAACGTGAGTGTACTCTCATCTCGTTCTGTTCTACGCGCTGAATAAACTCTCACACTGTCTGTTGACTCTGCTACGCCAGTCAGACTCAGAAAGAAACTTCTCAGTTATGAGAATAATTTTAAACTGGCTACAAACTGGCTGCAATCTTTTCCTATTGCACATAGAGAATGATCTGACTGCAAATCTATCAGAAGGGAAGATAGTGGACATATAACTTTACGCAACTCGGAAAAAGAGGCGGCTTCTTCTGAATAGACCTTTTACGCACTTCCGCATTTTTCGAACGGAAATACGTCACTGAAGTGCATTAGAACTTCCTGTTGTCAAAGCGGCAGATACGAAAAATGTCAGAATCAAAGAGCCGCAGTTTCTGTTGTGTTCCAGGCTGTTCGTGTTCCACCCAAAAACAGCCTTACCTTTCATTTCATTCGTTTCCTGTGGATCCTACCCCAAAACCTAAGTGGATACAGGCGATCCGAAGAGAGGAAGGGAAGAGTTTTAATGTCAAAAGAGGTAGCACCTATGTCTGCAGCCGGCATTTCGCTCTGGATGACTATGTTGGTGGCTGCGTCGTTCGTCGCCTAAAAAGTGGTGTTGTCCCGAGCCTATTCCCTTGGAACAATTATACTGCTCCTTTGAGAAGGGAGTCAGTGTATGAAAGGACCGTCAAACGTCAGTCTATCCAGCAACCCTGTGAAGATAGCGACATGGTGGCTAAGGCTGTAAGGATGGATCATGACTACGTGACACACCCACCTGCAGGTAAGATTGTTCATATTGCGTAATTAACGCTTGTCAATATGTGTGTGTGTGTGTGTGTGTGCACGTTAGTGCGTGCGCGCGCCTGCCTGCGAGTGAGTGACTGAGTTAATGTGTGTGTGTGTGTGTGTGCGCGCGCGCGAATGTGACTGTGTGTGTGTGTATGAGTGAGTGTGCGTGCGTGCGTGTCTGTGTATGTGTAGCATTTATAATATATTAAAGATATATGATATAATATAATATTAATTTATTTTTATCTTTACAGGTGCTCTGGATGAGGCTTTAGATTACATACATGATTTAGAAGCCAAGTTCAAAAACACTGACCTACCACCCCCTGCTCTCTTCAGTCGATATTGTGCTTCGGACGACCAAATGCGGTTCTACACCAAATTCCCATCTGAGAGCGTTTTTACAATTTTTTGGGAGTCAATTGCACCATCTGCCCTCAGACTGGTGTACTGGACCAAAGCAAAGAGGGCAGGTGAGGAAGGCTGCCAAGATCCCAGCCCACCACGCATCATGCCATTAATAGACGAGTTCTTGATGTACTCCATGCGGGTTGCTGTTGGCATGAAGGAGCAGCTCATTGCTGACATGTTTAATGTGAGCATTGCCAGGGTCAGCAGGGTTACCATTACCTGGGCCAATTATCTGTTTATGATGCTGGGCTCACTTCCCATCTGGATAAGCAGGGAAAAGGTTAAATCCACTATGCCCCTTAAATTCCAGAGGCAATGTCCCAATGTCAGAGTGATACTGGACTGCACAGAAATTGCCCTGGAGACAGCCTCATCCCTGACCTTGCAGTCAGAAACCTTTTCAAACTATAAAAACAGGACGACATTGAAAGGGCTGATTGGAGTTGCTCCTAATGGTTTGGTGACATTCGTCTCACCCCTGTACACTGGGTGCATCTCTGATAAGGAGATCACCAGGATCAGCGGAGTCCTTCCCTTGCTGGAGCCAGGAGACGACATCATGGCAGATAAAGGGTTCCACATTCAAGACCTCCTTGCTGACGTTGGAGCTAATCTCATCATTCCACCTTTTAAGCGTTCAGCTCAATTTAGCAAGGAGGAAACAGAACAAACCCAAGCTATTGCCCGCCTCGGAATTATAGTGGAGAGAGTGATCGGTAGGGTAAAGTCTTTTCACATCTGGGACTCTCCTGTGCCGCTCACACTGATTGGCAGTGTCAATCAGATGTGGCTTAACTGCTGTGTTTTAGCCAATTATCAAGGACCTTTTTGTTTTGAAGAGTGAATGAATTGATATTTTGTATAATGTGTTAATGGTATGTAAATAATTTAGTTAAACATCAAATTAAATATAATTGGTATATTCTTAATATTTGTCTGTTGAAATGTGACTGATTTCACTAAAACATCAAATGAACAAATTAAAACAATTTTGGTCAAAATGATACATCCTTTAATTTTTTGGTATGTGTAACATCAACTGATAAATAACAACTTATTCAATAAATAACATCAAACATTTATAATAGAAAATAACAATTAAGTTTATCAACATTAAGACAGAAGTCGAAACTGATTGAATAATTAAAACTAATTATAAATAACTTTTGGTGGTCAAAACGATACATCCTTGTGTAACATCAACTGATAAATAATAACTTATTCATAACAAATTATTCAATAAATAATATGAAACATTTACAATAGAAAATAGCATTAAAGTTTATCATCAGTAAAACAGAAGGCAAAACTGATTGGTAAAGACAACATTACTGGAATTTTAGGTACGCATTCATGTATGTGCCATAATAATATAGATCTAATTTATCTTTCATTTCCGCTATGAATGAATCATCACGCCAAATTCTTTCCACAGTTAAATTTGATTGGGTATCGGTAGCAAAATCACACCACGTCAGTCCTGTGATTGCCAGTTGGCCCTGAACCTGCCAGTAGTACTTATGTGTACGCCTCAGACTGGCATGGCCTTTCTGCACCTTGAGGTGAGCAACCTGAGAAGGATCATTTTTTGTGCTGCTCTTCACCTCAACCAGGCCAAAAGGAGGCGACTCTGAAGGGTCATACACCCGACCATCTGGACTGGCCCCGAGATGTGGTGCGTCAGGGTGAATGATGAATCCTGCTGGTAGCACATTAACTTGCATCAGTTCAGAATAGTTTGCCAGCACTTCAGGCTCCACCAGCAGACCACGCTTCATTGCAGCTGTTTGCTTTGTGGAGCCTCTGATCATCTGAATAGCAGCAGACTCCTGCTCTGCACGACACGCCCTACTACAACATGCATCCCAAAAACAACTGGCAGTCAGCCTTGGTCGTCGAAGCTGTGTCCACGCAGGACATTTGGACTGCTGCTGAGTTTCTTTAGCTATCTCACTGGAGAGCTGCGGTGATACTTGAAGAGACTGCAGATGCATTAATTGCTGTAAGGTTGGGACGAAATGCAACCTGGGAAAAGTGTGCTCCATCAGAGAAAGGCATGGAAACTCTGGAGCCATGTGGTGTAGGATGACATCACTGGATTTCTTGGGTGGACAGTGATAGGACATCGGCGATCCACGAGGGACAGACCCAAATTTAGATGGTGTCAGCTCCATCTCAGAAACCCCATCCAATACAACTGCAATGAGAGGCTGGGGCTGTACCTGGCTTAATTTGCTTCCAGATGCCATCATATATGGATCTGGAAGTGGTCCTAGACAAAAGACCAAAGAGGTGCACAAGATTATTGGTCACACAAAAGAACAGTTAGACATGAGTGCCTTACTAGATTTACATTTTATTCAAAAAAATAAACAACAAAAAAATAACTCACGAAGCAACTATCAAACAGTTAACAAATGAATCACCTGTGTAAGCCTGGTACAGTGTGGACCTCAGAGCGTTCTTGCCCACTGTTTTGGGCTTTCTCACCACCAGCTCACAAGCAGGTTCAGGATGGATTCCCTTAAAAGTAAAAGACAAAGAGCAGTTACAGTCAGTAGTCACTACTAGGGGTGATTTTAAAATAATTTACAGTTGTTATAGATACACATCAGTTCTTAAATCATAATGACATGTTTATCACAAACCTACCTGTGTTCTTGGTCTGTGCCATTTTTGCAAGTCGCTTGTGCAGGCCAAGGGGAGGGGGACAGCTTGCAGACCCAGCTGCGAATAGTGTGCGGTCTGGTACAGGATGGCAACAATGTGGTTGCAGAATCCTTTACCAGCCGCACAACTGCAGGAAAAGGTTTTCAGGTCGGAACTTTCTGCCTCCAGTGATATCTAGACACAATAACAAATAGGTTACACTGAGGTCATACTTATGCTGTCATATCAATGTTAGCAATAACATGAATTATAACTTTCAGTAGGGTGACCAGATATGAGTTGGTAAAAAAAATAGCAGTGAAGAGAGTTGGTGAGTTATTTCTTCGAGAGTAATGGGTGTGCAGATTGCAAATATGATTACATTTTATATACATTTTACATTATATATATATATATATATATATATATATATATATATATATATATATATATATATATATATATACACATACATATATACATACATACATATACATACACACACACACACACACACATACATATATGTATGTGTGTGTGTATGTATATATAAATAAAATGTAGGCTGGGTGATATTGAAGAAAAATGTGATATGCAATACTTTGTTAAATTATGTGATATGATATTGCTATTAGTGTGTAAAATCTATTTAAATTAGATATTTTTAATTTTTAAATTGCAGTTCAGTCTGACTCTTGTTAAGGTAGAACAAACTCCTGGATGATTTTGATATTCCAGCAGACCCATTATTTATGTATCAAAAAGAGGACGTCTGGTCACCCTATTTTCAGTAAAGCAATAGTAAGTGAAGAAAGTGCCGCAACCGCAGCAAAAAAGAGTGAACACGCAAGAATAGGTAACTTTTTTAACTTTTGCCAACCGGCATTCTGTCTAGTCAAACCTCCAGTTTGTGAGGCTCCTCGCTCTTCCTCATTGACCTGAAGCATCTACCTCTGACTACAACCTGTCCCTGGAGTATATTTGATACTATAACCCCATGCAACAAGAAAACATTACGTTTTATCTCACATAGAAATACACAACTTCGTAACGTTCGTAAGTGACAACACAATGTTAGTAACATTTCATATTTAGCTAGTAACGTTACAGCTTCACTAAATTACTGGTTGTTATGTTATCTCATGCCATCTCACTTAAACATACACACGACATACGTTATGATATGGCTCAACGCTAACGTTAGTTGTAGAAATGTCTTCATTAACTTACCTTGGTAATTGTGGATAAACTCTTCGTGGAAGAATTTGTATCCCTTGTCCAGTTTGTTTCCTTTAGTGGACGAATGTATCTCCACACTCTTCACCACATCGGCGCTGGTGAACTTCGGAAGAAAAGTAAGGCTTGTCGAAAATAATCTAGCTGCCATTTCGCCGTCAACAAAGCTTACGCCGGAACTAGCTTTACGCTTCTCTGACGTGTTTCCGGATTTTGCGTAAAAGGTCTATTAGGTAAGGCCATTGTAATGTCAGAAGAATGGCAAGGTGCCTTATGGAGCACTGTAATCGGTTTGAAAGTCCAATCCGAATGAAAATGCTCCATATAAACATCTCAATTGGAATAAAAAAGCCCCAACCGAATAAAATTACTACGATTACTACGTGCATGCCGCGCTCACACCAGTGCTGTTGAGTGTTGACAAGAAAGTTAATTTTTCTGAGGGGTAATGTTAAACTTTTTATTTCGTAAGGAGTTATGGAGATAATGTTGGAATAATGATACAGACACAGCCTGGCTGCACCCTCATCTTGACAGCGTTTGTCCCAGGAACATTTTACTACAACTGCCCCCTGGGAGAAGAATGTATTTTTCTGAGATGATTATTACACTTTACAACACATAAATAGCTTTTATAAAACAGTAATAATTCTGGTAGTCGATGAGAGTTGCTATGGCAACCGTAAACACACTTTCCATCAGCTGTTAGAGAGGACTGTCGGTACACGATCCGTTCCACCTGCACGATCCGTTCTACGCATGCGTAGTAGACTCTTTAGAAAATGCGCATGCGCAAATGAAAATACTGTTTTGCAACGATTTACGACACTGCACGATCTGTTCCACGCATGCGCATATTTATACCACGAGACTTTCATTCACTCACAGCAAAAGAAAAGAGAAGCGTCTGGCTGCAGACTATGGGCGATTTTTTTTTTTTAATGTTTATTATTATTGTTGTTAATTACAAAGTATGACTATGGGCGAGTGGAGCATGTATGAGTATGAGCTCGGTGGGAGGGTTTGGGGTCAAATCATTGAAAATCATTGGCCAGAGGTTACCATCTTGTCATCATGTGCCTTGGAGATATCTTCTGACTGGCTGATTGGACTGCTGTCAAGTTTAATACCACTGCCCCCCCCGCAAATCATCCACTCAGCAACAACTCGGCAACAAAGTAAGCCTATTTCCAGAGGTGAGTAACTTTTTATTTTTGCACAAACTGTTTAAATATTATAACTAACTTCACGACTAAAAAAGAAATCTAATAAAAATAAAGTGATAAGGCCTAGATGACACTGACAACAGAGGTTACATTGATTACATGATTTTATAAAGTTGTGAAGGAATGACAGTAGCATGTAATATTTTCTGACAGGATTTGGTGTCAGAGAAGGGTTTCTGACAGAAATTTGTTTTTTTAAAGTAATTGTTCACCTTATTTCAAATTGCATACATGATTTTTATCCACAAGTTTCCTACGCCCCATGAACACTTGCGTCAAAAGTGGGCGCGTCTTCCGGTTCGAAATAAACAAGCGGGACGACATTGACATTTAACAATTGACAGTCATTCAAGCTATCCAAACGTGCTAACTATGTGGGAACACAACCTCAACGAACTTAAAAATGGTGAAACAACAGTACCTTTACCTTCCGCTGTAGTTGGTTGGGAAGATGACGTAAAAAAGTGGCCTCGTATCACGTACGGTGGTATTTTTAGCTATTTTCTTGATTCAGTAGCCTGTGATGGTAAGGCAATGAGCAATTTGAAAAGCTCAGAGGCGTATCAGTATTTGCATAGTGATAAAGTCGGTCGGGTGTTATTTAAGGATGTTGGAAACAACCTAGTTTATCTAATAGCGGACGTTGAGCCGAGCGAGAGCCTTCACGTATCCCATCATAAGGCTTGGGTGCTAGCATCGGTGACAGGTGAAGTAAGTTAACTTACAGACAGCGGGTTGTTCATGTATTGCAGGGCCAGGACGCTCTTGTAGTCATGCAGCAGCACTTTTGTGGAAGGTCGGTAAAGTAAGGACAATTAAGTGCACTGTGTTTGTTTATTGTATTGCGATATTATTAATTAACTAATAAATACTAAATTGAAATGTTTAGTGTGTGTCATTCATTCATGTTTTGCATATGTTGCTTCACAGGAACTTTCACTTAACCCTTGTGGCACAATCTGGTAAAAAAAAAAAAGTACAAATTTAAAATTTGAAGCCTTGCTGTGGTGTGGCAAGCAGCGAGATGAGACCGGTGTGCCACGCAGCTGGCACTCGTTGACATTAATCACCGGCCCGCTCTCGCGGTCCCTCGCCCCGCTGCTTGCCACACCACACTTGCCAACAACACAATGAAAGCCTAAGATGTGAATAGCCCTGGTTTACACTATACAATCAGTTTTAGTCCACGGATATTCTGAAGAAATAAATACACAAAGACAGTAATTATCAAAACATTTTTTACTTGCACATTCAGTTAGCAGTGGTATCCAGAACATTTAATTAAATTAAAATTAGCATGTCGAGCCCTGGGTCGGCGTCTCTTCTCCGGTGGCTTCTCGTAACCCAGAAAAAGCGTTGGGTACGGGTTATCCTGTGTTGGCTTCTTGTCAACGAAGTGAAACGATCACACAAACAGATGTTTGGGTGTTTTTTTAAGTTTAAGTTCTTCAACCATATTCTTTTTGGTTCGTCGTCTATTGGGAGACGATGGAAACTGTACCATCGTTGGCAGGAACACTCTGACTTAGTTATGTTCAAAACACTCACGTTTACGCCACTGAATTAGTTTAGTCCGGTTATTTGTACACCCGCGAACAGCACATGTTGTCCCTGAGCCCCGCAACGACATCTCTCTTAAAGGTTTGCGACTTTACATATTAAAACAATGATCCGAATAATTAAATAAAAACGTAGCCTCGTCACTAACTAGCACACAAAATACCATTGGCATACTACTTCCGCTGTCTCACCGGAAGTTGTACCCACGTTCTTTTTTACAGTAGCGCCCCCCGGAAAAAGGTGGATAAAGTTGTGAAGGAATGACAGTAGCATGTAATATTTTCTGACAGGATTTGGTGTCAGAGAAGGGTTTCTGACAGAAATTTGTTTTTTTAAAGTAATTGTTCACCTTATTTCAAATTGCATACATGATTTTTATAAAGTTGTGAAGGAATGACAGTAGCATGTAATATTTTCTGACAGGATTTGGTGTCAGAGAAGGGTTTCTGACAGAAATTTGTTTTTTTAAAGTAATTGTTCACCTTATTTCAAATTGCATACATGATTTTTATAAAGTTGTGAAGGAAGGACAGTAGCATGTAATATTTTCTGACAGGATTTGGTGTCAGAGAAGGGTTTCTGACAGAAAAAAAATATTTTTTCTTATAGAATGAAAATGGAGTTCAGAGGAAAAACAGAGAAGTTTGCCCTTTACGATGCCGTTCAGCGATATTTGGTTTACGGGCTAGTGGATGCGGCGTTAAAGAAGAAGGTCTCACGCATGGCTAAAAATTTTGCTATAAGAGGTAAGTGAGTGGAGACGGGTAGCAGCAGCTAGGAGTAATGGGCGGAATAGTAATTTTAGGAATATCTATTTTAAAGTCAGTCCAAAATGAAATAGAAAAAGGGCAATACAAAAAATAAATGTTTAATATCTTCAAGTGATGTGTTACAAAAAGTGCATTCATTTTGTAAAAACATTGTTTGTCTATCACAGAAAGTAAATTATTCTACACTGGCCCCAGTGCACAGTTCATGAGGCTGGTTGTGCTGTCTGATGAGCAGAGGCGGGCTGTCCTGGAGGAGTGCCACAACAACCCTGGCACAGGGAACCATGGGGGTGTGAGAGCTACCATGGACAGGGTTGTTGTGGGGTACTACTGGGATAATATAAAGGCAGATGTGGCCGATTGGGTACTTTTTTGGAACTTTCTTGGAATTTAACACTATGGCAATGATTTGATTTAATGGCTTTGTTTGACTTCAGATAATTATTTGGTCTAAATAATAAATGTATCCATCAGGTCAAAAGCTGTCACAGATGCCAAAAGAACGACCCCATAAAGACTGTGTCTCCTGCCCTTCACCCTATTAAGGTAGGTCATATCCTTGGTGTACTACTTGAAGCATGTTAGGTGATGTGGTAATATTAGATATCTCTACAGGTGAAAGAGCCATGGGAGGTGGTCGGCATGGACCTCATTGGTCCACTAAAAAAAACAATGAAAGACCATCAATACGTCCTCACGGTGACGGACCTCTTCACGAAGTGGGTTATTGCTGAGCCTTTGAAGTGTGGCTCCAGCACTGAGGTGGCTGAGGCACTTGTGTCAAAGCTCTACACATTTGGTATGGTCCGGAAAATCATCACTGACCGGGGCCGTGCATTTGTTAACGAGGTATGTTACCTTATTTCTTCCTCTACCTTCACCCCCTTCGCAAAGGACATCAATTCACGGGGTTATAAGTGGTCATTGGTCATTTCAATAAATATTGAAAATAACCATGTGTGTCTGAATTATGTACAGCTTAATGCACACATATTTGCGGCACTGAACATCAAGCATGCCATCACAAGTGCATACCATCCCCAGTCAAATGGCCAAGTAAGTGTGCCATCATGATGTCCTGCAAAACAGTAAAGTCAACTTTAGCCAATGTATACTAAAGTGCATGTAGTAATTCCTTTCCTTGTTGAAGGATGAGAGAACTAATCAAAATGTAAAGAGGACTCTCAGAAAATATGTTAATCAGCACCATGATGATTGGGACATCCACCTGCAGGCCATAGTTTATGGAATAAACACTGCAAAACAGGTTATTATTCAAAATGACTAGATAACAAATATTGCACCCAAGTTTTAAGAGTTTTATTTTGTGATTTGATGCAAAATATTTTTTTTCGATTTAGAGATCCACCAAGTACAGCCCGTACTTTTTAATGTACACCCCCGTCTACCACAGGCATTAAATGTCTGTGAGACAGATGCTGCCTTTGAATTTGCAGACCCAGAGGAGGAGCTGGAGCTAAAACTAGCTGGAGTAAAGGCCCTCAATGAAACGGTTTGTTCAGAGTTGTGTGGATGGCTTGTTCAATTTGAATAAGAATGTTCGCATAGTAATATATTATTATCTTTAAGGTACGGGAAAACATTGAAAAGGCACAGGGGAAACAAAAAAAAGCTTTTGAGACAAAGAAAAGGAAAGGGGTTCACCATTGCTCACTTAAGGCAGGGGACGAGGTCCTAATTGGGGAGCCCAAAAAGAAGGTGAAGAAGGGAAATTGTTTGCAGGATCTCCACCAAGGGCCATTCACCCTCACATCCCTGACAGAGAAGGGTGTGGCAAGTGTGGATATGTTAGGGAAAATACAGAAACTTAATGTTGCGCAGCTAAGGCCCTACTTTCGGCCACAAGGTATTGTTATAATCCTATTTGGTGACATAGCAAATATAAACATGAGACTTGACAATGACGATTAGTAGTAACTTTCCTGTTGTGTAGATCATAGCCATGAATCTGAGGGCAGCCAAAACAATGCAGAAGACATTGGACTGGTGGACCATCAGTATGCCAATAAAGGTCCACTGTGGTCCAAGAGGTTGTGTCCTCAGCAAGAACAAGTGGTGAGTGCCAACTAAACGGGATAGTTCACATGCACAGCTTGTTGGTGTGCTTTAAATAATAAATGCATGATTGCTCATTCCTAACAGGCATTTTTTTTTTTTTTTCTAGCTGACCTATGTGCTGGACAGAACACGTCCAGCAAAAGAAATTGTGGTTCTGGATGGTCCAGTTTGTCTTCATAGGGAGGACTTTTGGAGCCTTGGACTAGATGAAGAGGTGGAGAGCAATGTAAGTAGATGTAAAGTGCAACACTAATAAAAGTATTATTATTATTATTATTATTATTATTATTATTATTATATTGCTGTAAAGAGTTTGGATGATTCTAATGCTTTTATTGTAATTATGCAAAACATTCTTTGCTTTCAGATTGGTAATGTGTGCTTCAGGCTGGTAGAGGAGGCAGCGAGGAGACATGTATGTATTTGTATTTAACTTGATGACTTGCACATAAATTTGTGCAAAAGTGAGTACACTTCTCACATTTTCCCAAATACTTTTTCTTTTCATGGGACAGCACTATAAAAATGAAACTGTGATCCATCTTAAGGTAGTTGCTGTACAGCTTGTATAACAGTATAGGTGTATTGTCCTCTAAAAAAGAACTCTACATACAGTCATTAACGTCTAAACAGCTGGCAACTAAAGTTGAAGGTGGGGGAAAGCAAGGAGTGTAACATCCACCAGCTCTGTGATGTCATCATGAAGGATTGGGAGAGGATTCCTGTAGAAACCTATGCAGCTCTGGTGAATTTCAAGCCTGTGGGGGTTCATACAGTGCATAATAATGGTACTCACAAAAAAGATTGACAGTTTCTGTACAATTAGGGCATTCGCTGTGAGGTGTACTCACTTTTGTTGCCAGCTGTTTAGACGTTAATGGCTGTATGTAGTTATATTCAGAGGACAATAAATCTATTCTCCATAACAAACTGTACACTGACTATCTTAAGATGTATGAAAGTTTCATTTCTATAGAGCTGTCACATGAAAAAATATAACAAAATTGGCTAAAATATGAGGGGGTACTCACTTTTGTGAGATATATGTATATGAAATGCAGACATACAATTTTATTCAGGGAATGGATGTCCACATTGCTGACCTATTTGAAGTCCCTCAATGGAAACTAAGGGAACCTAGTTTGCCGGTAAGTTGTATAATGTGTTGACAAGTCCAGCAGATACACCTCTTTAAGTGAAGATATGTCCAAGGAGATCTGAACAGGTTTTTTTTTTCATAGGACAATGTGGACTCTAAAGACATCATCATTTTGCCAGCATGGTCTAGGGGGTCACAAACAGCAAGTCACTACATGCTTTGTGTACAGTTACATTTTTTTTTTTTAGTTTTTCCTCTATTTTTAAACCAGTTAGTGCCCCTATAGCTGACATTAATAGGATTTGTTCTTCACAGGTGTTATTAGTTGCTAAGAAGGAGGCTATTTTTCTGGACTCATTATGTCCAAATGGGTTTGGAGATGAGAACTACCGAACCATATTTAGGTTTGAAACGCATAAGCAGAGGACATTAGCAAGGTTTGACCTGTGAATGGTTAAGGCTAACACAGAGAACAAAAAATGCATGTAGTTACATGATACTATGGAAATTAAAGTTAATACATGAAAGGGTGCGCTTTCTACATTTTTATTTTCATCCAGTTAAGCCTGAACAGCACGCTAAAAATCTGATTACACTGTGTAACAGCCTTGACAAATACAGATCAAACTGAGCGAAATGGACTGATATCCTGTTCAGGTAAAGCCTTGTTCTCTGGCTTCAGGTTTGAGTAAAAGCCTTGTTCTCTGGCTTTAGGTTTGAGTAAAAGCCTTGTTCTCTGGCTTTAGGTTTGAGTAAAAGCCTTGTTCTCTGGCTTCAGGTTTGAGTAAAAGCCTTGTTCTCTAGCTTTAGGATTGAGTAAAAGCCTTGTTCTCTGGCTTTAGGTTTGAGTAAAAGCCTTGTTCTCTGGCTTTAGGTTTGAGTAAAAGCCTTGTTCTCTGGCTTCAGGTTTGAGTAAAAGCCTTGTTCTCTAGCTTTAGGATTGAGTAAAAGCCTTGTTCTCTGGCTTTAGGTTTGAGTAAAAGCCTTGTTCTCTGGCTTCAGGTTTGAGTAAAAGCCTTGTTCTCTGGCTTTAGGTTTGAGTAAAAGCCTTGTTTTCTGGCTTCAGGATTGAGGAAAAGCCTTGTTCTCTGGCTTCAGGATTGAGGAAAAGCCTTGTTCTCTGGCTTCAGGATTGAGTAAAAGCCTTGTTCTCTGGCTTCAGGATTGAGTAAAAGCCTTGTTCTCTGGCTTCAGGATTGAGTAAAAGCCATGTTCTCTGGCTTCAGGTTTGAGTAAAAGCCTTGTTCTCTGGCTTCAGGTTTGAGTAAAATCTTGTTCTCTGGCTTCAGGATTGAGTAAAAGCCTTGTTCTCTGGCTTCAGGTTTGAGTAAAAGCCTTGTTCTCTGGCTTCAGGTTTGAGTAAAATCTTGTTCTCTGGCTTCAGGATTGAGTAAAAGCCTTGTTCTCTGGCTTTAGGTTTGAGTAAAAGCCTTGTTCTCTGGCTTCAGGTTTGAGTAAAAGCCTTGTTCTCTGGCTTCAGGTTTGAGTAAAAGCCTTGTTCTCTAGCTTTAGGATTGAGTAAAAGCCTTGTTCTCTGGCTTTAGGTTTGAGTAAAAGCCTTGTTCTCTGGCTTCAGGTTTGAGTAAAAGCCTTGTTCTCTGGCTTTAGGTTTGAGTAAAAGCCTTGTTTTCTGGCTTCAGGATTGAGGAAAAGCCTTGTTCTCTGGCTTCAGGATTGAGGAAAAGCCTTGTTCTCTGGCTTCAGGATTGAGTAAAAGCCTTGTTCTCTGGCTTCAGGATTGAGTAAAAGCCTTGTTCTCTGGCTTCAGGATTGAGTAAAAGCCTTGTTCTCTGGCTTCAGGTTTGAGTAAAATCTTGTTCTCTGGCTTCAGGATTGAGTAAAAGCCTTGTTCTCTGGCTTCAGGTTTGAGTAAAAGCCTTGTTCTCTGGCTTCAGGTTTGAGTAAAAGCCTTGTTCTCTGGCTTTAGGTTTGAGTAAAAGCCTTGTTCTCTGGCTTCAGGATTGAGGAAAAGCCTTGTTCTCTGGCTTCAGGATTGAGGAAAAGCCTTGTTCTCTGGCTTCAGGATTGAGTAAAAGCCTTGTTCTCTGGCTTCAGGATTGAGTAAAAGCCTTGTTCTCTGGCTTCAGGATTGAGTAAAAGCCATGTTCTCTGGCTTCAGGTTTGAGTAAAAGCCTTGTTCTCTGGCTTCAGGTTTGAGTAAAATCTTGTTCTCTGGCTTCAGGATTGAGTAAAAGCCTTGTTCTCTGGCTTCAGGTTTGAGTAAAAGCCTTGTTCTCTGGCTTCAGGTTTGAGTAAAATCTTGTTCTCTGGCTTCAGGATTGAGTAAAAGCCTTGTTCTCTGGCTTTAGGTTTGAGTAAAAGCCTTGTTCTCTGGCTTCAGGTTTGAGTAAAAGCCTTGTTCTCTGGCTTCAGGTTTGAGTAAAAGCCTTGTTCTCTAGCTTTAGGATTGAGTAAAAGCCTTGTTCTCTGGCTTTAGGTTTGAGTAAAAGCCTTGTTCTCTGGCTTCAGGTTTGAGTAAAAGCCTTGTTCTCTGGCTTTAGGTTTGAGTAAAAGCCTTGTTTTCTGGCTTCAGGATTGAGGAAAAGCCTTGTTCTCTGGCTTCAGGATTGAGGAAAAGCCTTGTTCTCTGGCTTCAGGATTGAGTAAAAGCCTTGTTCTCTGGCTTCAGGATTGAGTAAAAGCCTTGTTCTCTGGCTTCAGGATTGAGTAAAAGCCTTGTTCTCTGGCTTCAGGTTTGAGTAAAATCTTGTTCTCTGGCTTCAGGATTGAGTAAAAGCCTTGTTCTCTGGCTTCAGGTTTGAGTAAAAGCCTTGTTCTCTGGCTTCAGGTTTGAGTAAAAGCCTTGTTCTCTGGCTTTAGGTTTGAGTAAAAGCCTTGTTCTCTGGCTTCAGGATTGAGGAAAAGCCTTGTTCTCTGGCTTCAGGTTTGAGGAAAAACCTTGTTCTATGGATTAAGGTTAGCATTTATTTATTTTTCAGACACCTTGCAGGAGCAGTGGCTAATGGACCGTGGGTGGAGAAGACGGGCAAAGATTTTGATGTAACTTTGCTTACTATGTAATTGTGCCATTTCATTTTGTTCAGCGGACACTATATATGGTTGTCAACATCACATCTGAGTAACTGTTTATTACTTTTCAGCCATTTCCAGTTCAGTCAGATGGACAGAGCTGTGGGATATTCATGCTTATGGTAAACTTTTTTTTAGTATAAAAAACATTTTTTCTTGTTTGTCCTAAATCTCCGTAATCATTATTTTTCTCTTTAACAGTATGCCCTCTGCATCTGTACTGGTGCCATGTTTCACTTTTTGGATGTAAGTTGTAGTTCATGTAATGTATGTATACAAAAATGTTAAAAAACAAACAATGCAAGACTCCAATATTACATGTATATTACAGACTGACATACCATCTATTCGGAAGTGGTGGTGTCTCCAGATCCTGGAGAAATTCTCGATCGCAAGGTAGGACACATTTCAAGCACTAAAACATTGCTTGCAATGTCTGCTTTACAATTGTGCTGCATTAACAGTACCATACTTTTAAATAGGCATGGGCAGAACTTAGGGCAGCGCTTTGCCTTCTGGACAGAGGAGGCAGAACTGATGGCAGGCACCCTACCACCTATTTACAGGCTTTATCGACCCCAAATAGTCAAGGTATGGCCAAACTAACCAGACAACCATTTCCACGTATGCATTCTATATAGGTAGGTCTCCAAAAATTAGAATATTTTGGAAAAGTGTGTGAATTACTGAATTAAATGTAAAACTTGAAACGGATACATTATATAGATGTATACAACATGCTACATCATGTGATATATTCAAAAATAGAAGATCGTAACAAACAGTCAAATGGATTTATAATTGAATTAAATTACTTATTTAATAACCTAATATAACCTGTAATACAACACGAACGCCGCCTCAGATCTGTTATTCAGAATGTGTGGACGCACTTCCAAGAACAACGTGCTGAAGTGTCACCTCAACCCAATTAATTCAAAACGATTTATTAAAATATTGTTTTCATTCATGTTATGTAATGTGACAGTCCCAATCATAGTTATTATAAGTCGTGTGTTGCTGTTTGAACTGCGCGAGCTGAAGCGGATGCGCTGAATTAACACCGGTAAGTTACACTGAATCTCTTTGTTAGCGCATTATTTAACTCAACAAAAAGCTTCCTTTATGAGATTAATCAGATTTATATAAAGTTAACAAAATATTACAAATTATATCTGCACAAAATTTTGCGAATGCACATGTGAACTTGAATTGAGTTGCTGATATTCATATTCAGAATGGGAGACGCGTACACGCGCTCGTCCTGGAACGTTCCTTGAACGTTAATTTTTGTTTATTTTTGGTTGTATGTGCTATTCTAATTTTGTGAGATACTGAATTTGGGGTTTTCTTTAGATATAAGCTGTAGTAATCAAAATGAACATGCATAATAGAAATATTTTGCATAGTGAATTTACATAATGTATGAGATTCACGTTGTAAATTTGATTTATTGAAACTTCCACAATATTCAAATTTTGTGAGACCTACCTGTATTTACTTTGTGCATGTTATGGTTTATTTGAGCTAGCAGATGCTTTCGTCCAAAGTGGCTTACAAATAAAAACAGTACAAAGGTTCGCAATTAATAGCCTAATGAAAATACAATATAAAACCATAAAAAAACATAACTAAAAATAACTATTTAATTTATGCTGAAAATATGTCTTAAGGCCGCTTTTGAAAGACCCAAAACATCTTATGTTGTATTAAGGGTATTTTACTTTGTCATAGGAGGAACAAGTAGAAGTGGAGGAGCTGCCCCTCACATTGAAACACATGTACCAGGCAGAATACATTGTGAGGAACAGTGTTGGGCTTTTCACTGGCCAGGTGCAAGAACCAAAATACATGTCCATGGATCATGATGAACGAAGGAAAGCATGGAGGGAGCTGGAGTTGATGAACTGTGATGCCATGGAGCCTTTTACATTTATTTTTGAAAACCTCCAGGACATGGAAACATTCATGATAATTTGCAAAGACACCCTCAACCTGAGAGTAAATGCTGGAGTTGGGGTGCACAGTCACCCATATACATTTTGTTAGTGTGGGTGTATCTGGGTGACTGTGCACCCCACACTCTGCGCGAGGGAGAGAGTGTGTGTGTGGGAGACGGAGGGAGAGAGACTGTGTGTGTGTGTGTGTGTGTGTGTGTGTGTGTGTGTTTGTACTCATAAATAAAACTTCTGTGTGAACAAATGCTTCTTTCAAGTCATTTACACATAGCAGTCAACATCAAACATTGAAAATAATTTTACACAAGTCATTATAGAAGTATTATTGACATTATGCAAGAGCTGCATTGGTCTGCCATTGTCTGTGATGTTTGTTTGCTGTAATATTTACCAGTAAAGAGTAGGTTATAGCTACTTAATTAATTCATAAAACAACAATATTATTATTGTTTTCTTTTTAATTCAGTTTCTATTAAATTTCCCACAAATTCTGGGTTGTGTAGGCAATATTGTTAGTATTTGTATTACACTGAGACGTATTTAACTCTACAGTACAACAGTGATATATTTCTTAAGTAAAACCGAACTTTCATTTTGACGAGTTGCCGTGAATATACCTTTTAGTTTCTGCGTGTTTATATGACGGTGGTTTTTCTCAAATGAAACGGAACGTTTCACGTGAAACGCAGATGAAGTGACTCTCAGAGTGGCTCTGGAGATGACGGACATGCGTTTATGTCCTCGTATGAGATGGAATCACACGACTGTCAAGCGCAATTCTTTGTAGGCCTATGCGTTTGAGATAAACTGCGGGTCAGCGACATTCATACCCACACACACAGGAGTCAGGACACTCAGGATTCGTAGCATAAATAGTTTTTTTTGCTGTTTAATATTCACATAAACTAGTCTATATCACCAGATGCGGTAGGCTATTGTGTCCCTTGTCTTCTGTAAACAACATTGAAGGGATTATTTTCCTCATTTAGATTATATAGATAGCCTATATAGACCCATACTAATGCAAAATTACTCAATTTAAAGGTTAACTATTAGCAGATATTAATTTTAAAAAACGGCACAAACCGTCTTTGACAATACTAACGTACTGACCTCAGACCAAAACACGGCAAGTTTAGTAAGTTGAGCCTAATAACGTTAACTGTTACCAGCAATGAATCGCAAAGTAAGGAGGAAACTGATCATGTATACGTTCATGTAACGACTCACGTCCTTTGCTATTTATTTTGTGTTACATTTAAAAGCATCAAAATAGACCTGCTGTTAAATGTAACACAAATATGACGCAAATTGTGCCGCCTTGCCGTCAAGTGTTTCATTTGTACCGATAGTGTAGGACAACCGTGACGTTTTCTACTACGTAATTATGCGCATGCGTAGAACGGATCGTGCAGGTGGAACGGATCGTGTACCGACAAGGACAGTTGCAGACAAACTGATTCCGACAAAAGTCAGCACATGTAAAAACCAGATCGGTTTAGATATCATCTCATGTAAACAGTACATTAAATCTTTCAATCTGAATGATTTTAATCGGAATGACAAAAGTGCATGTAAACGTGACTATAACAAGGGTTTTTTTTTATTTTTATAAAAAGCGACTCTCTCGCTTTTGTTCCCGCACCTCTGAAATCCCTGTGTTAACCCTATCACTGCCGATGCAAAACAAAACAACAATTTTAAAGAGCCTGACTGTGCGCTACAACATATTTTTAACGCTACGCTTTGTATACAGTCCCTGTTAATTGCAAATGTATTTTAAATGTAGAATATATGATATATAAATATGGCATATAAAAAAAATCTGGTCTGCCGGCCCGGTAGGAGTGATGTCCAAGTGAGAGAGTTTCCCGCGCAGCGGGAGTCAAATCTATGATGACAGTCGTACAGTGGTCGTTCCACGGGTAGTGGGCCGATTGTCGCCCAGCAGAATCGGGCCGCGTACTGTATTGTGGTCGTCTGCCGCGTAGTATTTTATAATTGCCGCCAAACTGCATGACAGCTCACTTGTCAGAATTCCACGGCAGCGGGACAGGCCGTATAATGTACATAGGACTAGTAATTATTTTACTTCATTAATGTATATAGCCTGCGTATTTATTTATTTATTTATGTGTTTCTTTAATCGTGCGGGGAGTGTTCTGTGTAAGAAATGCTTAAATCGTCTGTTTGGAATTTTTAATTAGATGCTGTAATTATAATCAAACTTTATATGATGCAGAACCAGACTGTAAAAAATAAAAAATACAGGCACGTGCCGAGGGGGGAGCTTTGGGTGCTTTGGGTGCTTGCCCTTTTTCAAAATAAATCAAAAGTGCCCTTTCAAATATTAATGATAATATTTGTGGTCAATGAAACAAAATAAATTTGACTTATAATATAACGTGTACAATAGTAAAGATTAATAGTAACGGCTCAAATGTCGTTTATTTTCGGCTCAAAATAAAATATCTGTTTATTTTTCATATCAGTCGGTCTGAGCCGTTGCCATGACGCGTTGCTATGGGTTGCGTGCGTTTTACTGGCTGATTTTCCACAGTCTGTTCGGCTCTCGAGCCATATATGGTTCTTTTAGAGAGCGTCTGTGGCTTTACGGGGGAAAAATAAAACAACATTTTTTCACCAATAATCAAAGCTAATATGTCGATTTAATTAAAAAGCTCTATAACATATTTTTTAATATTACATAATTCATAAATGCCCGTTTGTCATGTATAATAACCTTACACCAACCATCCGGCAAAACAAGAATTTTATAAATTAATTGCTTCGCTGACAGGATGTTAACTGACAAAAAAAGCACTACACAAAACCATGCAGCACCAAAAGTCGCATTAATCCTAATGGTAAGTAGTGTTACTTTTAGCCTATTTATGCATATTGATACACCGTTTACTATTTGATGAATCTATCAAAGTTAATGAAGCCCAATTGTCACGGCACCTACATGCCTATAATGTGAAGTGTAGGCTGGTGGTGACGTGAAAGGACTTTATTTTACCATTTATGACCCTGTCTGAGAAAACCCTCCTAAAGTCATTTTTTTTGTGATTCACTGTTTTCTATCATTCTACATAATGTAAAGAACAGTCTGTTAAAATATTACCTTGATATCTCTAATATTAACTGAGTATGGCTATATGTTAAAAATTTGCTGAATTTCGGGCTCAGTTTTTGAGAAATTCCATTGTAAACACAAGCTTATTTTTAAAAATGCAACACATTTGATGCATAATTATCCTGCATTTGAGCCATATACCAAAAAGCTGAGATTCTCCCATTTTCAGTGATATATGACACATTTATGGGAAACTTCTTAAAGGTTTGTAAAAGGGGCCTATTTATTATGATGTGTATGTCCAAAAAGCACAAAAACATTCAAACGAATTGGGGGTACAATAGCAACAATTACCAAGTCAATTAATTGAAATTATTTGTAGGCCTATAACTTTATTAATACAATTAAATATCCATGGAAAAAGTCATTAATATATAAATTAATTAATATATTACATTTCAGTAGAAAATCTCTAACTTAAATTATTTTACTGGGCTACATTAAGTAGCCTACAGTAGCCTACCTACTGGAGTAAAAAATAAAAAATATTAAAAAAAAAAAAAAAGAGGGATAGTTCACACAAAAATGAAAATTCTGTCATCATTTATTTACCATAATGTTGTTCCAAACCTGCACTTTCTTCAATAAATCCGGTTATATCATTATTCGGGGTAATTCCACCGAGATTAATATTGGAAAAACTGTTTAAGCAGTCATCTATTTTCTGTTCCTGCTTTAACTGAGGGGCCAGCACGTGTAGCCATCGACAGAAACATACATAAAGCCTTATTTTCAAGTTACAACCTATATTAAAGATGCATCATCAGATGTGAGATGAACCGCGATGCAGTGTGCGCTGAAACCTTTTACGCGGCACCCCGTGCTCCCCGGTTGGGAAACACTGCATTAATCTGACGCGCCACCATCCACAACATGTTTTAAATAGACACATAGCAGGCCTAATATGACTTTAAATTAAGATGGTTATTATTGGCACAATGTTGAGCTTCAAAACAAAGAAGAAAATATTAAAATATTGGTGATGACACGAAAATATCTCGCCAGACATCTGAACCCGGCTTAAGTCGCAATGACCTGATTGCCGCTCGTGCCGTTTGATATTAATGTCTTTCTCTTCCTAATGGTAATAAAAATAAGTTCCTGAACCGATCTATCATAAGAATCAGCTGGTGTTGTTGGGATGAAAACCCCTGAGATGATTAAAATCGATGTTTAGGGAGCCAGCATCCGATATTTTTTGTGTGCAAAAGTAGGCCTATAAAGTGTAGTGTCAATAAAATCACTAATTTCAGTATTTATAATGTTATGAATGAAAAATTGAGTATTGTATCTCAAACCCCTAGGTATAATTTATCATTTACACCAATAAACACACATGATCTATTTTCGTCATTTTATGGCTATGGCACTTTGACGATCAAAATCTCATAATTAAATTTTGACTTTAGCCGGGGTTTCACAGACGGGGTCACATTTTTGATAATTATACAGCATGAAAGAAGTCTCTTATGTTCATTAAACCTGCATTTATTTGATCAAAAACAGCAATATTGTGAAATAGTATTAAAATAATGGTTTTCTATTTTAATATAGCCTATACTTTAAAATATAATTTATTACATGTGATAAAAGCTGAATGTATCATCATTACTCCAGTCTTCAGTGTCAGAAATCATTCTAAAAATATGATTTTATGTCAATGTTGGAAAGTTGTGCGGCTTAATATTTTTGTATAACCTGCTGTGATACTCTTTTCAAGATTTTTTGATTAATAAAAAGTTAAAAAGAACATGTCATAATATTTCAAAATATTAGGCTACTATTTTTTTCTGTATTTTTTATCAAATAAATGCAGGCTTGATGAGCAAGAGACTTCTTGCAACAACATAAAATAGTATCCAAACTTTACACACACACACACACACACAAACACACACACACACACACACACACACACACACACACACACACACACACACATATAGTTTGTATTTGAGCCCCTGCCCCTGAAGAACTCTCTGCACGTCCCTGTGCAGAACACAACATAGGCCTACAGAAAATCTGTCAGCGAGCGCAACTGCTTTCAGCCTAAACTGGCCCAATACTAAAGCATCGTCTGTCAGCCAGCACAAGCACAACTGCTTTCAGCCTAAACTGGCCCAATACTAAAGCATCGTCTGTCAGCCAGCACAAGCACAACTGCTTTCAGCCTAAACTGGCCCAATACAGAAAGCACTGTCTGTCAGCCAGCACAAGCACAACTGCTTTCAGCCTAAACTGGCCCAATACAGAAAGCACTGTCTGTCAGCCAGACATGTAATGCAAAGTCGGCACGGATCTGGCCCACTATCATTTCACCGATGCCGACAGTGAGCCAGCAGTGACGCATTTCAGCCGGAATCGGCCCAATTGTGCTTGCTATGTGGGTTGTATTTTTTCATTAACTATGTTTAGGGTTTTATTTATTAAAACCAAGTATAGCAAAATCACGCGGACTCCCACTGTAACTTTAACTGCTGGTCTGTTGGGCAGTGAACGAGTGTTAATACATTTACTTTTTTAATTTTATTTACTTTGGTACCATTTTCACATGTAAGGTGTACATTTTCAAAGCTCATAGTGCTAATATCACAACAGATCATCAAAAGTGGACTCTAGTAAAGTTCGTAATGTGAGGAAGGAAGAGGACACGGGGGTCGGCAGGACGGTTGATACTCTTTTATTTATTTTCTGTACTCAAGGCACACTCAAACGTGTGGAGATACTGTCCAACTCAAAACAATAGCGATCACTTCCGGCTTCCGGTAACTCAGTCTCTGTTTCAGCATCAACCGTCCGTCGCTCTCTCTCTCTCTCCTCGGTCTCCGGTTCCACCGGTGTTTTATCCCCTCTCCGCGCTCATTACTGGAACAAGAGACAGGTGTTATTAATCTGCGTCCAACCCACTCACTTACCGCTCGTCCCGCGGCTCTCTCTCCCGCTGCAGACCTCGCTGAACCACGCCCCCCTTGCCACATGGACGTTTTTCAAACATTTCAGCATATTTTCAATTGTGTTAGTACAATGCACAAAACCACAAAGTATTCTTTACACTACACAAAATGTTTTAATCCGACTGTTGTTGAATCCAACTGATCCTACTAGTTAATCAATGAATAATTTGGTACACCAGTAGATTTCTATAGATATTGATTATATAGACATAGTTTCTACGTTGTTTGCAATTTCCAATATGGTTGACCATATATAATTATTTTTTACTTTAAAAGCGATTAGAATGTGTGTGTGGCCTGGTCAAACTACATAATCTGGACTACAAAATTTCCCCATAAAGATGGCAACATAATAATAATAATAATAATAGATTTTATTTATAATGCACTTTTCATTCCGAAGAATCTCAAAGTGCAACAAAGGGGGGAAAAAATAACAAAAAAATGAATAACAAGTAAAAATATAGAATACTACAAACAATCAACCAACACAGATAACAGAACAGAAAGAGCTGATGGTGAACAGAAACAGAGCTGATGGTGAACAGAAGCAGAGCTGATGGTGAACAGAAGCAGAGCTGATGGTGAACAGAAACAGAGCTGATGGTGAACAGAAACAGAGCTGATGGTGAACAGAAACAGAGCTGATGGTGAACAGAAACAGAGCCGATGGCGAACAGAAACAGAGCCGATGGCGAACAGAAACAGAGCCGATGGCGAACAGAAACAGAGCCGATGGTGAACAGAAACAGAGCTGATGGTGAACAGAAACAGAGCTGATGGTGAACAGAAACAGAGCTGATGGTGAACAGAAACAGAGCTGATGGTGAACAGAAGCAGAGCTGATGGTGAACAGAAACAGAGCCGATGGTGAACAGAAACAGAGCCGATGGTGAACAGAAACAGAGCTGCTGGTGAACAGAAACAGAGCCGATGGCGAACAGAAACAGAGCCGATGGCGAACAGAAAACAGCTGATGGCGAACAGAAACAGAGCTGATGGTGAACAGAAAACAGCTGATGGTGAACAGAAAACAGCTGATGGTGAACAGAAACAGAGCTGATGGTGAACAGAAACAGAGCCGATGGTGAACAGAAACAGAGCTGATGGTGAACAGAAACAGAGCTGATGGCGAACAGAAACAGAGCTGATGGTGAACAGAAACAGAGCTGCTGGTGAACAGAAACAGAGCTGATGGTGAACAGAAACAGAGCCGATGGCGAACAGAAACAGAGCCGATGGTGAACAGAAACAGAGCCGATGGCGAACAGAAACAGAGCCGATGGCGAACAGAAACAGAGCTGCTGGTGAACAGAAACAGAGCTGATGGTGAACAGAAACAGAGCTGATGGTGAACAGAAACAGAGCTGCTGGTGAACAGAAACAGAGCTGATGGTGAACAGAAACAGAGCCGATGGCGATGGCGAACAGAAACAGAGCCGATGGCGAACAGAAGCAGAGCCGATGGCGAACAGAAACAGAGCCGATGGCGAACAGAAACAGAGCCGATGGTGAACAGAAACAGAGCTGATGGTGAACAGAAACAGAGCTGCTGGTGAACAGAAACAGAGCTGATGGTGAACAGAAACAGAGCTGATGGTGAACAGAAACAGAGCCGATGGTGAACAGAAACAGAGCCGATGGTGAACAGAAACAGAGCTGATGGTGAACAGAAACAGAGCCGATGGCGATGGCGAACAGAAACAGAGCCGATGGCGAACAGAAGCAGAGCCGATGGCGAACAGAAACAGAGCCGATGGTGAACAGAAACAGAGCTGATGGTGAACAGAAACAGAGCTGATGGTGAACAGAAACAGAGCTGATGGTGAACAGAAACAGAGCTGATGGTGAACAGAAACAGAGCCGATGGTGAACAGAAACAGAGCCGATGGTGAACAGAAACAGAGCCGATGGTGAACAGAAACAGAGCCGATGGCGAACAGAAACAGAGCCGATGGCGAACAGAAACAGAGCCGATGGCGAACAGAAAACAGAGCCGATGGCGAACAGAAAACAGAGCCGATGGCGAACAGAAACAGAGCCGATGGCGAACAGAAACAGAGCCGATGGCGAACAGAAACAGAGCTGATGGCGAACAGAAACAGAGCTGATGGTGAACAGAAACAGAGCTGATGGTGAACAGAAACAGAGCCGATGGTGAACAGAAACAGAGCTGATGGTGAACAGAAACAGAGCTGATGGTGAACAGAAACAGAGCTGATGGTGAACAGAAACAGAGCTGACGGTGAACAGAAACAGAGCTGATGGTGAACAGAAACAGAGCTGATGGTGAACAGAAACAGAGCCGATGGTGAACAGAAACAGAGCTGATGGTGAACAGAAAACAGAGCTGATGGTGAACAGAAACAGAGCTGATGGTGAACAGAAACAGAGCTGATGGTGAACAGAAACAGAGCTGATGGTGAACAGATGCAGAGCTAATGGTGAACAGAAGCAGAGCTGCTGGTGAACAGAAACAGAGCTGATGGTGAACAGAAACAGAGCTGATGGTGAACAGAAACAGAGCTGATGGTGAACAGAAACAGAGCTGATGGTGAACAGAAACAGAGCTGATGGTGAACAGAAACAGAGCTGATGGTGAACAGAAAACAGAGCTGATGGTGAACAGAAACAGAGCTGACGGTGAACAGAAAACAGAGCTGATGGTGAACAGAAGCAGAGCTGATGGTGAACAGAAACAGAGCTGATGGTGAACAGAAAACAGAGCTGATGGTGAACAGAAACAGAGCTGATGGTGGACAGAAAACAGCTGATGGTGGACAGAAAACAGCTGATGGTGGAAGTCTCTGTTAGCTCCGCAGCACACTGTGGTCCACTCCATGTTTCAGATTTCTCCCAGCGGCAGTGTCCCGATGATATCGCCGAGGCACGACAGCTGAAGACCAGATGATGGTTCTTCATGACGATTCAAACGATAGGGATCGCCGCAGCACCATGCAGGAGGCAGAACATTTTTCCGGGCACTTCTGTGGACACACCGGGGTCGGCGCAGAAGTCCAAGCCGCTCCACGGCCGCAATGCAGGACGGAACAGCGGCGCAGCCGAGAAGCGGAACATCCCAACATCATGCCGGACGCCGATTACGATGGCCCAGATGACGCTAGCCCGGTGCAAACTTCAGCCACCATGCAGCTTAAGCCCAAGGGAGACCACCAGTGAGCAGTCGCGGCGAGAAACATCAAATGTCCTCCAAACCAGAACCAACCAACCGCAGCAATTCAAACATAAACATTAGAGAAGCGGTGGAAAACGGCGAAACGACGAACAACGTCCTCTCAGTGGCTGCCAGCAATCAGCAACAGCCCCAATTGTAGCTCTGACTGTTAGACTAGTCACAAACATAAGGAAATAAAATAAAATGTAACTCTAATAGAACATTAACATGATTTGTGGGTGGAGAAGCGGCGAACAGACAACGCCAGCGTCCTCTCCCCCACGTTGCCTCATGAACATCCTAAATACTTGCCCTTGTGTATTTGCTTATGTGGAATCTGTAGCCTGTGTTACTGCGTAGATAATTCAGCAACGAGGGAGATTTAAAACATCTTGCATTGCATTTCGGTGATTAAACCAAATGTTCTCATTACAGATTATAATAATAATAATCTTGTGTTTGAAACAGTGATTATGTGGACTGAAAATATGTGCAACTGAATGAAAGCATTATAATATCAGGTTTGAAAGAATAGCTGTTACACATGTGATCAGTTTTGATTTGTAAGAGTTTAAAAATGTATTGTGGAAATAGTACCAAAGCAAATAAAAATAAAACTCCAATGTCACATTTTGTAATATTCAGATTGTTTTATATTGTAATATGGGTTATTTTCTCAAAGAGCACTGCCTCCCTTCCTTCTTCGGAGGAAACGCCCCTGGTACATAAATGTGAACGTATATAGGCCATATGTTAAAAATAACGGTTAGCCTATGATCTATTAACTATTTGGACTAACCTAGGTACTTTAATCTAAACTTGCATTACCCTACCCTACAGATAACACATTTTAATGTAGCCTACTTTAATAATAAACCAGCTCGTTCATTAAGGCCTTAGGCCTACATATAGGCTAGCCAGCATTTCTGCACGGATTAGGCCGCAAACAGTGAGTGACTGATGAATTCCAACCATATCCTTAAACGATTGCGATTCAGAGGCGCAAAAACATGGTTTGATGCGTGAACACACAAGCTTTTGTAACATAAATCAAACTAAACATACCTTTGAGTGTACAAGAATTCCAGCAACAAAAAATACATTTTAACGGACCTGCCAAAGCTATGATTGAATGTTGGAGAACGTAGCGTGGCATGGGGACGTAATGCCGTCATTAATCGATCTATGTTCAATAAACGACAACATGTAGTATTCTAAAAGCAACTCTTGTAAACACCTTAATCAGAATTATTGTCTAATTCACAATAAGGTCAATACATTACTGCTGTCCATGTAAACGTTGCTGTGGGGTAATGCATGGCAGAATGCTATATTTTATGCACTATTAATAAAGTCTATTTTGAACTTTGTCGCCCATAGTAGTAAAATCAGGTCACATTATTTGTGAATGCTTAATGATAATTGTTGTTGCATTCATATTCTGGGATCATCTGATTTTTTGTGCATAGTAGTCTATACTTCATTAATATGATATTTCCTGAGTTTGGTGTGTTTTTAACACTGTCTTAGTGCATTAAGCCACGTTAAGCGTTTTCTTATAATGGTTTTCTATGGGAGAAAAACACTTAACGTGTAATAAAACGCGTTGCGTTCATATTCTGGGCTCACCTGATTTTTTGTGCATAGTATACTTAACCTAGTACATAGTATACTTTAATATGATATTTCCTGAGTTTGGTGTGTTTTTAACACTGTCTTAGTGCATTAAGCCACATTAAGCGTTTTCTTATAATGGTTTTCTATGGGAGAAAAACACTTAACGTGTAATAAAACGCGTTGCGTTCATATTCTGGGCTCATCTGATTTTTTGTGCGTAGTATACTTCATTAATATGATATTTCCTGAGTTTGGTGTGTTTTTAACACTGTCTTAGTGCATTAAGCCACGTTAAGCGTTTTCTTATAATGGTTTTCTATGAGAGAAAAACACTTAACGTGGAATAAAACGCGTTGCGTTCATATTCTGGGCTCACCTGATTTTTTGTGCATAGTATACTTTATTAATATGATATTTCCTGAGTTTGGTGTGTTTTTAACACTGTCTTAGTGCATTAAGCCACATTAAGCATTTTCTTATAATGGTTTGGGAGAAAAACACTTAACGTGGGGACATTCTAAAACGCTTAACGTGAAAAACGCTTAAAACACACCAAACTTAGGAAACAAAATGCTTATGCACTATAATTATGCACAAAAGATCAGGTGAGCCCACAAAATGTTTGGTCTGGAAACTCACCATAGACAGGGCTCAATCCAAGGGGCGGGATAAACGGTTGTCTTTCAAACTCTGTCTGCACGGCGTGCACGCAATAGGATAGCGCTACACCAACCAGAGCAACGAAGGGGAAGCAGAGCTAGGTGAAAGATTAAACTTTCGCCGTATCCGGTCAGCAAAACTCAGAACACATCTTCCCTTCTTAAAGCTACACTGTGTAACTTTTTTAGTTTATTCTTAGCTAAAAACACTTAGTTCTTTCAAAAATATATGTGCTCATTAATGTATATTTACTTCTTTCAAGTGATAAAGTATTCTCGTAAGTTTATAATATACCATTGAAAATACATACGTGTTAGGGGTTCCGATGGCGGTCGCCATGTTGCTCCTCCATCTTGAAAGTACATTTGCCAAAGAGGGACATACCCGTAAATTCAAGCTTCGCTTTTCGCGTTTTAAAACTCGACGGCACTGTGTCGAATGTGAAGAGGGGGAGGCTTGCTTGAGGCTGCTATATGATGACGGAGGATCACTCTTATTCTCGAGGATATTTGACAGAGTCGCCAAGTAAGCGGAAAAGAGAATTAAGACGGCAACGCGACAGGCAAATCAACAAGACAAAAGTATGGAGTGGCCTTTCCAAGATGGAAAGAGCTCATGAGGAGCAACGATTTTAAAAAGAACGCCGACGGTGCCTGCTTTCTTCTCGACAGGTAATATTAATTCAGCCTATTTGTGTATATTGGAAGTTTTATTGTTGCTTGGCTAATTATATCATGGTGTGCTGTGCATAACACTAGAACGACGTCTAGAATAGTTTTCCTCGCGTCAATGATGAAAAAGTAGCTATTGTTTACCTTATAACATAAATCCGTGTTCTAAGACGGATAACATGAGATTAATATTTTAAATGCATTATAATTTGTAGGCTATATATGTAGTCACTTTAAATTTTAGTTATTTTTTCATTTATTTTACTGTATACACAATTAATGTAATCTAATCTGATAATGCTAGTGTAAGTTGTTTCTAAGCGAGACTTTCACCTTTACTTTTACATCTGTCCTGTAATCTTATTCATTTAAGACTTATTATTGTACGATGTAAATATATTTCACACTATGACACCTTATTATGACTAGCCTACACATGAATGGGGCACTGGTAGGTCATTAGACCTAAGAATAGAGTAAGGGTAGACCAGCCCATTGAGAATAATCATAAGTAATTAATTAATTAATATTATAACATCTGTCGCCTTCAAGGGAAAGACGTCGTGGTGCTAGGTTTGTATTGTAAAATTGTACATAGCACATGTACTAATTATTTGCAGCAATTACATATTTTATTATAATAACTTATAAAAAAAAATATGCATGTGTTTTAAAGGGGATGGCAGAAATGATTCACCAGGGCATTGTGCCCAGTACTGCAGCTACACCACGATGGAGCTAGACACTAAGGAGATAATTCATGTAGCTACAATAGACTAGCGGCAGACATCTTGGAACTCCAACATCATGGAGAAGGAGGCATTTATCCAGACTGTGGACAAGCTTTCCAGAGAGCTAAAGCTGGTGGAGATCTGCACAGATGCTCATATTCAGATTGGAGCCCTTATGAGTAAGTTCTACTCTGATAAATGTATGATAAATGTATGAATACAAATTAGAGCTGCAACTAACGATTATTTTTTCTGTCGACTAATCTAACGATTATTTTTTCTGTCGACTAATCTAACGATTATTTTTTCGATTAGTCGACTAATCTAAATTCAAAATTCTGTGGCACCCCCTCGCATAAGTTACGCTAGAGGTGTAACAGTACAGACTGCTCACAGTTCGCTTTGTATCGGTTTTAGGTTCACGTTTCAGTACAGTTCGGTATTTGCTATGTTCAGGGGGAAAAGGACTACTGTCAAATGAAAATAAAGAAAATAAGAACGCAGCAGCACAAATAAATACTATTGAGCAAAGATGAGAATAAAATAAACAATGCTTTTCAGGTAGGTCTAACATTAGTTTTTAGGTAGAGAAATGGAATGAAGTAATCAAAAGTAAAATAACCACACATTTAACTGTTTAAAATTTAAAAAATAATCCTTATTAAACTTACAAAAGCTATTCAGTCAGGAGCAGTGAGTGATGTCTTTATCTTTTGTTTGACATTAAACAGACAGCAGTGAAGGCTACTGCCCCTTTAAGACCCACGGATAGTCGTCGTATTTCCTGTATAAAGTTCACTTAAGGCATAGAGTAGGCTATGACAGTTTGACATACTTTTTGTGAGTTTGTCCGTTTAAGCACAGGATTTGAAAGATAACTCAATATTTGCGCGCTTTGGGACGAGTGCACAAAGACAGATCTTCTCATTCGAGTCTCCTGGCTACACGGGGGTGATGACGGTGAAAATGACTGCTCATATTCGGACATACGGCAGCACTCGCATGCGTTTTATAAAGTTTACAAAGAGAGACCGTTTTGCCCACGTTTTTCTTTTATTATCGCTGTTGTTGTAGTGTATACCTGAGAAGTCAGCACGTGTATCCATCGACAGAAACATACATACAGCATTATTTCCAAGTTACAACCCATATTTAAGATGCGTCATCAGATGCGAGATGAACCGAAGTGTACTTTTGCTCGGGATCCCAGTTGGGAAACACTGGTCTGTATTGATTGACACGCGCTGGTTTGTTTAGAATTATATGAGTATGGCAAGCCAAATGGGTCAGAATTACGCTATAGATGAAGCGCGTTTACAGTCAAACGCCGTAAAACACGGCGTTTAAAACAGTATTTGCGCCGCAAAATACGCCGTTGTGATTACAAACGCCGTAAAAAACGCGCGAAAAACATCAAGGACGCCGTATTTTGCGGCGTTTTAGTGTGCCTAAAAAGCGCCGCTTTTTACGCCGTTCAGCTTGCCATATGACGGCGAAAAAAACGCCGCTTTGGTTGCACAGAGCGCGCGTTATTTACGGCGTTTTGCTTGTAGTATAATGAGCCACACCCAGCGATTTTCACAGCCAGTCATTTCAAACGGTTCTCACCCAATCCATGATGAACTAGGTCAGACCAGACAAGTTCAGCACGGATCATTTTAGCCAAAGGAGTGCCTTTGATGGGGTATTTTCATCTACAATAGCCTATAACTCTTTGGATATTTTCATATTTACTTACATTAAACATATTAAAAGATCACAACTCGTTATCATATAGCCTACTTTAATGTAACTTTTGCTAAGATTTCATATTCAGCAATTATCCTACCCCTAGGCCTATTCAACTTGTTACACACTTTTCACGTTAGAATAGCCTAAACAACTGGATGTTATGTTTCCAAAACGAGAAATCGTCACTAATATAAAAGAACCCGTCCCAGATAGTGTTTAAGCGGTGCAGCAGTACATAGTGTCTGACTCCATAGCGACCGAAATGATCGCCGGTTTGTGCCCCGCTCTTTACAGGTCTGGTTTGAAAGAGTTTAGCCCATTTGCTAAATAAGATATAGGCTATTTTAGTTGACCCTCACTCTAGAAAGAATCCTTTAAAATGAATGAAATTCGTTTTGGCTTCATAACCTATATATACTATATATAAATGGGCTATATCATATTTAGCCCATGTTAAATATTATAGGCTACTTTAGTTGACCCTCACTCTAGAAATAATCCTTTAAAATGAATGATATTCAGAACAGAAAAAGAATGGTATATATATATATATATATATATATATATATATATATATATTTCTGCTTTAAACAAATTCGTTTTGGCTTCATAACCTGGATTAATATTTTGCCCTTTCAATCGCCCCTTTTAAAGTAAAACAGACGACTTGAAAATATTGAAAATTGTTTACTTACTTTCATGTTTTATTAATATTTCGTTGATTATCTAGTAAAATAACATTACATTTCGTAATATCCAAAAAAAATTGTAATATGAGGACTAAAATATTTTGCTCTTTTTTTTTTTTTTTTTAATATAGGCCTACAACCATTTACATTCAAATTAGTCAAGCCAAGCATAACAATACTTGTATACCATTTGAGTATTTTGTATACCATGCAGTTGTAACACAGACTAGAATACAGACAGCACAGCGGCGTTGTAAAACGATGTAGATACTAAGAAATCATTTTAGTTTTATTGACATTGTTCATACTGCTAAGATGAAAATATAATATAAACACAAACCTCCGTTGCTTCTCTCCTTTGGGTTTGAAGGGCTTCCACTCATCTTTGGAAAGTGCTTTTCTTTGCCTTGTTGCAGGTCTCAGCAATTCACTGGCACCTGCCCTGTTTTTACAGGCCATCAGTGTGTACTTACGATGGGGGATTGTTTAATTTGGACTTCTCTGTGTATGCTCTTTGAGGTGGTGACCATAGACCTGCATTATGTGAGGCACAGACAAGAACGGTTTGACCTAAAATGATCAAAATTGAAACTACTGGAGAAACACATACTCCTACATCTCGGATGCCCATGAAGTAAGCTAAAACATATCAACATTTAATTTCAACGTGAACTATCCCTTTAAGAAAGAAAAACAATTATTGGATTGGTTTGGCATTTGCATTGAAATTATGTATCATATAATCTGCTTAGACCATTGAGCTGATGCTATACTATATAAATTATACCAAATCTTTGACAATTAAAACTATTTTCATTGCTCTTTTATTGTACTACTCTGCATCAGATTCAGTTGCTAGCTCCCAGTATCATCAGTGCTCATCCCAACAATCCCATAATAATATTCCATATCGAAGTCTGCCATTTAAGTTGTCCAGATAATGATACATAAGGTAATCAGTAGGGCGTTGAAATACAGTAGAAGTGGTTACTACTCTGATTACTTTTCAGGAGCAGACCCATCAAGATAGGCTACAAAATGCATTAAAACATTTGTTGGATTGTGTGGAAGAAGCACGCCACACACCCAGCCCCACCCCCACCCGACCAGGATCCATTAGGGCAGGTTCTAGACCTGGTCATATACACACAGGGGTCATGACCTCTGCAAGTGGATCACCGGGCAGTAATACAGGGACAAATAGGCCTCCCCCAGCACCCACTGTCAACAATGAAATGACAAGGTTAGTTATTACTTTTAAAATACTTTAACAGTAATGTAAATTCTGTGATTTACTCACTGTTACGTGGAACACAAAATACATTTTTGTTTGTCATGTTGTGGAAAAATTGTTTTGTCTTTGTAAAAAATCTCAGTCAGGAAGTTCCAGATGCCAAAGGTCAGACTTAATTGATGCAGTCAATAATGCCAAGATGACAGCTGTACAACTTTTCATTTCAGTCACAGCTCTTTCTTTTTTACAATCTTTTGACCAATCAGCTCACGTTCCACTAACAGATAACACTAACAGGAAAAAGCAGTAAACATTAAAACCATTTAATATAACCACTTAGGGTGTTTTCACACCTGAAAGTCCGCACTAAGGTCCGAACCAAAGTTCGTGTTTGGACATTTGGTTCTTTTTGGTTTGCTTTCACATTGCAGTTATGTCAGCACACCAAAGAACTTTACATGACGCACTGGCGTCCTGTCGTCATCATCTATGTGGGCTGCATCTTAACATTGATTGGTTTGTTAGCGGACGTGCGTCTGACGTCAGTGTGTTGTCAATTCAGCGGCTATCTTTTGACAAGAATGAACAGCAGACGTATTGTTGCCAATACTGTTAATATTATGGCATTACTATCTGCAGCACCAACTATACTCGAGGCAAATCCACCAAATGAACGTCCTCGTTGTGCAAACATTTTATCGGCGCCGACAGGAAAGGAGGAGCTCCTAGAAGATAGGCTTTTTAGCCAAACAATGTATTTTATTTTATAGTTGTTTAAATATTATAATGTTATTTTTAAACTTCATCTAGGCTATATTGATTATGAAACGTGCACAGATGTGCAATATATGTCAAAGACATTAAGATTTGTTTTGTAGAAAGCTTTATTTTGTATCTTAATTTTAATAAATGTTTCATCGTTTGCCTGAATTTAATAAATAAGCTTAAATAAATAATATAGCAGACATCCCGTGACGGAGTGATCATTTGCGTTGCACATGAACTGGAGCGGTCTCATAAATAAACCGAAACTCATATAGTCAAGCAGAGCACGCTGTTCACGCGAGCTGACATGAGTACACAAGCGGTTCTGGTTAAAATGCTGCGCGCTCCATCACTGCTGCTCACATGTGCTGTGAGTTTAATCTGTGTTTTTTCACTAATCCTACACCAGAACTTCCTGTAAATGGTCTGAAAGTCCGAACTATACAGAAAATGCTTTCACACAAGAAACGAACCCAACCTTTGTTCAATTTCGTCTGTTTGGTCCGGACCATGGTCCGGGGGAGGTTTCACACCTGTAATTTTGGTTCGTACCAAACTGAAAAGTCCGAAAATCCGGACCAAACAAGGTAGGTGTGAAAGCACCCTTAGTGTATGGGCAGTCTTTAAATCATAATGTTGTTGAAACAAAACATACAGTGTAGTCATAGAGACTTGAGGCCTGGTTCGTGGATTTATTTATACAGTGAATATATTTCTACATTTTTTTTATGTCTAATAAAATTATACTATTCACCAGTCACCACTTTTGCTCAGAGAACAAAAACTGACAACAATCTCTTGTTCCACAGACGGTAGAAAGCCATACAGTATGTAGTATTTTTGCAGTAAAATATCCAAAAACCACTAGGCCGGTGTTATATATTTTGTTCAGTTGAGTACCTACAATATCCCAAAATGTTTCCAACTATTTGTAAATTGAGAGAAAATTGCTATTTTAACTGAGGACCGGGACGTTTCAGCATTGCGATAGAAGGAGTCGCCTGTCAATGGCGTCATATCTGCACTACCCTCGGTTTCGGGTTTTATTTGGCAGGAGCGCTTTACTCTTAACAGTGTGAACAAGTGAACGCACGGACTAACGTCATAACATCATTTTAAACACACTTAAATGTATCTAATATGATAAACAGAGCTCCATTACCTCATAATCATAACTGGCAGAGCGGATCAGTGCAGGCGACTGGCGACTGTGTCCCGTCCTGGTGTTCGCGAGCCGGGTATTTGTTTAACAATCGCTCCAGCAGCCGTGCTCAGCTCCACAACACTCGCTCCTGCTCTGCTTCACTACAATAACGTTAATAACCAATCGCTCCAGCAGCCGTGCTCAGCTCCACAACACTCGCTCCTGCTCTGCTTCACTACAGTAACGTTAATAACCAATCGCTCCAGTGGCCGTGCTCAGCTCCTCAACACTCGCTCCTGCTCTGCTTCACTACAGTAACGTTAATAACCAATCGCTCCAGCAGCCGTGCTCAGCTCCTCAACACTCGGTCCTGCTCTGCTTCACTACAGTAACGTTAATAACCAATCGCTCCAGCGGCCGTGCTCAGCTCCTCAACACTCGGTCCTGCTCTGCTTCACTACAGTAACGTTAATAACCAATCGCTCCAGCGGCCGTGCTCAGCTCCTCAACACTCGCTCCTGCTCTGCTTCACTACAGTAACGTTAATAACCAATCGCTCCAGCAGCCGTGCTCAGCTCCTCAACACTCGGTCCTGCTCTGCTTCACTACAGTAACGTTAATAACCAATCGCTCCAGCAGCCGTGCTCAGCTCCTCAACACTCGGTCCTGCTCTGCTTTACACTACAGTAACGTTAATAACCAATCGCTCCAGCGGCCGTGCTCAGCTCCACAACACTCGCTCCTGCTCTGCTTCACTACAGTAACGTTAATAACCAATCCCTCCAGCGGCCGTGCTCAGCTCCTCAACACTCGCTCCTGCTCTGCTTCACTACAGTAACGTTAATAACCAATCGCTCCAGCGGCCGTGCTCAGCTCCTCAACACTTGCTCCTGCTCTGCTTCACTACAGTAACGTTAATAACCAATCGCTCCAGCGGCCGTGCTCAGCTCCACAACACTCAGTCCTGCTCTGCTTCACTACAGTAACGTTAATAACCAATCGCTCCAGCGGCCGTGCTCAGCTCCACAACACTCAGTCCTGCTCTGCTTCACTACAGTAACGTTAATAACCAATCGCTCCAGCAGCCGTGCTCAGCTCCTCAACACTCAGTCCTGCTCTGCTTCACTACAGTAACGTTAATAACCAATCGCTCCAGCAGCTGTGCTCAGCTCCACAACACTCAGTCCTGCTCTGCTTCACTACAGTAACGTTAATAACCAATCGCTCCAGCGGCCGTGCTCAGCTCCTCAACACTCGCTCCTGCTCTGCTTCACTACAGTAACGTTAATAACCAATCGCTCCAGCAGCTGTGCTCAGCTCCACAACACTCAGTCCTGCTCTGCTTCACTACAGTAACGTTAATAACCAATCGCTCCAGCGGCCGTGCTCAGCTCCACAACACTCAGTCCTGCTCTGCTTCACTACAGTAATGTTAATAACCAATCGCTCCAGCGGCCGTGCTCAGCTCCTCAACACTCGGTCCTGCTCTGCTTCACTACAGTAACGTTAATAACCAATCGCTCCAGTGGCCGTGCTCAGCTCCACAACACTCGCTCCTGCTCTGCTTCACTACAGTAACGTTAATAACCAATCGCTCCAGCGGCCGTGCTCAGCTCCTCAACACTCAGTCCTGCTCTGCTTCACTACAGTAACGTTAATAACCAATCGCTCCAGCAGCCGTGCTCAGCTCCACAACACTCGCTCCTGCTCTGCTTCACTACAGTAACGTTAATAACCAATCGCTCCAGCGGCCGTGCTCAGCTCCTCAACACTCAGTCCTGCTCTGCTTCACTACAGTAACGTTAATAACCAATCGCTCCAGCAGCCGTGCTCAGCTCCTCAACACTCGGTCCTGCTCTGCTTTACACTACAGTAACGTTAATAACCAATCGCTCCAGCGGCCGTGCTCAGCTCCTCAACACTCAGTCCTGCTCTGCTTCACTACAGTAACGTTAATAACCAATCGCTCCAGCAGCCGTGCTCAGCTCCTCAACACTTGCTCCTGCTCTGCTTCACTACAGTAACGTTAATAACCAATCGCTCCAGCGGCCGTGCTCAGCTCCTCAACACTTGCTCCAGCTCTGCTTCACTACAGTAACGTTAATAACCAATCGCTCCAGCGGCCGTGCTCAGCTCCACAACACTCAGTCCTGCTCTGCTTCACTACAGTAACGTTAATAACCAATCGCTCCAGCAGCCGTGCTCAGCTCCTCAACACTTGCTCCTGCTCTGCTTCACTACAGTAACGTTAATAACCAATCGCTCCAGCGGCCGTGCTCAGCTCCTCAACACTTGCTCCAGCTCTGCTTCACTACAGTAACGTTAATAACCAATCGCTCCAGCGGCCGTGCTCAGCTCCACAACACTCAGTCCTGCTCTGCTTCACTACAGTAACGTTAATAACCAATCGCTCCAGCGGCCGTGCTCAGCTCCACAACACTCAGTCCTGCTCTGCTTCACTACAGTAACGTTAATAACCAATCGCTCCAGCGGCCGTGCTCAGCTCCACAACACTCAGTCCTGCTCTGCTTCACTACAGTAACGTTAATAACCAATCGCTCCAGCGGCCGTGCTCAGCTCCACAACACTCAGTCCTGCTCTGCTTCACTACAGTAACGTTAATAACCAATCGCTCCAGCGGCCGTGCTCAGCTCCTCAACACTCGGTCCTGCTCTGCTTCACTACAGTAACGTTAATAACCAATCGCTCCAGCAGCCGTGCTCAGCTCCTCAACACTCGGTCCTGCTCTGCTTCACTACAGTAACGTTAATAACCAATCGCTCCAGCAGCCGTGCTCAGCTCCACAACACTCGGTCCTGCTCTGCTTCACTACAGTAACGTTAATAACCAATCGCTCCAGCAGCCGTACTCAGCTCCTCAACACTCGCTCCTGCTCTGCTTCACTACAGTAACGTTAATAACCAATCGCTCCAGCAGCCGTGCTCAGCTCCTCAACACTCAGTCCTGCTCTGCTTCACTACAGTAACGTTAATAACCAATCGCTCCAGCAGCCGTGCTCAGCTCCTCAACACTCGGTCCTGCTCTGCTTCACTACAGTAACGTTAATAACCACATGCATGAACATGATTTCTGCCCGAGTCCTATTTTCCACCGGCTGTGATGTGAAGACCACATGTCCCAAGATACTGTGTTCAAACTTTCCGTCATCAAACTACGCATTTGTTTTAAATAGGCGCCCTCCAGTGGATGGAAAGTTGCATAGTGCACCTTTAAAGGGATAGTTCACCCAAAAATGAAAACTCTGTCAACATTTACTCATCCTCAAGTCTTTATTACCAATATTCTTCAAAAATTTCTTCTGTGTTCAGCAGAACAAAGAAACTCATACAGGTCTGGAACAAAATTGAGGGTGAGTGAATAATGACAGAATTTAAATTTTTGGGTTAACTAATCCTTTAAAAGCAAGAACGTGTTAAATTGGTCAAAAGTGACAGTAAAGACATTTCAAATACATTTTAAACTTTCTATGTTCAATCGAATAAATGCAGCTTTGGTAAGCATAAGAGACTTATTTTAATAACATTAAAAATCAAACTCTTGAATGGCAGCATATAAGATTGTCCATTTTCAATTGAATTACATTTTATAGATAAACAATCATAAAACATTCGACACCTCATAATTTTCTGGAAGACTTGAATGATGTCCTCCCATCTCCCATAACTGATTTGGAGTTAGATTTCCTTCTGTACTCAGAGGATGATTGTCCCATCCATCATGGAACGTGTCCAGATGTCTTTGAAGTCGTGGAACAAACAAATAGTGGCAACAGAAGAGATGCATACGGTTAGACAGATCCAGCTGTCCTTTTTCCTCTAGTTGATGAAGTACATTGTAGAAGATGTTTGGGACTGCAACCCAGTCATCTCTCCAAAGCCTCTCTATTCTGTTACTCTATTGATTATATGTTACAATATTGAAAATTGCGTTTGGAATTAATATATAAAATGTGTATAACAACAGAGCATGTCCCACCTTTGGTTGTGTACACTCTTCCCTGCAATGAAGCTGCTTCTTCCCGTACCTCGAACAGAGAACATCAAACGGGCAAAAAAAATAATAACTGTATTTCACAAAACACATTTGTTTACACTAGTATAAATATGAAATTTTACTTTGAATAAAATGGTAAGTACTGTATGTATCGTATTCTTTACAGCCCATGTTGACATAAACTGTCATATTATGATTTCAAAGCCTGTTCCTGGACAACTGCTTTTCTGCAAGTTAGTTTACCTTCCAATTTTAAACAAAACGCTAATTGAATCGAAGCCAATATTCACCTGAATGGAAGACCAAATCTCTCAACTGAGCACTGGACGAAGTAAAGGGTAGTTGAAGCAAGATTGTTGGTTGCAACACGAAGTTACATGATCTATGTTATAATAAAAATAATTATTAAAAAAATCAGTTTTTACAATGTGATTCTGACTTCAACTGACTTAGATCTTGAGCAATGATTGTAAGTTGGGTAATAATGATTGGTACACCTTTCTTGAAAATCCGTCGATGCCCCCGAAGATCACAATGTTGTTGCTGTTTTGGAGAAAAGTCAAAGACAGTAAAAAGTAAAGGCTCAGCTAATACAATTTAATTTACTTATTTAGGATGTGAATATACATACCAAATGAGCTTATGATTTGTGTCTATGTGCATCAGTGCTCTTGGACTGGGTACAGAGTATGTTCGGCGAACTACACATCCCAACTGTGTCAGCCGGGATTGAGGCCCGGATCCTTTCCCACTGCACTCTATGTCCCTCAGCCTGAAGCAAACCCTTCACCATTCTATATCCAGCATAAGGATGTCTGGATTTCACTGCTGAGACTAATGTGTCCAGCTCCTCATCCAGAACCCTACTGTACGTCTCTTTCACTGACAGGCCTATTTCTGACATTCTCCGGCGTATGGTTCTTGTGCTCACTCCCAGCAATTTTGCAACACAGGGCACAGGTAGAGACATGGCTATTAGTTCTTCAATACGTTCCTTGGATAAAACTATTCTTGGCCGCCCAAGCTTGCCAGATTCAAAGTCTAGAGTGTTGTGAGTACACCTGCGATAGCGGTTGATCTCACCAATCACCTGTACAACCTCTCTGAGTCCATCAATTACAGGACGTGAAAAAGAGTCTTCCTGGCTTGACAGCGCACTTAAAAAAGTAGCTCCTGGGAACAGGTAAATTACAAAAAATCTGAATCAATTGGTGGTCGACTTAGTAGATGGGACAGTCGTGCCTGGAGCCTATCCAATATAGCATTCATCAACATTTCCTTAAAAGACAGCATTATAACAATTAGCAACACACACAGTACATTATTAATTACATTATACACATTCTTAATTGTCAAAGATTTGCTATAATTTATATAGTATAACATTAGCTCAATGGTCTAAGCAGATTATATGATACATAATTTCAATGCAAATGCCAAACCAATCCAATAATTGTTTTTCTTTCTTAACACCAGCTCGAAATTCAGAATTAACACACGGGAGTCAATTTAATGGTACACAACTTAACAAAGGATTTAAATATATAATAAATGTCTTATATGTTTGTGTGTTCATTAAAAGTACCATTCTGTCGGAGAGGATGATGCTTCTGCAGAGATAAATCAGTCAGGATGTCTCCTGTCCTTGTTGAACCAATCAGATAAGAGTAAATCGGGAGTCAATGCGATCCTCATTTGATTGGCTACAGAAGAAGGTGGACCCGCCCTCCTCCACAGTTGAGTGGGAGATTCGTGCCAAATTGTAAGCGCCGCTGAGGGAAAGACGGAACTGTACAAGTTGGTTTATTTCGGGGACTTTTTTTTGCCCTACGTATATAACGAGTCATTTAGACAGTTGCAACAGTTTATTTATTTTTTACACAAAGGTTGGTTTTACACGGTAAATCTGTTTTGCAGTTCTTGATTCTGATGCTTTCACTTGCAAATCGATGTTTACTGGATTTTGGCCGTGTTTTGGTGAAATAATCATGTCAAAAGTGTAAGCGCAGAAAAATGGAAGTCATAAGAATACAGATCATATTTATTTGCGTTAACATGAAGCTGCAGTTTTACAATGCATGAATTACACTTATGAATAACAGTAAAATGCTGCAAATATTTTTTTCTTACACTTGAAAGATGATCTACACCTTTACAAAACTTATCTTGCGCATGCAAATTTAATTTACTCTTGCAATCTTATGTACACTTTCACAAATCTTACCCTGCGCATGCAATTCTTTATGGCATCAATTTACTTTCATACCACTGCTCTAGATCAACACGTTATCATGAAATGCGTATCTATAAAACAAAATTGAATGTATCGTATAAATCGATAAATACACCAAATCGATAAATACATCAAAATGAGTTATCAACTCATTGGATAGGATTAGTGGTGTGGGTTATGTGCATATAACGTGCCCTAAAATGTGTATCATATGCATGCAAAAACTGCGTATTATATATTATTAAATCTAACATAGTAAAAAAAACAAGGTTAAACTGAAAATGTACATAAATATATTATGCATACCCTCTATCTACCTTTGTATTTATTGATTGCACAGGCTATTGTATGCTCAGGGATGAAAGATTGTAAACTTCGTATTTATTGATTGCATGGTGGTAGTGATTTTACTCTCGCCCACCCAAGGATGTTAAGGAAAGTAGTGAATAGTACTCATGTCACCACTGACATTGTGATTTATGGATCACAATGTCAGTGGTGACATGAGTACTATTCTGATTAGGGGTGTAACGATTCGGTTAACAACGATTCGATTCGTATCACGATTTGAGGTTGTCGATACGATTTAAGGACGATATTGGTTCATTTAGAACGATATGATCCGAAACGATTCAGTGAATTGAAATCAATTCAGTAACTTTTTAGCCAAAAATTTAAATCAGTGTGACTGTTTTATTTCAACCGAATCGAATCATAGTTAAAACGAATCGTTACACCCCTAATTCTGATGGAACACCATACCCATCAGAATGGGATACCTTCGGTTAATGCGCATGAGCAGCAGAGAAATTCGTGGAATTGTGCACGTGTTAAATTTAAACCATCATTTCAGCATACCCAAGATTACAAGGGGTAAGTGTTGGTGTATTATATCGCATATTATATACACATTACCTAATTGCATGCCTTGTACAATCACAAGAAATGTTGACAGACATTTTCAATATATTATTTTTAGCAATTGCTAGTTGTAAAGTTGCTTAATGTTGTGTTAAAACGTTAAATCTGGTGTTTACTTGAGGTTCTACCTTTTGGCACCATTTGACTGAGATGAAACACATCAATTAATGTTTAGCTTTTAAATGATTACCGGTAATGCTTATTTTTCTGCTAACAGTAGTTTAACCATGGAAAATAAGTGGGAGGAAATTTTCAATTACATTTTAAAGGGTTCATACCCTGCAGAGTTAAATAAAGGACAGAAGCAAAGCCTAAGGAAATACTCCTCGAAATTCAGGATTCACGGTCAGTATTTACCATCAAAATACGTCTATATTACTGACAGGAATATGCACATGTTCATATTTCGCATTATTTATTATTGGTTATGTCAATATTCCTTGAAGATGGAGAACTACTTTTTGGCAGTCACAGAAGAGCCATAAAAACAAAGGAGGAGGCTATGAATTTATTTTAAAAATTTAATGCGTCACCTATTGGAGGACATACAGGAACCTTAAAGATGTGAGCTGCCATTAGTTCACGGTTCTACTGGCATGTAGGGGTGTAACGATTCGTTTAACAACGATTCGATTCGGTTGAAATAAAACGGTCACACTGATTTAAATTTTTGACTAAAAAGTTACTGAATTGATTTCAAGTCACTGAATCGTTTCGGATCATGTCGTTCTAAATGAACCAATATCGTCCTTAAATCATCTCGACAACCTCAAATCGTGATACGAATCGAATCGTTGTTAAACGAATCGTTACACCCCTACTGGCATGGCATGACAGTGGACATTGACAAATGTGTATGTAGTTTATCTGTTCATCAATGAGCCACAATTTGTATTTTTATATGTCTATATCTTATCTAGATATTAATAGCTATGTGAACTGTTTTCTAATTTTATCTTTTTTTTTTCTTTTTCTTTTCAAGATATCTGAATGTGACCAATGTCAACGGGTGGGACCACCCCTGAATGCAGTTAAAACTTTGGACTGCATCAAGGTCACCATCTTTTGTAATCGACTAGATTTTAACAATGCTAAGCATTATTTAATTTAATCTATTATGCATTCAAATCACTAAAAGGTATCTGCTGTTTGGGAGCTCATCGGCATTGATCTCACTGGTCCACTCCGAAAAACATCTACTGGGTATCAGTATATATTGACAGTCACTGACTATTTTTCCAAGTGGGTGGAGGCCTTTCCTCAAAAGAAAAAGTCTGCATTAGAAGTAGCCAAAAACCTCTGTACATCAATTTATAGACATGGCTGCCCTAAGCGCATACTGTCAGACCGAGGACGGGAGTTTATCAATCAAGTAAGCTTCACTTTATGCATTTTGTTCTGATGATGTCATTTGTGATTTGGTGCTCAACAAATAAAGATGTATTGACTGAAATATTTGACGGAAGTACTAGAAACCAAATGAAAATAATGTTCTGAATTTTTTTATTTTTTTTTATTTTAGATCAACAGCAAACTTTGTGAGCTGGTCTCTATTGAGAGGAGTGTTACGGCTGCTTACCATCCCCAAACAAATGGGCTTGATGAGAAAACCAATGATAACATCAAACGGCAAGCATTCATTATTCTTGCGCTTATTTTCAGGGTTTTGTTTATTTGGTAGCTCTACTGATCGTGTATTGAAAGTTGGTAGTTTCTGTCTTAATATACATCAATTTTGAAATAACTCTAAAAATTATTTTTCTAGGGCACTTAAAAAGCTTGTCAGTGATCAGCAGGATGACTGAGACCAGTACCTAGATGTCCTTTTTCGCTGAGATCCAAAATTCACACCACAACAAAATTTTCACCATTTCTTTTAATGTATGGGTGAGAAGCTAGATTTCCATCAGAAGTGCCTGTTGAACCTGTGCCTGTCTTTTTTTTATTATTTTTTATTGCTTTTTGTTAGGGCCAAGCATCAGGTTACCAAACATTGTAAAAGATAGGCTTAGATAATATAGCTTAAACAAGTAGGACAAAACGAAAATAAGGAATCGATTTTAACTCGGACCAAAATGTATGATAAATTAATGTATGATGCAGTAGTAATACAAATGCAGATATATTGCCCATGGAGCTCTGCTTTATTGGAAACATGTTTAATGTTTTATTGTAGATTAATTTAATGTTAAAGTCTATACTATGAAATGTACAAGTCATTCTCAATTTTGTTGCAGCTTTCAACAATAATACTCCCTTGAAGACTACAGTGAATTTCTCAGGGACAGTCAGAGAATGCAAGAGAAAAGGTTGAGGAGAATATTGCACGGGCATTTGCAAAAAGAGTTCAGAAAAAGTACAGAAATATGCAGTTTAAAGAGGGAGATGAAGTACTCCTACTGAACATGAGAAAGAGAAGCAGGAAAGGAGGGAGAATGGAAGCAGACTACACTGGAACCTACACAATTAAGGAGATTTCAGGAAAGACAGCAACTTTACAAACACCACAGGATGTCTGTCTTAAAACAAAATATAACATCAGTCACCTGAAACCTTATTTAAAAAAAGTAGTGCCAGATCTCAGGTCCCAACCAGCTCTCAGGTCCCAACTCAAGCCAGCTCTCAGGTCCCAGCTCAAGCCAGCTCTCAGGTCCCAACTCAAGCCAGCTCTCAGGTCCCAGCTCAAGTCAGCTCTCAGGTCCCAACTCAAGCCAGCTCTTTTAGGTCCCAGCTCAAGTCAGCTCTCAGGTCCCAACTCAAGCCAGCTCTCAGGTCCCAGCTCAAGTCAGCTCTCAGGTCCCAGCTCAAGCCAGTTCTCAGGTCCCAGCTCCAACCAGTTCAAGTTCAAGTTCAAGTTCAAGAGTTTTATTTGTCACATACACAGTTATACAGAATACAACCGGCAGTGAAATGTAAACAGGTCCGCTCCATGGACAGCAAATAACAATTAACAAAAAAAGCACAATAAATTATAAAATAGGGATAGGATAAAATAGGAATAGGATAAGGTGCTATATATATATACATATGTAGAATTATGAATAAATCAAGTAAAAGAAATAAGAGATGTGGAATAAAATAAGTGAGATAAAGTAAACTGGAGACTATAAAAATAAATCTGTGGATAACAGAAGTGCAGGAGTGTAATGTGCAAACAGCATTATAATGAGTAGTTACATGAAACACAAGAATAAAGTGCAGTGCAATATCAGTATGTGAGTTTGTTAATACTGAAGTGAGGTGAAGTCACATGTAGTTAAGTGACAGCGTTCAGGAGTCTGATGGCCTGTGGGAAGAAACTCCTCCTGAGTCTCTCAGTTTTGGCCATCAGGCTACGGAAGCGCTTACCAGAAGGCAGCCGGGTGAAGTGGGGGTTGGCCGGGTGATTAATGTCCTTGATGATTTTTGTAGCTCTTCCTCTGCATCGTTTGATGTAGATGTCCTGCAGAGACGGGAGAGCTGACCCTGAGATGCGCTCGGACAAGCGCACCACTCTTTGCAGGGCTTTGCAGTCGTGACTGGTGCTGTTACCATACCACGCTGTGATGCACTGAGTCAGTAAACTTTCTATCGCCCCTGAATAGAAAGTTTTCAGGATAGCTGGTGAGACCCGGAATTTCCTCAGCTGGCGCAGGTGGTACAGTCTTTGCCTGGCCTTTTTCACCTGAGACTGGATATGTGCAGTCCAGGTCAGGTCCTCGGAGATGTTGACACCCAGGTATTTGAAGCTGCTCACTCTCTCTACTGGTGTCCCGCTGATCATGAGAGGGGAATATGACCGCTGCTGTCTCTTCCTGAAGTCCACAATCAGTTCTTTGGTCTTGTTCACATTCAGAAGGAGACAGTTGTCTTGGCACCATGATGTCAGTTGCTCCACCTCATCCAAGTATGCGGTCTCATTGTTGTTGGAAATGAGGCCCAGGACAACAGTATCATCCGCAAACTTGATGACAGAGGTGGAGCTGTGTGTGGACAAACAGTCATGCGTGTAGAGAGAGTAGAGCAGGGGACTGAGGACACAGCCCTGTGGAGCTCCCACACTCACAGTGATGGAGGTGGAGGTGAACTGTCCTACTCTCACCACCTGAGGTCTGCCAGTGAGGAAATCTTCAATCCAGTGACAGAGAAAAGAGTTCAGTCCGAGATCCAGGAGTTTGTTAGTTAGCTTAATGGGAACTATGGTGTTAAAGGCTGAACTATAGTCAATAAATAGCAGTCTTACATAGTTCCCATTCTTGCTGTCGATGTGTGTGAGGGAGGAGTGGAGGACGTGAGAGATGGCATCTTCAGTCGATCTATTGGGACGATAAGCGAACTGAAGAGGGTCCAAGGTGTCAGGGATGGAGGAGCAAATGTTGTTTTTGATGAGTCTCTCAAAGACCTTCATGACTAAAGACGTGAGAGCCACTGGGCGATAGTCATTTAGGCAAGAGGGTTTACTGTTCTTAGGGACAGGGATGATGGTGGATTTTTTGAATGAGGTTGGGACCACAGATGTAGCAAGGGACTCATTGAAGATGGATGTGAGGAGTCCAGCAAGCTGATCAGCACAGGACCGCAGGACACGACCTGAAACACCATCCGGACCAGCAGCTTTCCTAACATCCACACGTTTGAGTGTCTTACGAACGTCATCCTCCGAGACAGAGATCACGTGATTGTTGCAGCTCTGAGTGATTCTGTCTGACGCGTCACTCGGCGGTGTCGCACTGCCGCGATTGCCATCAAAGCGAGCGTAGAAAGAGTTTAACTCGTTCACAAGCAACGGATCAGCTCTCACTTCTGCAGAGGATTTCGTTCCAAAAGCACAGATGGTCCTCAGTCCCTGCCACATCCGCCGGGAGTCGTTGAGTTGGAAATAAGACTCCACGCGATCCCTATAACGGAGCTTGGCTCACGCCCGCGGTCCCGGACACAGCTGTGACGCCGTCTAAGAACTTCTCTGTTTTCCGGATGGACAGAACAGCCGAGGCCGGTAAAACCAAAGGCGGCGGAGTGTGTTTCATGATAAACAAGAAATGGTGCGATCCCAGAAACATCTCCATCCTTTCGCGATCCTGCTCGCCTCACCTGGAACATTTATCAATAATTTGCCGCCCATTCTATCTGCCTAGGGAGTTTTCTTCAGTCATCGCCACTGTGGTTTATATTCCGCCACAGGCAGACACGGGACTGGCTTTATCTAGCCTCCATGATGCCATCAGCGGCTCCACAAACAGCCACCCCGATGCGGCTTTCGTCGTCGCGGGTGATTTTAACAAAGCCAACCTTAAGAAAGTATTGCCTAACTTTCACCAACATGTCTCCTGTCCCACACGAGGAGCAAACACACTGGATCACTGCTATTCTCTGTATAAGAATGCCTACAAGGCTCGTTCACTACCAGCCTTTGGTAAATCGGACCATGCCGCCATTTTCCTTACACCTGAGTACAAACAAAGGCTCGTTCAGGAACCCCCGGTGAGGCGAGAAGTTAAACGCTGGTCGCCTCATTCAGAGATCACGCTACAGGCAGCTCTCGACGACGTTGACTGGGACATGTTCCGGGCGAGTTCATCGGACGTCAGCGAGTTCACTGATGTGGCGCTCTGCTTCATCAACACACTGACAGAGCAAGCCACACAAACAATAACTATAACGTCCTTCTCTAATCAGAAACCGTGGGTGGACAACGCCGGTCTACTAACAGGGAATATGAGGGATTATAAACCATCCTGTTATGCTCTCCGACGCGCCGTTAAACCAGCTCTCAGGTCCCAGCCCCAACCAGCTCTCAGGTCCCAGCTCAAGCCAGCTCTCAGGTCCCAGCTCAAGTCAGCTCTCAGGTCCCAGCTCAAGTCAGCTCTCAGGTCCCAGCCCCAACCAGCTCTCAGGTCCCAGCCCCAACCAGCTCTCAAGTCCCAGCCCCAACCAGCTCTCAGGTCCCAGCCCCAACCAGCTCTCAGGTCCCAGCTCATGCCAGCTCTCAGGTCCCAGCTCAAGCCAGCTCTCAGGTCCCAGCTCAAGCCAGCTCTCAGGTCCCAGCTCAAGTCAGCTCTCAGGTCCCAGCTCAAGCCAGCTCTCAGGTCCCAGCTCAAGCCAGCTCTCAGGTCCCAGCTCGTCAGCTCTCAGGTCCCAGCTTAAGTCAGCTCTCAGGTCCCAGCTCAAGCCAGTTCTCAGGTCCCAGCTCCAACCAGCTCTCAGGTCCCAGCTCAAGCCAGCTCTCAGGTCCCAGCTCAAGTCAGCTCTCAGGTCCCAGCTCAAGTCAGCTCTCAGGTCCCAGCTCAAGCCAGCTCTTAGGTCCCAGCCCCAACCAGCTCTCATGTCCCAGCTCAAGCCAGCTCTCAGGTCCCAGCTCAAGCCAGCTCTCAGGTCCCAGCTCAAGCCAGCTCTCAGGTCCCAGCTCAAGTCAGCTCTCAGGTCCCAGCTCAAGTAAGGTCTCAGCTCAAGCCAGCTCTCAGGTCCCAGCTCATGCCAGCTCTCAGGTCCCAGCTCAAGCCAGCTCTCAGGTCCCAGCTCAAGCCAGCTCTCAGGTCCCAGCTCAAGCCAGCTCTCAGGTCCCAGCTCAAGTCAGCTCTCAGGTCCCAGCTCAAGCCAGCTCTCAGGTCCCAGCTCCAACCAGCTCTCAGGTCCCAGCCCCAACCAGCTCTCAGGTCCCAGCTCAAGTCAGCTCTCAGGTCCCAGCCCCAACCAGTGCATGAAGACTGTTGGATATAGCGTTGTATTTGAGGTAAAAAAATAATAATAATATAAATACGGATTGATTTCTCACACAGATAAACATCACATTTTCATTTTTGGGTGAACTATCCCTTTAATTCATTGCTAGGGTCCGACAGATTTTTTTTATAACCATCTTTTGTATTTTGTATTAAACCACATAGCTTGTCGTTAATTAATTAGTTAAAGATATGCTGTGATTTGTGATTTAAACATGGATATTTCTTATTTTACATGTATACACAGACGTTACATGGAAGCGTAAGTCATGAATATTTGTCTAAAAGTCATGGAAAAGCCATAGAAAAGTCATAATAATGTAAAAATGGTAAAAATGTGTATGAACCCTGTTTGAGTTCATTTCCCTGCGGTGCGCTTCACTGTACAGGTCAGAGGTGGACAAAGTACACAACTCTATTACTTGAGTAAAACTAAAAGTACTACAAGTCAAATATTACTCCGTTTCAAGTGAAAGTTGTAAAAAAAAGATTTTTACTCAAGTAAAAGTACAGAAGTATTTGTTTTCAAAAGTACTTAAGTATAAAAGTACATTTCCTTTTTTATGCCAACGCATTATTTTATTATTGTTGTATAAATGCACACTGTCATCATGGTTTTAAGTCATTCAGTGATGCTCCATCTGACAGACTACCAACGACTACGACTAACTTAAACTCATTTAAATACTTGTATATAAGTTACAAAGCTCTTTACAAAGCTGCTGTCACTTTAAGGCCGAATGCACAGATCCAATACACTGATACACATCTGATATTCTCCCAACTTTACCATTCTCTTTCTCCCAGGAGTTTATAGTTTTAATATTTTTTAAGACATGCACCAAGTGTCTGCCAACTTAACTAATCTTGATTGTTTTTAAAAACTGAAACATACTTTCAAAGTATGGCTATGTGTGCACACACTTGTGCCTAAGAACCGTCTTCTTCCATTTTGCTATGAACAGATCAGTGTTCAAAAAAGTTGGGGACAGACTGTCTGCAACAACAACAACAAAAAACTTTTTAAAGAAGGAAAAAATCATCCACCGACTTTCAGAGGTGCAACTGAAACGACTTTCGACCTTGATAGAAATGTAGTGGAGTAAAAAGTATGATATTTGTCTTTCAAATGTAGTGAAGTAAAAGTCATAAAGTTTCCAGAAAAAATAATACTCCAGTAAAGTATAGATACTCAAAAAGTGTACTTACAGTATTGTTCAAAATAATAGCAGTACAATGTGACTAACCAGAATAATCAAGGTTTTTCGTATATTTTTGTATTGCTACGTGGCAAACAAGTTACCAGTAGGTTCAGTAGATTCTCAGAAAACAAATGAGACCCAGCATTCATGATATGCACGCTCTTAAGGCTGTGCAATTGGGCAATTAGTTGAAAGGGGTGTGTTCAAAAAAATAGCAGTGTGGCATTCAATCACTGAGGTCATCAATTTTGTGAAGAAACAGGTGTGAATCAGGTGGTCCCTATTTAAGGATGAAGCCAACACTTGTTGAACATGCATTTGAAAGCTGAGGAAAATGGGTCGTTCAAGACATTGTTCAGAAGAACAGCGTACTTTGATTAAAAAGTTGATTAGAGAGGGGAAAACCTATAAAGAGGTGCAAAAAATGATAGGCTGTTCAGCTAAAATGATCTCCAATGCCTTAAAATGGAGAGCAAAACCAGAGAGACGTGGAAGAAAACGGAAGACAACCATCAAAATGGATAGAAGAATAACCAGAATGGCAAAGGCTCAGCCAATGATCACCTCCAGGATGATCAAAGACAGTCTGGAGTTACCTGTAAGTACTGTGACAGTTAGAAGACGTCTGTGTGAAGCTAATCTATTTTCAAGAATCCCCCGCAAAGTCCCTCTGTTAAAAAAAAGGCATGTGCAGAAGAGGTTACAATTTGCCAAAGAACACATCAACTGGCCTAAAGAGAAATGGAGGAACATTTTGTGGACTGATGAGAGTAAAATTGTTCTTTTTGGGTCCAAGGGCCACAGGCAGTTTGTGAGACGACCCCCAAACTCTGAATTCAAGCCACAGTACACAGTGAAGACAGTGAAGCATGGAGGTGCAAGCATCATGATATGGGCATGTTTCTCCTACTATGGTGTTGGGCCTATTTATCGCATACCAGGGATCATGGATCAGTTTGCATATGTTAAAATACTTGAAGAGGTCATGTTGCCCTATGCTGAAGAGGACATGCCCTTGAAATGGTTGTTTCAACAAGACAATGACCCAAAACACACTAGTAAACGGGCAAAGTCTTGGTTCCAAACCAACAAAATTAATGTTATGGAGTGGGCAGCCCAATCTCCAGACCTTAATCCAATTGAGAACTTGTGGGGTGATATCAAAAATGCTGTTTCTGAAGCAAAACCAAGAAATGTGAATGAATTGTGGAATGTTGTTAAAGAATCATGGAGTGGAATAACAGCTGAGAGGTGCCACAAGTTGGTTGACTCCATGCCACACAGATGTCAAGCAGTTTTAAAAATCTGTGGTCATACAACTAAATATTAGTTTAGTGATTCACAGGATTGCTAAATCCCAGAAAAAAAGTCAAAGGTAGACACTGCTATTTTTTTGAACACACCCCTTTCAACTAATTGCCCAATTACACAGCCTTAAGAGCGTGCATATCATGAATGCTGGGTCTCGTTTGTTTTCTGACAATCTACTGAACCTACTGGTAACTTGTTTGCCACGTAGCAATAAAAAATATACTAAAAACCTTGATTATTCTGGTTAGTCACATTGTACTGCTATTATTTTGAACAAGACTGTATATATATATTTTTTTTCTCTCTCTTTTTTTTCTGTACTATATGTTGTGCTCCTTTATACTTGAGATTGTCAGTTCATCATTTACTCATCCTCAAGTTGTTTGTTCCATACCTGTAGCCTATGTATGAATTTCATTGTTCTGCTGAACACAAAGGAAGATATTTCGAAGAATATTTGTAACCAAGCAGATCTTGTAAGCCATTGACTACGATAATTAATAAAAATCTAATTAATAAAACGTATACATCAACTGTAGCAAATGTCTTTGAACCTTTTAATTCTGACATAAAACAAGAGCATTTAATAATGCATAGCAGAGTTTTATTCCTTGAATGTGTACATTAATTCAGTGACAATGCATGACTTTCATCCTGTTATTGAAACAAAGGATGGCTTGCAACATGACTGTTTTGAAAGAATTACAGTAGGCATGGTAAGGTCAAGGTACTGGTTGTCTCTGCAACTTCATACATCATCTGTTTTGGAAATCTGAAATAATAAAACTGCATATGCAGCTTAAAACACAGCATAGATGAAATGTAAATGGTGTTCAATGTATGCACTTCATTACATAAATTATCATCATAAGCTGAATGTGTGCTGGACATGGCATGCAGGTACAAACACACTGCTGACACTGCTTTTTCCTACAAGACCATGTGGAAAATATCCAAAAACGATAATTTTTTTCATAATCATCTATATAAATATATCCACCATCTTTCACTATTTAAACTATTGTTGCGCTTTCTGTAGAGTTTATGAATTTAAAATCCTGACATTGAATGCGCATGAATAGGCTAATTATTTATGAAGTAAACATAATCATCCATTAATACTTAAAATAAATTTTTATTTGCACACTTGGCCCAAACAGCAGTTAATACACTGTAGCGACTCAGGCGAATCAAACACACAATCGCCAGTTACATTTAACAAATATGTTTTGAAAGTTGTGCTTACTGACAGACCTTCCCCCAACACAACAGAGAAAGATTCTTCGTCACCCTGGAAACCATCTGATAAGATGTTTTATGGCTCAAAAGAATTTGGCCACAGAAAAGTGCAGGAAGAGTGTCTTATACACAAAGAGTTTAAGACACAGAGCTTTTGCCTCAAATTATAGACAAACCATCTATAAATGAACATGCACCCCAGGACATTATATGTAAACACATAACTGTCTTGTAAAATGTTTATTCCGTATGGTATTTTGCATCTTTTTGTCTTTGTCTTAACAAAGTACTAGTTCAGATAACCTCATATATGTCATGTCTCCTATCAAATTAATGCTCACTTCACGACTTACACTTCCATGTATATCACTTATTCAGAAAATGCAGTGTGTGTTTGTTGCATTAATTATAGTATGAAGACTCAGAGACCCACTGAGTCGAACTTTCAAACAAAGAGCCATAAATCTGCTGAGGAATTTCCCGCCTGGAAATCCCAACAATCTCATTGGTTAAGTCTAACCCTGGAGGGTGGGACTATTTCCAGACCTTAAAAGACCAGTGGAGACAATCTTCTCTCTCTTACTCCGCTCTCTTCTCTTCTCCGAAAATCTCTTGCTCTTACTTCTCCAACTCTCTCCCTGTGGGAGCCAACACCCACGGGGGGGCTGGCACTTAAGCCATGCCACCAATGCAGGCCCTCCAAGCAGGCCTCATCTCTTCCAAAAATCTTCTCTTCTACAATCCGATCTTCAACAACACGGAGCATCCCTAAAAGCAACCAGCCGCTCCCTCCCGACCTCGGAAAGAACCACCGGATACGCAGGAACAAACGCACACACGCGAGAAGCCACAACTAGAGCAAGTATTATCTTCCAAATTCAACTGCTGTAAAGAGGGTGTGTTATTTTTCCGTTGGGACAAGTTAACTCTGTGAAGGTCGTATTTGAGGAACTGAAGGAAAGCTGTTTCTTACCCTCCCCCACTCTCTTTGTCTCTCTCTCTCTCCCTCTCTTTGTCTCTCTCTCTCTCTTTTATCTCTCTCTAACTTCAGTCTATTCATTATTCTCTTCTATGTATTCTTTCGTTAATATCTATACTTCTACTCTCTTGATGCATATTTAGTGTGTATTTTCTGTGTGAATTGTAGTGTTATTTTTAGTCTGTGTTTATTAAACCTCCAAAAGACATTTAATGAGTTGAATCTGTTATTCTGCCACATACACAAAGTCAATGAAACTTGTGATCTAAAAGTTACCTAACTGCTTATGCTACTATGTTAGTAAAGTAAACTGTATGACCATTTGAAATATTGAACTTGTCCTGATCAGTAAAGTTAATGTTTCTTATGCACTCGTAAAGCAGTAATCCCTTATTGAGAATCAGTGATGCCAGTAACGCGTTACTCTAATCTGACTACTTTTTTCCAGTAACGAGTAATCTAACGCGTTACTATTTCCAAACCAGTAATCAGATTAAAGTTACTTATCCAAGTCACTGTGAGTTACTATTTTAGTCATTTTCCTTAGTAAAAACCGACAGCTTATCAAAATTCTCAGCCCGTGTCCGGCTGGAGCCCGTGTTTTTTATTTATTTTATTTTTTTACATTGTTGCAGCCGTAAAATAATTCAGTTTTGTTTTTAATGTCAATGTAGTTATTTTTCGTTTCGTTTCTTTATAAACCTAATTAAGAAAAATGTTCAGAGCAATTTTTTGTTTGTTAAATTAAATTTTATATAGGCAAGACAATTCAAGAGTTGGTTTGAGAGACTAGGCTATTAAACATGCGGTTAACTCACTGGGTCGTCACATAAAAAAATTAAAACTTTAATTTAACAAACAAAAAACTGCTCTAAACATTTTTTGAAATGATCTTAATAAAGAAACGAAACGAAATATAACTCCTTTGACATCAAAAACAAAGTAGGCTAGTTATTATACCACCACAAAGGCATTTTTGACGAGCTGAGGCAGGCTGATAGATTAGCCTACTGCTCGCAACGGCGCTCAAAAAAACGAAACGGAACTACACAATCTAAAAAAAGAAAGAAAAGAAAGGACATGCAGGTTGTCTTATAGCCTACCTTACACTTCAGCTAAATTAATATAAACCCGATCTTCAATTCCCGCGGTATATGCTCATTTAACGGAGTTCACATCAAAGCAAAAGATTCTAGCATTTTATTCAGCAGCTCATTTCAAATTCAAAGATCGCAATATGAGAGAGAGAGAGAGAGCGACCTAAGCACTGGTAAGATCATTAGTCTCATTAATTTATATTGAAGATGATTGTGTTTTGTGTGACTTATTTTAAAGTTTCATTTACGGCCATATGCGTTGGCTTGCTTTACTCATTTGCAGCGATGTTGCAGTAGCACCATCATATCTATCTGACTACACCATAACACACTCTCACACATTTATTTTTTAATTATTTGCCAGGAGTAAAATTTACACATGTGGTTTAAACAACCAATACATTTACATTTGTCCGGTTTAGTTTGAAATGCTTTCATGCACCTTCTGAATTGGTTTGTTTGAGTGATCGGAATTAAATACGTCTCGAAAGACTCTCGGAAGGCATTAAGCCTACTCCTGGTCATTTCGCAATCAGATAGATAGGCCTACCTGGTCAGAGAAAACGAATGAAGGAACCAGTTGTCAAAAGGCCATAACTCTAGCAGCTGCACTGAAGAGACGGACTCTTTAACCCTGCGCAAGCCATATCTTGACAGTGGCGCAAGCTATCATGGTCTCATGTTGTTTCCAACAGCACATCTCATTGTTCATTTTAATTATTAAAATAAATATAAAACGAAGGAGAAGCCTAAAAAAATGGGCGTAAAAAAGTCGGGACCGTCAGGCTCGGGCATAAATGCAATAAAGTGTGTTGCCAAAAACAGTTGTCATTTCTATTTTGTCAGGGGTGTTGTCGGCAACTGCTGAATGTAACTTATAAAGTAACTTGTAATCTAACTTAGTTACTTTTAAAATCAAGTAATCTGTAAAGTAACTAAGTTACTTTTTAAAGGAGTAATCAGTAATCAGATTACTTTTTCAAAGTAACTGTGGCAACACTGTTGAGAATTGATTTGAAAAGTCTATAACTAATTTGCAGGACAAACTTAGTAGGATAATTTCAAGCAATTCCGTAAAGGGTTACTTGTATTTAATTAAACAATTTTCCCTATCGGAAAATTTTAATACGTAATGAACAACTGGCAAATCATATTCATAAATTCATGAATATTGAATATTAAATCCCTTTTGAGTTAATTATTCCCCGAGACATTAAACTCATAAGTCATAGTTGTTACAACACTATCACTACAACTGATCTCTAACTTCATAGTTTCACTAAACAGAAATGAACAGATCAAATTGTGCAAACCTCTGCTTAGCCCTGTCACTACTCGATCCGTACCGGAAACACGATTTGTTCTGCGCATGCGCGAAAATGTTTCTACTTCCTGTTTGACATGCAAAGCTATTTACGGCAGTTATTTGAATTACTACCACTCGATCCGTACCGCGATAGTTTTTTATTTATTGCATAACTATAAATCAATACAAAATAAACAATAAAGAACAATGAATATGTGATTTTTGCAGAGTTGATAATAATTGTTAATTGTTGTGTTTGTGTATTTGTCAGGAGATGGCGCTATAGTTCACATGTTGTTACCTATAAAAAGGTATCGTAAGAATGGAAGAGTTGTTGCACCTGCTGTCAACGTAACCATCTGGCACTGTTGGTTTGTTTGTCCTGCTTGTGGACTGAATCAACTTTGAGAATTGGGAAATTTCTTGTCCTCATGCTTACCTGGATTTAAACATAACATTAATCATAAGCAAATACTTTGCAGCTAGGTTTGAAATTAAGGTAGGTAGGCCTATCTTGCTTTGTCAATATAATATTTACCCATCATACAAATAAAATTTAAGACATCATCCAGCTCTTTACTTTCCTTAGTGACAGAAATATTACACAGTTGGTGAAATACAAGTGCTAATAATTTCCCATAAACCTTAATTGAATAATCACTAACAGTGATGAAGTTCCTTAAAAACTGATTTGTAGGCTACATTTAACATCTAGGATATCAAACCCTTGTAAAACTAGTAGAGGGATATTCAAATGCAAACTACAATTTGCTTTATAAGATGTAACCAAAAAACAACAAATAAGCAGCAAGTCTGTAAGCTTAAAGTAGTTGTTTTGATGCTTTTATACCATATAGCCTAGTTAAATAAAATCTTTATGAGAATCTAAGTCTCCATATTTACGAGACCTCACTTGGAAAATACAAATGTAGACTATATATTCCAAGGTTATTATTATGTGGCACTAATTACATTGATTAAATAGTTTAGACTTGCTTGACCCCATTTGGGAAATTCAGATGTTTTTGTTTGCATTCAATATTTCATTTTTTAAAATGAAAAAGTTAATTTTTTCTACTTCAACATACTTGTCTACAATATAAAGAATACATATGTCTGCATTTAAGAAACACACGGGACAATTTATTTATATCAAAAAAATGTTCGCTGGGATGGATCCCCTTTGCTCCTTTTGTGGAGTGGAAGATGAGTCTGTCCCTCACCTTTTTGGGATTGTTTTCATGTAGTTACTTTTTTTTTTTTTGGAAGAAATTTAGTTTGTTTGTATGTTTTTCTCTCTTAGACAATTTTTATTTGGAGTTTAAGGATGTCCCATTTGTATTTATTGTATAACTCTGACAAAAGTCTTAAAGACAAGTTTTTTTTCCCTTATAAATCTATTTATTTTTTTAGCTACGTTTTTTTTATACACAAGTGCATTTTCTTTTGTCTGTTAAACCTTTCTTTATTATTTTTTGTAAAGATCTGAAATGTAATTTACATACTGTCTTTTCTTCCAGCAATGCCAAAGCTTTAAAGTCCTCTATGTGGTGCAAGAAGTATATATACCTTTTTATAATGTAAAAAGGGAAAAAAAGGCATTGGCATATTTTTCACTGTCTCACTCTCTTGAACCTAATTTAGGCTACTATAAATTGCATGTCACCCCTTGCTCAATTTTGTTGTTGTTTTTTTTTGTGTGCTTTTTTTTTTATAGTTTCCTTTTTTATATATATATATATATATATATATATATATATATATATATATATATATATATATATATATATATAGTGTTCTTTTTTATTATTTAATTATGTATTTGTTTGTTTGTTTGTTTAATTCATTTTGCTGTCGGTCTTTTGTTTATATTTGTTTTGTTGTTGTTGTTGTTGAATCCTTTTTGAACGGTGGCTGTTTGCTTTTGTATTTGTTCAATAAAAAAATTATAATAATATATATTTTTAAAAAGTGACACCGTTGTCGCAAAAAACTTTGGCGATGACAGGAAGTGACGTCAAAAGTACGTTTTCGCGCATGCGCAGAACAAATCGTGTTGCCGGTACGGATCGAGTAGTGACAAGCCAGCCCCATGACGAACTGTGGGCAAAGGCTGATGACGTAACACCAGGTGGGCCCGCCCTCACGTGACTATGATTGGCCGACTGATAAGCCTAAATCTGATTGGCTAAAAAATACGACTGCTCCGGGTGGGAGGAGAGCACTGCCAGGAGAGTCTCAAAATACACACACACACATCCAAGGCGATTCACACGCGAATGACGATTTGCACATTCACATTCAAGGACAAACTTGTAAATTTGAAACATACAAAAGTTTTTATGCACAGTTTTAAATCTACGAATTGTGTTTTGCATTTGTGAAATGTTTTTTAGGAATATATAATTTTATTTTTCGCACGTGAATAGTTTTTTGTGCATGTAAATTTGATTTCATGCATGTGAAATCGTCTACACATGTGTGCATTGTGTTTTTAGCGTGAATTATTAATGAGTCTTTTCTGCTTCCATACTCCAGGTCTATAAGAAAGAAAAGTGTGTTTTTTCACTGAGCACATTCTCTGCAGTTCGAGCACGATGCACTGCAGCTCACTCTCGCTCATGTCTGAGGTAAATCATTATCACCATCACCGTTTTATTGAACTAAATACATTACAATCGGCTAAAACTAATACACAGGTTACTTTTCTGATCAAGACCACTCCCGAGTCCGTGTTTCTCACACTGTTTGTGTGAATCGCGGCACAGTTCGGTGCACACACACAAAATACCGGCAGTTCAATAGGGAATGCGGATCTCTTAAAGGGGCCACACTATATTCCTACTCGTGGAGTATGGACCTCCTCCAGGTGTGGTGTGGTTCTGGTGCGCTCACTGGTACACATTAACAATTTTTCATACGAACTGTGCCCTGCTCTGAATTAAACTGCCAGTGTAAAAACTCCCTTTATATTCTTAAAATGAGAGAAATCACTGCTCATCTTATTCTTAGTGTGTTTAGGCAATTTCTTTGATAAACATCTATAACCTTTGATACATCTAGTCTTGATGCTGTATTATTGAATAAGTATGGGTTCACTAATAATAAATGTACATTTGCATAAAGCATGCATATTTGTCCATTCCATGTTGATTAGAGTATTATAAACTTAATTTAAGAAACATTTACAATTGCTAAAAATGTGCGATTAAATTGCGATTAATCGCGAGTTAACTCATGACAATCATGCGATTAATCGTGACTAAACATTTTAATCGATTGACAGCCCTAGTTTGAATACAATTTTTGGTTTCTAACCATTCCAAAATAATTATAACATTCCTTCCTTTCTTTTCTTTCCTTCCTCGACACCTGCACAATGTTATTTTTAATGGTATTGCAACATAATATTTACACAATTTACTGAATATTTTTGTCTAATTATCTATTTTTTATAATATTTTTTGCAAGGTCACACAACCGTTTGAACTTTAGGGGATGGATCTGATTGGGAAACTCGCTCTCACAGACAATCAATCTGTGTAATGATTGATTATGTGACCAAACGGCCACTGGCCTATCCATTAAGCAAGTCTGCAGAGGTCACAAACTGTATTATTACGTTTTTTAATCAGTTTGAGGCACTGAAACGCATACACACAGACCAAGGGTGAGTTTGTTAATCAAGTAATTTTAAGCTGTCGTACTAAAATATAGTTGTGAAAAATATTTATTTAAATTGACTATAATTAACAATAATTGTTTTGTTTTATTATCAGATTAACCAGAATGTGTCCAAAATTCTTGGGATTAAAAGGAGTTTGTGCTCAACGTATCATCCCCAGACTAACGGTCTAGTTGAAAGGATGAATGGGACCATACAGAGGTTTTCAATTTATTCATCAATTTTATACAAAGATCCTTTACATCAATATTACAAAATATTCCCCTTTGAATTCGAAATCATTTTTGGTAAGACTAAGTTCCAGGAGTTGTAAAATTAGTTTGTCTGGTCTTGCTTCGTCTGGGTACTTTAGCAGCCATTCTTGGATTGCTTGAAGACCCAGGGGGTCTCAATGTTTGTGTATAGACTGTCTACGTCCAGTGTAAATAGGATGGTTTCTGTGGGTATTTCAAGATTCTTCACCTTTTGGACAAAATCAAATGTATCCTTTAGATAACTGGGGTGTCTGTTTGACGGGGGATTTAGGTGGAAGTCCAATAATTCTGCTATTCTGTAGCTTTCGCTACCGCAGTCCAAAACTATGGGTCGTCCTGGTGGCATCATCGGGGTGGGCCATTTTTCTTTAGGTTTGTGTATCTTTGGTAATAAGTAGAATCTTCGAGGTCTTGGAATGTGTTGGCCGGTTAAATAATTTGCCTGTTTTTTATGAATATAATTTTCTGGAACCAGGTTTTGTACTATTTCATTAATGATGGGTATGGAGTCCAAAAAGATTGGTTTTGGTAATTTGAAATAGAATTCCTTATTTTGTAGTTGACGTAGGCTTTCTTGTACAAATTGAGTTTTGTCCATGATCACAATTGCGCTGCCCTTATCTGCTGGTTTTATGATAATGTCTTCTCTCTTCGAGAGTGTTTCCAAAGCTTCTATTTCCTCCACTGTGAGATTCGGAGTTGGGGGGTTCGAGTTTGTTATTAGGGTTTGTAGCTCACTACAATTCTTTTCGAAAAAGTCCCATATCTGTCTGGGTAATTGTTGGGGTGGGGGTAGCCAATTGGATTTTTCAGAGAAAGGGGGAGCCTCTGATTCTGACTCAGGTCCAAAGTAAATATTTTTTTGTATTCTTTTGTGGAAATTGGTGAGTTTCATTAAAAGGTTCTGTCTGTTGTTGGTTTTAGTTAAGTGGGACGGGATAAATGATAATCCTTTATCTAGAAGTTTTGTTTGAATTGGTGTTAGGCTTACCAGTCGTGAAAGGTTAATTACGGATTGATTTTTGGTGTTTTTTCGGGTTGGTATTACGGTTTTAAGCCTAAAAAACTAAGCCAGTGGTCCATCATGGACTTGGCTGTTTCTGGAGTCCAGTGGATTTGTTTTATACAAAGATCCTTTACCTCAGTCCATAAGAAAATGTTATTCGATTATTTCAAATCTTTATTGACATTTGTAGGAATTGTTATAAAGCAAATATTGTATTATAGAGCTCTGAGCAAATTGGTCTCCAAAAAACCAAAGCAGTGGGACAAACACCTTGATGCTATCATGTTTGGACTGAGGACCAAAAAACAGATGACAACAAAGTTACTCCATTTCTTATAATGTTTGGTCGTGAGGCACGATACCCTTCTGAGGTCCCTGAAAATGATCAAGTGGGTGTTCATTGTCATCTGTGTTTTATTAAATTTGTATGTGTGTGTTTTGAATTCAGTATGAATTTGAGATAATCTGGTATTTTAAACTAGAAGCAAATGTTCCTTTTTTCAGTTTGACAGCTCTGTTGAAGCTGTCATAGGAATTGAACAAATGACTGAGGGTGTCCTGAAACTTGATGAAGTTCTTCAAACTGCCCTTACCCACACTGCTCAGGTCCAAAAAAAAAACAATGATAAGGAAAGAACATAAAGCAAATAAAGTTAAATCCTTTTTGCCAAATTCGGGCTGTTTAAAATGTTAGTGGAACAAAATGCTTACAGCTCCTGGTATTACCAGGCGGTCTCCCATCCAAGTACTAATCAGGCCCGACCCTGCTTAGCTTCTGAGATAGGGCGTGCTTTTTTAGAATGTATGCATTTATTATATTCCATCTTTTTGATTCGGTTGCAGCAGGATGATGCACCACTGACCAACCGGTGAGTGATTTCCGGTTCCGGGTCGAGTACGCTGTGCTGTCGCTTCGTATCCTGGATTGTTTGTACTGTTTGTCTGGTTCGGATATAGATTTATATATATATATATATATATATATATATATATATATATATATATATATATATATATATATATATTTTTTTTTTTTTTTTTTGCACTGCACTGAACACCTATGCTGTCTGCAAGACGCTGCGAATACTATGCAGCTGTTTCGTGCCTAGTTGGATTAATCCTTTTTCCACTGTTTAAACTCTGAACTGAACTTTTGATAAGTCTGCCATCGGGCTGCTGCGAGCTTTCTTCCCTGTTACATCTCAACTACACTCTGCTCTTCAGATGGGTGAGTTACTGCTCTCTTTATCGGTTGCACCGTTTGTTTACTGCTTACTATCTGGGTGCGTTGCCTCCTATTTAGTCTGCTGTTTTGGTGAAGTGACGTTCAGGTTTGGCTAACATAGTTTTGCTTGTGGTTGGGCTTTCACTTTCTCAGTATCAACATGCCTTGTGCAAAAACATTTTTTTCTGTTTTCCTCTGCCTTATTTTTTTTGTTGTCTTACATCTTTGATGGATATTGAATATTCTACATCTCAACTGAGGGCCTTTAACTGCCGTCCGCGTCTTGATTCGGTGACGTATGAATACTGTCAGAGACTCAGGATTCTCCGTCGCCCAAGAAACACACATTGTTCGCGGCGCACACTCTTGAGTTCCTGTCAGCCAAACTGCTCAGCACTCGCGCGCTCTCCAAGAAGAGACCGTAACACACACAAGCCATCTCACAAAAAGCTTGCAAGTACAAAATTGCGCTGAAAGAGTCAAATACACACAAATGAATGTACTAAATTACCGTATAGAAGCTTTAGACTAATCCTGACTCCTGAGCATTTCATTTAAGTTGCATACATTTTGTTCTTGCACTGACGTTAAATTTGGATCCATTTTGCACTTTGACAGTCACAGGCAGTTTGAGATAAAGGCTACATTTGTGTGTATAGTGATTCTGATTTCTGTCATTGAAATGACTGGGAAAAAGTTTCCAAATCTACCCGAATTCACCCCATACTTTGCTAATGCACTTAATTTACAAATTTGAATTCTGGAAAAAGTGGCTAGTAAAAAATATATGTGGCTGGTAAAATTGGGCATCCACCAGCCACTGTGGCTGGTAGGCAAAAAAGTTAATTTCCCACTCTGAGGGCCTTTAGCTGCCGTCCGCGTCTTGACGTATGAATACTGTCAGAGACTCAGGATTCTCCGTCGCCCAAGATACACACATCGTTCGCGGCGCACACTCGAGTTCCTGTTGTTCAAACCCTGACTCTCCTCCTTGCATCTGGACCAACAATAGACTTCTTCCATGCCAAGACAACTGCCTGCCGGTCCCTCCCAGTGTTGGGTGTAATTAGTTACTAAAGCCCCGTTTCCACCAAAATTACCCGGAACAATTTGTACCAGGAACTTTTTTACAGGAACTTTTCTCCCCCCAGACCTGCAGCTGTCTGCATTTCCACCGCAATCTAAAGTTCAGAGAAGATTAGGCAGATTAGTCCAGTGATGTAGGACTGCGCGCGACTGCTCCTCCAAGCCAGTGACGGACAGTAATCTTTTTTCCACGACACTATCCACGTTTAAAAGCACACTTTTTTTGTCATTCCGATTGAAAGATTTAGTGGACTGTTTACATGAGACGTTATCTAAACCGATCTGGTGTTTACATGTGATGACTTTCAATCGCAATCATTTTGTCACATGCAGTTTGTCTGCCGCATCAAAAATGTCAACGCTGTTTTCAACCGGCAGCTGGAGTGTGTTTAATGTAGCCATAGCAACTCTTAACGGCCACCAGGACTAATACAGCATTATAATATAAGCTATTTATTTGATGTAAAGTGTAATAATCATCTCAGAAAAAAAATAATTCTTCTGTCAGGCACAGTTAAAGTAAAAACTGCCTGGGGCAATATACGCTGTGTCTTTACTCCAACATTATCTTCATAACTTACGAAATAAAAAGTTTACACCTCAGAAAAATTAACTTTCCTCTCTTGTCAACATGAGCGCGGCGCGCGCTGTCACGTCATGTAAGGACGCACACTTACAGTAATCGGTCAGGTCGTTTACATGGTGAAAAAAAGACTGTAAAAAAATGAATAACGAGTATGGAAGAGATTCAAGCTGTGCTGCTTTTGCTGGTTATGTATAACGTTAGGATTACTAAAGAGGTAATTAACAACGACAGAAAAGAGCACTAGCATATTCAGAAAGCTTGTAAAGCTAGATTTAAAATGACAATGTTTATTATTATCAGCTATTACGGACATTGCACGTGAGATGGCTGAGACGAACGCGCGCCATCAGACAGAGAGCAAGACTGATATTTACTGAATGCAGAACGAACCTCGCAAAAGACTTGCTGGTTCTTGCTGGTTGAAAAAAAAAATGCTGGTTGAAATAAAAGGCTGCGTGAGCTCAACCAATCAGCATGTTCAGCGCCCAAGTCCCGCCCTCAGGAGTTCCTGGACTTTGAAAAAGTACTAGCTCGCGAGCAGGGCCGTTTGGAGGGGGGAATACTTACCTGGTAAGAACTTCATTTAGACCCTGGTTCCTGCGGTCAAAACACACAGAGTACCACCCAAAGTTCCTGGGGAAAGTTCCTGTGGTGGAAACGTGGCTTTAGTAATTAGTTACTGTAATTGAATTACTTATTCCTTGAAAAAGTAAAGTAAGGGATTACTCTTAATTTTTTTTTGTAATTTAATTTCAGTTACTTCTGATGTAATTGAACTAAATACTAAATATAATTATACATAATTCAATAACGGACTTAACATCAACATTTAAAGTCTAATTTTAAAACGCATGTTATTATGTATCCTTCTCACTGAAACTTGGCAAGTTCCTGAAGATTTTTTACAGTTAAATCTACTCACGCCAGATGGATATAATTATCTGTCCAGACCGAGACCCCATGGTAAAGGGGGTGGTCTCGCTATCATCCATCGTGATAACCTCCGTATCAAGCAACTTGACTTTTGAGTACATGGTTTTGAAGGCTGACTCTCATAATTATTTTGCTCTATCAAGGTCCTGTCTAACTTCTTTTCTGAACTCAGTGAACTATTAACCATTGCCTGCTCAATGTCATTTCCCATTCTACTGCTTCGTGACTTTAATATTCATGTTGATGCTGTTTGCTCTAACACCAACCAGTTACTTTCTATTCTTGAATGCTTTAATCTAATTCAGCATGTTAATTTTCCAACTCATACCCGTGGTCATACTCTTGATTTGATTTGTACATCAAGGGCTTCTATCACCTCTACTGACACTGGTATTTCTGATCATAAATTTCTTGATTTTAGCTTCAGCCTGCCTATGCATAAGAATTGTTCTACAACCGTCATATCTTACCGCAATCTCAAAGCTGTTGATACTGCATTATTTTGTACCTCTGTTTCCTCTTCTAATCTCTCTGATGTCTTTGATATCTCCTCACTCTCACTGATACTATCCAACTATAACTCCATACTCTCGGATATCTTAGATGAGCATGCTCCTGTCAAGACCAGAAGTGTCCCTTCCACACATTTGTCTCCTTGGTACACTCCTGAGCTCCGTATCTTAAAGGCCACTGGTAAGACGGCTTGAGCGTTACTACAGGAAAACTGGCCTGACTGTTCACCATTTGGCATTCAAAGAACATATCAAAAATTATAAATCGGCCCTGAGTTTGGCTCGTTCCAGTTTTGTATCTGCTACAATTAATAAATCAAGCAACAGGCCAAAATCATTATTCAACACAATAAATAAACTTACCAAACCTCCATCTCATGTCACTGCATGAAAAGTGGGATTTTCGTCAGTTTCGATCAGGCTCAGTATAGCCTAAATATAAAATCTTAAACTTTAGCTTGAATTTATATATATTTGATGAAAGTATTCTAGATTATTTATTGTGTGTCATTAGGAATCAGTCCCTCCAGGATTTTGCGATGTCGCGATCGCAACTATTAATGCAACTTCATCAAATCCCTGTGAATTCAGTGCGACTCGCAATTTTGACCAATCACCGCAACTTTGACCAATCATCGCGTTCTCCTGCTAATAAGCGGCGTCATAGATCAGCAAACTTTATATATCATAGGCTGTCAAAATTAATGTGTTAACGCAAATTAATTTTAACGGCACAACATTTATTAACGCAGCACGCATTTTCTGTTTGATCCGTGGGATAGACACATTCTCTGCCGTCTGAGCTCAATGCACTGCAAGCTCGCTCTCGCTCAAGTAAATCATTAACACCATCACCACTTACAGTACATGCGTTTTATTGAACTAAATACATATATATATATATATTTGTTAGCATCTTAATTTAATCTTTGTTTTATTATTTTATTAGTTCATTAACTAATTGTTATTGCTTCACTCTGCTCCTTAGCAAGGCTTTCCTCCTCTTCAGTCACATACTCATCCTATGGAAATGTTAAGTACACATTTAAAACTCACGCAATGCCCATACTCATCACCTCAAACGGCCATACTTAGCACATGAATATGTCCATTTGAGAGTGAAAAGACCATCATTATTATGGCCATTTAACACTAGAAGTCCCAGTGATTTGTAACCCTCCTTTAGCCAAGTGGATGCTAACTGGCTAGTCTTTTGGCTATCATTAGCATCAATTCATGTGTAAAAATGGTCATTACCTGAGCAATCTGCAGGGGGGTTGGGGGTGTGTGTGTGAATGGTTGCTGGTGGCTTGTTTGTATGTGTGGGGGAAGGAAGGGCTGCTGAAAGCAGAGAACTTGATTGACCATGTCTCACATGGGCATGGGCAGAAATGTTACCACGGGCAATTTCTTCACATCGCTATCACTTGCGCATAAACTTCTTAGCCGGAAAACCACCATCCTCAGCACAGTCAACAAGATTTGCCGGGAAACCCCTCAATCCGCTAGACACACAGATTGCAATGAATTCACCACTTGGGTATGTTGCAGGTCTATTGTGGTTCTATGTTTATGTGTTTCAACACCGCCAAGTGTGTCATTGTGTGTAAAAGTGCTATGAAAATAAGAATTTATCTTATTTATTAGGTGTTTTCAACCACTGCTGCTTTGCTGATGGCGTATGACGGCGTATGCACCCAAACAGAAGAAGACCGTCTACATTCTTAGCAGCATGCACAGCGTGTTTCAGACTGATAATACCACCAAAAGGAAGCCAAACACTGTCACCCTTTACAACACCACAAAGTGCGGCGTGGATGTGATGGACCAGATTGTGTGGGAGTACACTGTCCGCACAGGGACACGGAGCAGGCCAGTTGCCCTGTTCTATAAAATGATTGACATGGCAGCACTGAATGCACATGTGCTGTATCAAGCATGCACCGGAAGGCAGGAAACACGGGTGGACTTCCTGGTGGAGCTTGCAAGAGAGTTGGCTAACTCTCATATGTGTGCGAAGTAGGCAAGAAAAGAACAATTGCTTCGGACATGTGTCAGGTCAAACACCAATGCAAGAACAATCATGCCACTGTGCGATGTGTTCACTGCTACAGATACACATGTGCTAAATGCAGACGGGAGATACCATGGCAGTGCCAGGATTGTGAGTGATTGCTGGAATGTACTCACTCACTTTTTAATATTATTTGTAAATATGTGTACAAATGGTTTACATTTACATTTATGCATTTAGCAGACGCTTTTATCCAAAGCGACTTACAACTCAGGAGTACAGGAAGCGATCAGTCAAGAAGAGGCAAAGAAAACACAAATTTTTCAGGTTTTTTACAGCTGCTACAAGCAAGACCGAGTGTGTTAGCTGAGGATGAGGTGGGCCTTTGGAAGTGCGCTACCATAGACCTGATGTCTGATGAGGAAGACGGCATCGTTGGCGCGGTGTCTGGATGGATTGTTCGACCAGCCAGGAGCTCGCCGAGCTCTGTGCCACGCTGCAGTCGAGATTAGAGAGACAGAATGGCGCTAGTTACCTACAGCTCTGAAGCGGAAAACAGAGACTTCATGGTGCTGTAGGAATTTGGGCTTCTCGTGAGCTTCCTATTGTTGTGTGGGCAGATCTTAAACATTTTGCATTTGGTTGCGTGTTTGTTCTTATAAAGCTCTTTCTTTGAATAAACTGCACGTCCCTGGCATATTTTCCTTTCCTCAATAAATGAATGTCCTTGATGGTTATAATAGCGTAGTCCATAGGATAACAATGACATGAATATACAACATAATAGCATATCACATGAATATGAATATATAAAATTATATGCAAATCATTATTTATATATATTTAAATGTATTAATTTATTACCCAGGTTGACCAATAGTAACTGATCTGCCAACCAATCACAAGTGATATTTCTTGTTTTAATGTAGTAGTTCCAACCAATACTGAGTGAGGAAATTCAAGCCATTCCAGCAAGGCGCCGCCCAGAGCTGCTATTCATATGCTAATTAGAGCCATTAGCGCCGGCGCCAGCCTCCTCCGCACGCTCCACATACGTCATGGTTAGTTTCCGTCAATATGTGGCACAGACGAACGCGATGTTCACAGGCTGTAAACTGACGTTAATTGTCGAAAATCAGGGAGATTTCCGGCCGTTTACAGGGATGAAAATCCCACTTTTCATGCAGTGTGCTGCTCTAGCTTCTGATGAACTTTGCACTTAATTCTTGGCTCACATGCTAGAAAAGACAGATGCCGTAAACCAGTGCCTCTTTAATGATGCCACTAACACTAGTTATCTGCTGAATCAACCTGGTCAATCCCTGCCTCTTTTTTCTCTGTCAACTCCGTCTTCTGTCTCCGAGTTAATCTCGAAATCCAACCCTACATCTTGTCATTTTGACCCTGCTCCTACTACTCTACTGAAACGTTGCCATTTAGTTATTTCTGCACCTATCTCTCACTTCATCAACGCATCTCTTACCTCGGCTTCATTTCCTCTGTCACTCAAAACTGCAGCTGTTACCCCTGTTCTCAAGAAACCCAACCTTAGTTTTATCTAATTATCGTCTCATTTCAAATCTCCCCTTCATAGCTAAATGACTGGAAAGTACTATTTCCTCCCAGCTTCAGTCTTTTCTACTTGAAAATAATCTCTTTGATCCTTTTCAATCTGGTTTTCGCCCTTTGCATAGTACTGAAACTGCTCTAGTTAAGGTACTGAATGATCTGCTTCTCTCTGGTGATTCTGGTTCTCTATCTATGCTTTTGCTGCTCGACCTTAGCTCTGCCTTCGATACTGTCTCCCATCAACTACTCATTTTGTGCCTTTCGGATGTGGGTATTTCTGGTGCTGCTCTTTCCTGGTTCTCCTCCTATCTCTCTGACAGACTGTTCTACGTTTCTCTTCAGAATTTCCGCTCACCCACTGTCCCCCTGAAGCAAGGTGTCCCTCAGGGATCCGTTCTTGGGCCATTATTATTTATAAACTATATAATACCTCTTGGTGAGATTCTCCGCCGTCATGGTTTTAATTATAATTTTTACGCTGACGACATTCAATTATATACTACCTGTACGCAGGGCCGTACCCACCATTGAGGTCCAGACCTCGGTAATTCTCCGAGGTGTAGTAGTAGTAGTAGTTTTCAATTGTTTCCAATGGATGCGCCGCACTTTTCAATAGCGCCAACAGCTGGCAAGTTTTGTCAATTTTTACGTGTTGAGCGTCCACAGTTCAACTTTGGGTGAACATCAATGTCCAATCACAGTAGAGGAGAGGCAGGACAAATGCCACAACCACCAACCGGCGCTTCGAACAACGACTGATGTTTGACATCACAACACCGCGAGAGCGCTTAATAATCAGGGATGCAAACTAATAACGTTTTCTTGACCTGGTTTTCTTGGAAGCCTTCAGTAAATTTACATTTACAACTTTGTTTTTACCGATTCAGACGAAAATGAAAAGACTGCTTCAAACAAAGTTTAGCTTTGAAAAGAGAAAAGATACAGGGCAAGAGAAGGAGACTGGGGAAAAAAGAAACAGAGAAGATGATGGCGATGAGACAGAAAGAGCAGGTAGCCCACTGTGCTCAGAATAGAAAAGGCATTAGCCTACAATATATTCCTAATTGCTACACATAATGTGATTCTTGTCTGTAAAATCCAGACTAAAGTCTCATCATCTAATATTGAGATTAGGAGCATCACATCTTGATTTCACTCATTGGTTATATTTTCACATGGATTTCTATCTTTGACATGATCTTACTCATTCAACATTAAATATATCAATGTTATATGTTCAAATAATGTTCTTTACATAATGTAAATCACAAAAATGAACTTTAGCTAGGTTTTCAAAGACGGAGTCACACATATGTCGTCTTTGGCTCAATTTAACAACAAAACTGATTTTCTGATTTTCTAATTTGGAGTCTAATTTTGTTGCAACATTTTACCAGATTCTCATTCATAAAAATCTGTTGTCTTCTTAAAATAATTTATACTGCACACTGACGTGGTTTTAAAGCTACAGTTAGCTGATTCTTTGATTTTCTTATGTCTTAAAATGCATATGTAAAGGAGGGAAATGTTTTTTTTTCAAACCTTCCAAAATTCATATTTGGACCTCGGTATTTAGAAAATCCTGGGTACGGCCCTGCCCGTACGTCAACTTTATCATTCACAACTGACAAAATCTCTGCTTGTGTACATGAAATAAAAGATTGGCTTTATTCAAATTTTCTAAAACTTAACATGGACAAAACTGAGATTATTTTCACTGGACCTTCATCACTCACTAATAAAATTCCCACCAACTTCACCTGAGAGAGAGATCGCTGGCTCTCTTATCAAACCATCTAGTACTGTTAAAAATCTTGGTGTGATTTTGGATTCCTCTCTATCTTTCCACTCTCACATTAATTCCATCACTAAATTGGCATTCTTTCATCTCCGTCGTATCGCTCAGCTCTGTCCCGTTATCAGTATCTGAGATGCTGAAACTGTCATCCATGCATTTGTCACCTCACGTCTTGATTACTGCAATGCACTTTTCATTGGCCTACCAGCTAGCTAAATTTCCAAATTACAATATATTCAAAACTCTGCTGCCAGACTACTCACCCACACCAAGCGTTCTGCTCATATTTCCCCAATTCTGCATGATCTTCACTGGCTTCCTGTGGCTTACCGTATTAAATTCAAAATTCTCCTTCTCACTTTTAAGTCTCTGCACGGCCTTGCTCCCCCCTACCTCTGTAACTTGCTTCTCCCCTTCACCCCTACTCGTTCTTTACGATCCGCTGATTCCAACATTCTGGTTGTCCCTCGAAATCGCCTTGCTTCAATGGTGGGCAGATCATTCAGTGTAGTTGCACCCAAAATGTGGAATCTCTCCCCCGATCACTCCGTCTTGTTAACACTATCTCTGAATTCAAATCCATGCTCAAAACACACCTATTTTCTGAATGTTATAGGTCTTAGAAATTTTTTTTTAGTTTTTTTGCTGCCCCATCTACCCAATTTCTCACTTATTGTACTTGCACTCTCAATTGCCTACTGTTGTTCTCTCTGCTCTTTTTGTCAATTGCCTACTGTTGTTCTGTCTGAACGTATTATTATTATAATTTATCCCCATCTTACATACATAAGAATTATTTACAATCAAACACATTTAAAGTTCACTTAACTTGCATTGATATACATTTCCCATCCCTTAGACAAATTACAGGCATTTTACTTTATATTTATTGAAACATGCCAGTATTCTTGCATCATTCCCTGTAATAATTTTATGCAACCTCTCCGTTTGCTCCTTCATACTGAAGTAATCATATAAAATCTATATATGCCCTTTCAATTTTCTTCTGAAGAAATCCCACATATAATAATAACACCTTGTTTTTCTTTCATTATATTCTATCTACACCAGACTGCATATCTTGCCACACATAAAATAAAATTGACTATGTGTTATTTCCTCTTACGTTTAAGCCTCATTTAAATCCTCATTTAATACAGCCTCATTTTTGATTACAAAAAAAAAAAATTCCATATATCTTATTCTGACATTTTCCCATATGTTTTCTCTTGCCGTCCCAGGGAATAACCTCACCCAAAAAACATTTGCCTTTGGTGGGACAAATACCTTCATTCTGAACAGATCTTAAAACAATTTTAAAGAACAAGCTTGAATTGAGAGTTTGTTCCAACTTTCTTTTAAAACTACTTAGAACTTTTCCTCTCCTTCATCCTTTTTTTATATTCCCTTTATCCATTCTATAGGAATTGCTTTTTAATTTGATCAAATTGTTGCTTTACAGCACCCCTTTCCACCTCTTCTCCAGTCTCCTTTAATTTCATCAATTATACTTTGCAGGGGTATCTATTACCTCATACAAAATGTCTTTGACTTTCATAATTCCTGCAGCAATCCATTAATTGAAATATAATTCCTTCCCCTTATCTAAAATGTTGGGATTTAAAAACAATGGATGATTCAGACACACTTTCATTTCTTCAGGCTTGTACTCGACTGCTGGTTAAAATTCCTTTCATGCCCCTAATACTTCCCCATAAAATTCTGGTAAACCCCTCATCATATATTCTTTCAATTTCATCCATATTATTCCCTCACCCATATTAAACCCTCCACACTTATTTAGAAAGTATTTCGTTCCATTCTTTCACTCTTGTTTGTTCTCCTTATTCAGAACTTTCTTCAATAACTTTATTTTTCATTCATAGAAGCGGGTCTAACAAAACCCAATCCCCCTTCTCCACAGGTCCTATCATTGTATCATAAGCAATCTTTGCAGATATTAAAATACTGGCTTTCAGCCTCTTATATACCCACATGGGCAATGGAGTTACCTCGAAAATATACCACATCTTTGAAAGCATCAATGCATTCACTATCAAAGTTTTCCAAAAAGTCAACCTTCTCTCCATCTATCTATTCTATTTTTCTCCTGCAATGGGTAGGGGGGTGTCCTATCCCTGTGCGTTGAGCCGACCAGATGAACCAGTTGTTTCCAGTGCTGACGGTCTTGTGCCAGCTGCTCTGCATCCTCCACAGCAACTCCATGTTGTTGGAGGTCGTCTGCTAGGACGTCAAGCCATGGGATGCGGGGTTTACCTCGTGGTCATCTCCAGCCTGCGCCTCTCGTCGGATGGTCAGGAGGGATGCGGAGGACATGGCCAAACCAGCGGGTGCGACGTTGCGCAGCTAGGCATGATGCTCTAGGCTGGCACGTGCGGGCTCTAAGCACTTGATTGGAAACCCGCTGGGGCCACCTGATGTTCTCAATGGTTCTGAGAGCCCTGCTATCAAAGCCATCTAATCTTGCAGCCAGTGTCTTATTTAAGGGCCAAGTCTCCGAGCCATAAAGCAGGATGGAGAGAACTGCTGAGTTGTAAATCCGAAGCTTCGACTTGCGTGAGATGGTCTGATGTCACCAGAGGGGTTTCCAGAGAGACTGCAGGGCTGACGCAGCCAGGGATTTTCTGCGGGTAATCTCTGGTTTTCGGTCCCGGTTGTCTGTCACTACGGATCCCAGATACACAAAGTTCTTGCCAAATTTCTCTAAAATGTCAAATAAAAAATTCATGCTCTACCCTATCGAACACGTTTTCTAAATCTAAACTCACCATGTACCCTTCCTTTTTGTTTTCAATCCATAACTTATTTTATCTCTAATATTAATTACTATATCTATAATTTCCCTCCCTATGATTGAAATGCTTTATTGTTATTATTCCCAGAAACACCTTTAGACGATTTGCTAGAACTTTCTAGATGGAGTAAACCCAGCCTGATCTGCCGGCGGTTTGATTTCGCCCGGCAACTCTGTATATTAATTTCTACTGCTTCTGTTACACTTTTGCGGGAACCAATCACAGTCTGGCTTATTCACCTGGTGCGCTATTGGAGGGTTTAACACAATGACAGATAGAGAAGAGATGGGTCATTGACTCGTTGCCCGTTGATCACGCCTCTTGTGGTCTTTTGAGAGTAGGGGTGTAACGATTCGTTTTAACAACGTTTCGATTCGACTAAAATAAAAAAGTCACACTGATTTAAATTAAAGTCACTGAATCGTTTCAGATCATATCATTCTTAAAGGGGGGGTGAAACACTCAGTTTCAGTCAATCTCATGTCAATCTTGAGTACCTATAGAGTAGTTTTGCATCCTTCATATCTCCGAAAAGTCTTTAGTTTTATTATATTTATAAAAGAAATATGGGCTGTACCGAGTCTTTCCGGAAAAAAACGAGCGCCTGGAGGCGTATCGTGTGGGCGGAGCTAAAGAGTGACGAATGTGCACAAAGCGGTGATGTCCTCAAGCGTGGAGAAACCCATCGCTATCTCAGCTAATACAGATAATGATCCACAATCAAATCTGAGGCTGAAATAAATTGAACAGGAGAAACGGCAACATCAGGATATCCGTCTCTTTTGTATGTACTGTATTTAGGGGCCTTTGTGTGTCTTTACGCGCAGTTTATGAGGACATGATTCGGTTTATGGACTATTGTATGCGACTAGACCTTAGAGGTAGCAAGCAAAACGGTTTTGCACGTCAGAGTCAGACTAGTGTAACGTTATACAGAACAACAATGGAGTAACCGTTAGCGCATTTGAATGACGAAGCACGCGATCGTATCGTTTACTGATGTTTACTCACGCGACGGTAGCCAATAGCAGAGACATTTGAAGTTGATTTACTCACCAGCTGCTTCCAAAGCAGGACCGAACCTTTATCGCTGGGACCGCTCTGTCAGAAACACACTTCTTTGGTATGATTTGGTGAAGTCCTGTGACAGCAGTGACCGTGGAAATCCACTTTGCGACGCGACTGAAGCGATGCCTTGAAGCTTCCCGTCATTTCTGCGTTCAAATCGGTTCAAATGCAGCGCTGCCTTCCCGGAATGCTGTGCTGAAGCGTTGAAGTCGCTCGACGTCACCCATAGGAATAAAGTGGAGCGCGGCGCGTCAGAAGTGTTCACGGACGACTGGATCTGCACCTGAGAGACTGTTTACGGCGTGCATTTCCTCTCTCGCTCTAGTCACGCGCGCGCACCCTACCGGGAGAAGAGCCCGTACGGCCCATACAAGGACCTTCCGATCTATTAACGTCAAGCCGACCCATACTCGAAAAAAACTCGCCGAAACTTGTGAGAAACCGGAAGGAGTATTTTTTTTTTTTTTTTTTTTTTTTTTTTTTTTACATTGTATTTATTCGGTTTTAATATTACATTTCAGTACAAAATACAGGATAGACTGTACAGATCTTCCCTTGTACAAAACCCTATAACATACCCCAATCCCCACCCAGTGCCACAAATAAACCATAGACACACTGAACAAAAGACATGGAAAGTTATTTGAAATTTAACTATTTTTTCCTGTTGTTATACCAAGATACGAGAGAAAGTTGCCCCAATGTTTTACAAACAAATCTTGACGTTTCTTCAAACGAAATGCTATTTTTTCCAGTGGTACATAGGATGATACTTCTGTAGTCCACATAGAAGACGACGGAGGATTAGGATCCTTCCACCTCAATGTTACACACTTTACAGCTGCTAAAAGAGCTAATCTAACAAACCTCAAACTGAAACCCTTTTGCTTATCCAGCAAAGAAGTGTCCCCTAATAGGGTAAGCCTGGGCTCCCTGGGTATATTATTGCCAACAACTTTACTAATGATCTCCAAGACCCCATCCCAGTATCCCTCTAGGATAGGGCACGACCACAGCATGTGTAAAAGAGTCCCTCTGTCATCTTTACATCTAGGACAGAGCTCTGAGTAGGTACTTTTAAAAGTGTGTAGTCTTACTGGAGTATAGTAGACTCTATGGATTACATTAAATTGGATGAGTTTATGACGACTGTTAAGAGACAAAGTCTGAGCATTCTTACATATGATTTCCCAATCCTCTTCATCAAACGTGCATTCCAGGTCTTTTTCCCATTTAGATTTAACATTGCAAAGATTATTAGCAGTCTGCTGGGACAGCTTGCCATAGATAAATGAGACAAGACTCTTATGGTCTGTTTTTCCAGATAGGATTGCCTCCAGAGGGGAAAGGGAGAGGTCTGATAAACGGCCACCTTGCTGAGTCTGAATGTAATGTCGGATTTGAAGGTATTTAAAGAAAAATTTAGGGGGGAAGTAAAAATTTTGTTGTAGCTGCTCGAAGGACATGAGTGTATCCCCCTCATAAAGCTTACCGAAAGTTTGAATACCACACTCGTACCACTGTTTGGTTATGCCGTCTTTAAGAGCTGGGGGTAGGAAAAGATTATAATGAAATGCAGTGGATCTGAACAAAGTCTGTTCGCAGTTTGTCTTTTTTCTTAGGTCTGCGAAAATTTTACAAGTACCAACAATCAGTGGATTAGAAGTCAATCTCTTTACGCAATTTATAGGAACAAAAGGTATTGCAGCGAGAGCTATGCCTTGTATTTGTACTTCCTCTATTTGTCGCCAGGCAGGGGGACAAATGCAATTTGATCGCCAAATCCACACCGAACGCAGCTGAGCTGCACAGTAATATAGATAAAAGTTAGGCAACTTGAGTCCTCCTTTTCGGAATGTCATAAATAGTGAATTTAGCTTGACCCGCGGTACTTTCCCTTTCCATAAGAACCTTGAGATGATTCTGTGGAGGTCCTTAAAAAAAGACTTTGGCAACACAGGAGGGAGTGCCTGAAACAGATATAAAATTTTTGGTAGAACAGTCATTTTGATGGAATTTACTCTGCCAATCAACGAAATAGGAAGAGATTTCCATCTATCTAAGTCCATTTCTACACTTTTAAGCAAAGGATAATAGTTTAGATTGTAAAGCTGAGACAGATCTCTGGGTATTTGTAATCCTAAATACTGAAACTTATCTATATTCCAAGCAAAGGGGAAATTTGTACGAGGCAATCGAGTAGCAGCTATATTAATTGGCATAGAAACACTCTTATTCATATTAATTTTATAACCAGATATGTTCCCATAATCCTGTAATAGAGCTGTTAAGGCTGGTATAGATGTGTCTACATTGGTCAAATACAGCATGATATCGTCCGCGTATAGTGAGATTACATGCTGAGATTGGAGGATTGTAAATCCACCAATGACATCATGTGAGCGAATTGCAATAGCTAATGGCTCTATTGCTAGAGCAAATAAGAGGGAAGACAGTGGGCAGCCCTGTCTCGTGCCCCGCCCCAAGGGGAACAGAGTCGAGATCTCACCATTGGTCTGAATGGCCGCTGTTGGGTGGCTATAAAGCATCTTAACCATATTAATAAATTTAGGGCCAAAATTCATCTTTTGGAGGACTAAAAGCAAGTATAACCTCTCAACTCGGTCAAAGGCCTTTTCTGCATCTAAAGAAATAGCAATAACGGGATAGTCTACCTGAGACGCAGAAAAAATTATATTCAGAAGTCTACGAATATTATCAAAAAGAGAACGATTCTGAATAAATCCTGTCTGATCCATGTGTACCAATTGTGAGATAACTTTTTCCAATCTTAGGGCAATAATTTTGGCAAATACCTTGTAGTCTGAGTTAAGTAAAGAAATCGGCCTATAGGAGCCACACAGACAGGGGTCTTTACCAGGCTTGAGTAAAAGAGTTATCATAGCCTGCTCAAGAGTATCTGGTAAACGCTGAGTCTCTATAGCCTGGATATACATATCCTTCAGAGGGTTAATTAATTTGGGTAAAAATGTCTTTAAGAAATCTATAGGGAAACCATCTATACCAGGCGACTTGCCCACAGCTAGACATGATATGGCCTCTTGTATTTCGACCTCAGTGATGTCCCCCTCTAAACAGTCCCTGTAATCCTTAGTAAGTGAGGGTATATCCAGTTTATCCAGAAAAGTGTGTGTTCTCTCTACATCTGTACCCTGGGAGGTATATAACAATTTATAGAATTGCATAAATTCCTGGTTAATAGCTTTAGGATCTCAAATGACAGTATTATCACGTCGACGAATTGTATTAATCATCTTTTCGGATTTGCCAGGCCAACAATTTGCCTATTTTGTCCCCGTGCTCATAATACCGTTGTTTGGATCTTAGGAGGACACACTCTGCTTCTTTAGTGTACAGCATATCATACTCAAGCTGCAATGCACGGAGTTTCCGAAACATACTCTCATCTCCACAGACAGAACAGTCCTGTTCCAATTTTTTAATGTCTCTGGAGAGTGAATTCAATCGATTCTGATATTTTTTCTTTTTACCAGATGTGTATGATATAATTATTCCCCTCAAATAAGCCTTCAGTGACTCCCAAATCACCCCTGCAGAGGCAGATCCCACATTAGAGTTCAAAAAGCTTTCAATATTGTCATTCAAAAGAGCTATAAAATCAGGATCATTGAGAAGGTAATTGCCAAACCGCCATCTTTTAAGATATGTTCTAGTAGTAGGAGCATTAATTGTGAGAATGATCTGATAGAGTTCTTGGAAGATATTCACATGATTCAACTAAGTGTTCATGTCTTTTATGTAGAAGAAAAAAGTCTATTCTAGAGAAACTTTTGTGTGGTCTGGAAAAAAAAGAGAAGTCTTGTTGGGTCTTATGAAGAACCCTCCATATATCTATCAGTTCCAATTCAGCCATCATGTGTTTCACAGCTCTTGTTGAAGAGGTTGAGGCAAAACATTTAACAGGTGATCTATCAGCTGGATCTAGAACCAAATTAAAGTCACCTCCAATAATTGTACAGGGCAAAAAAAGTTTGAAATGTAAATTGTGAAAAAACTGAGGGTCATCTTGATTGGGAGCATAAACGTTTGCTATTATAACATTCTCAGAGGCAATATATCCTTTAAGAATAATATATCTTCCATAGTTATCTTTAACTATGTGTTCCAAAACAAAAGACACTCTGCGGTTTATCAGAATAGCAACCCCTCTTGAATGAGAACTATACGAGGCAAAAAATATTTGACCGGGCCATTGACGTGATAGCTTGCAGTGATCTTCCTCAGTTAAATGGGTCTCTTGTAAGAGAGCAAAGTCTATCTTATTTTTCTTTAAGAACAACAATATTTTCTTTCTCTTTAGGTTGTTATTAATCCCATTCACATTCCAGGACAGATATTTATACTTGTCTCTATCGGTCATAGATCAAAAAAAAAAAAAAAAAAAGTGGCACATAACACCCCCCCCCCCACCCCCGCAACACTTTCCACCTTCCACTTTCCACTACCTAACACATTCGCGGAACGTTGCATACGAAACAACTTCCAGCTAGGGCTTCCCACATTAACAGTGGAATAGTTAACGCAGACTATGCCATATACTGGGCAGAAAACGCTAAGCAACCTACAGAGTACAAACACTAACAGCTCAACAGAGCTTCCTCAGTCAGTTGTAGCTTATAGACAGACTATTAAGAATGTTGAAAGTTGTTATTCAGTATTGTCTATGTTGATAACTAATCAGAGACAAACTGTCAACAGATCAATAACGGTACCAACAGTCTCACTCTGACGACAAGAGTGTCGGATGACGGGCTTTCAAGTAGGCCTCAGCAGCGTCTTTCGAACTATAGGAACGCGCGCCCTCAGGGAGATCCACCCTCAAGTTTGCTGGGTACTGCATGCTGTAGGAAATATTGTGGTCCCGGAGCAGTCTTCTGAGAGGAGTAAATGCCTGTTTCTTCTTGTAAAGGGTCGTAGACATGTCCCGGAAGATCATAATCTTTGAATTGCCGTATGCAAGCTCTTTTTTCTCTCGTGCAGCATTCAGTATTGAGACTGTATCTTTGAAGCGAAGCAGTCTAATCACGATGGCTCGCGGTCTTTCGTGTTCTGCCGGCCGACGCTGAAGTGTACGATGAGCCCGTTCAACTTCAAAAGGACGCTCCTGATCAACGCCGATGATTTTAGGAAGCCATTCCTCCACAAACGACACCGCGTCTCTCCCCTCCACTCCTTCAGGAAAACCAACGAGGCGTAAATTGTTGCGTCTTGAGCGATTTTCAAGATCGTCGATCTTGTCTTTCAGAGTGAGTATTTCGTACTCCGAGTGTTTCTTGGCCTCAGCAATGTCTTCGCGCAGATTCACAATGGCTTCCTCAAACCCATCTTGACGTGATTCAAGTTCGCTCACTTTTTGTCTTGTTTCCTGAAGGTCGTTGTGTACTTTGTCTACCGAGTCCCGTATTTCACACAGACGTCCGTCTATCATAACTTGGATTTTCGCGAAAAATTTCTCCAGCTCTGTCTGAACCCATTCAGGGGGCGACGTCAAGCTAGCTGCTACGGGTAACGTAGAGCTATCTTCGGTGACTGTTTCCTTCTTGTTCTCGGCGAGTTTCTTGGGAGGCATCCTCAGATGTTGCTCAACGAAGTCTAGCCAGTTTAGATAAAGTATAATACCAGCACAGCCGCGCTTTACTTTAGTTAATACACAATAAGCAGGATTTTCTGTGGGAGCGATGCTTTCCGCGTCTTACTCCGTCGCGGCCATAACCCCTCCTCGGAAGGAGTATTTTTAACACAGAAATACTCCATCAAACGTCCAACATTAGTTTTTGAAACTTTGTCTATGTTTAGGATGGGAATCCAAGTCTTTAAAGGTGTAAAAAGCTCAGTATGCATGAAACAGCATTTCACCCCCCCTTTAATGAACCAATATCGTCCTCAAATCGTATAGACAACCTCAAATCGCGATACGAATCGAAGTTAAACGAATCGTTACACCCCTAATAGAGAGTCATTTGAATAATGCTCGTTTATGACGCCTCTTGTGCAGTAGAAAATACAGAGCAGACTCCCCAGACCAATGTTCCGTCTATACTCCAAAAGGTCCATATCAAACCTCTCTTTATCATCTTTACTTTTACCTTACTTAATAAAAACTACTTTTCTTCTTGCGTTCCTTCCCTTTTAAAAAGACGCGTATTAAACTCTTTTGCACTTTTCAATATCTCTTTGCTTTCTTTCATTGTACTTCCGTCCGGTTTTAATACCACCTTTATTGTATCCACCTTCTGTCTATTTTACTCTAGGCTAAAAGAGAATTTTGTGCATGTTTCCTCTTTTATTACTTTTTTTCTCTACTCCTTATCATTGTCACGGGTGTGTAGTGCAGCAGAGATGAGGAGATCCAGGACTTCCAAAACAGATAGGCTTTTATTCTAGGGGTGTACCGATTTGTTTAACAACGATTCGATTTGTATCGCGATTCGAGGTTGTCGATGCGATTTAAGGATGATATTGGTTCATTTAGAGCGATATAATCGGCACCGATTCAGTGACTTGAAATCCATTCAGTAACTTTTTAGCCAAAAATTTAAATCAGTGTGACTTTTTTATTTTAGTCGAATCGAAACGTTGTTAAAACGAATCGTTACACCCCTATTTTATTCACAAGAACTTGAAACAGAACACCAAACACCTCTAAGCATAACTCAAGACTGGACAAGGAGTGACTGAACAAGAGGAGCTAAGGCCCCGTCCACACAAAGCCAGAGCTTTCCCAATCAATCAAAATAATTATTTATTATGAATTACAGCGAGTAAAAGAGGTTAACTGATATCAGGATTCTGAACAGCAAAGATAAGCATCTGGGCAGTCCAGAATACTTCACAACTTCAATCAATGACTTTTATCGTCTTGTTCTTCCGTCTTCTCCCAACACCACGTTTTCTCCAATCAGGGGTCCTGTAACGCCAGGCAGCAATCTATACAAAGAAAATATAATGTACGGGACACAAAGGGCAACCAGTAATTTTCCATTTCATTCCCTCCAACCTGTAGCTTCATTAGGTTTCGATTGATGTAGAAGTGGTTATGCTTTTCTCAGAACCTTTTCACCCCTAACTATATGCAGACTTTTTCACCACCAACCACATACAAACATGTAAGTTCATCAACTTTCATCTACAGAAATCTTCCATATATCATCAGTAATTTTAATCATAAAACAAAGCAACATTTAGCAACTTAAATCATAATAAGCAACATCATTAAAATTAGCAAGAAATGTCCTTCAACCTGAATCAATTTGCTTTGGCACAACAGCTGATTAAGTTGACAGTAGGAACATTTACTTTTACATGCAAAAATATATTTTTGTGGAAAAACATGCTGACCACAACACCATGAGGTCCTCTCTTTCATGGCCAAGAGGACATTGGAGGGGCTTGAAAACATAATGGTCATTTGACCACAAATGTGTTTTATTGACCAGATACTGGGGGTGTCTCACATTGCCCCACTCTCCCCTACCGTTAACATTCCATGGTCACTTACCACCAAACACGAATAGACTGTCAAATTCGGGTCTACCGCGTCTAGTTCGATGCTTGAACATTTTGATCCATTTGTGCGTAAAAATCGAGCGTTTGAAGTGAAATAGATGCGTGTTCATTATGGGTGTGGCTTGTGGTCATTGTGGCACCTGCTGCTGCAGTAAATGTGGCGTATTCAAGGATTTTTTAAAAATAATCTCCTGTTTAAATGCATATTGCTTGCTGTGGACAGTTAAGCTGATGCCACCAGGGTGGTGGTGCAACCGGCTTTGGCCCGGCATCGCTGCTTGCAGCTTTAATCTGCATTGTTTCTCTTTACAGGTTGATTATCTGTCCTGCTGGGAAGTTAAACTCCTGGTGATTCTGTAAGACGAATGATGAGAAAAATCAGAACAAATGGCCTTTGGACCAATTACAGTTTGAGGGGTCGAAAGGGGGGAATACATTTTCAAGACCTGGCTATACATCCCATCATAATCAGTAAGTTTGAAAAGAGAAAAGAGGAGACTGTTTTTTCATAATCCTCCACAAGCGTTCATTCTTGCGGTTGCTAGATGTAAAGACTTTAAATCCACCCAATTATTTGTTGAAATATCAGCTTAAATTGGGTGCTTACTACAGGACGTTAATAAATAAAAGGGTTGATCTTGAAATATTGAAACTACAAGGCCACAGCTACTTTGTCAATTACTGATTCAGCTACATTAGAGTACTTACACTTTTCTCATTCTTGTTTTTCCCTTTGCCTTTCTTTACATTTAGAGGCCTGCCACAAGATCCACCCACTGCATTACAGTGTCATCGTAGCTGCCAATTTACATGATATAAATGTGATTTTAGTGACAGGGTGGTTTAGATGGTAATGCAAATTTTCAAATCACGTTTTGTTCGTTTGACAAAACCAAAGAAAAATACTCCTTTGTCAGAAAATTGTACATATTTAATGGCATAGAACTGACATTATTTTCTTGAAAGTCAATACTTGAACCTATTATTAGTAGTTTGGTTCATTTATCTATCTTTGTGTTATAAATTAATTAATTTCATAATAGTAAAATATATGAATATAAATAAACAAATGATAAATGATTTGTAAAAAAATGTTTGATCTGACTTTATTTTTTATTTATATATTTACTTTATTGTAATGCATTCATTTGTATTTATTTCCCTATTTATTTGTACATGCATGAAAGACAACAGTATCTACTTTTTAAGAAATCATAAAATTGTCAATGCAGGGGGATAATGGAGGACCATCCATGGATGAAAGCCAATGAATGGATCAAAAACATGCTGCAGCACTAGAGAGGAGCGGCCAGAATCTGCTGACTAAACAACCGTTTACAAATACAAAATGTATAAAACGTACTAATAACAAATGTTTAAAAAAAATCATAGTTGTATTTGTATTTCATGATGTGCACAAGAACGTGTAAAGAGAACACAGCTTAACCACTTTCTTTCTGTTAAAGCTAATAAAGTTTAAAATGTTACACAACATTTGCATGTTATTGAAGCATGAAGTTCGACTCTAAATCAAACTGTCTGGGAACATTTAACAAACTAGAAAAAACAAACAAACTTTATAACAATGTTAGGGCATAATGTTACAACAATGTTATCACTAAAAATGTGTTACATTAAAGGGTCACTTCAGCGATTAGCAGATGGTTTCTCTAGTCCCTTTCACACTGCACGTCAGACCCGCAATATTCCCGGAGCATTGCCGGGTCGCCTTCTGTGTGAAAGCAACCACGTCCTGGGATTGATTACCGAATTCGACCCGGGTCGGGGACCTAGTAACACTGCGGTATTCGACCCGGGACGAGCGCTGTGTGAACAAAAGCCGAAACTAATGCCTCAACATGTACGTAGTTATCGTGCGACTCCTAGAGCTTGTTTCTTCAATAACACAACCCTGCAGTGCCAGAAGAGCTCGTCGGTGTTTTAAACGCAGAGAGTGTTCGTATACAAAAGAAACTAAAATTAAACAAGCAGAAATGTGCGCAAACTGGACACAAGTCGAGACCACGGAGCTCCTTACTATCCGCGCTGAAGCGGAGATCGCTCGCAGTTATACGTCACATCAGGATGTCACCTGTCAACTTGATCAGTGATCGTTACGGGTTGTGTGTGAAAGCGCACATATTACGGTATTTCGCTGGCAGTGTGAATGGACCAAATCTAGCGGCCCGGGAACAAATGCCGGGTCGCATTATCCGTGTTTTTGCCGGAATCGCAGTGTGAAAGGGGCTTCAGTCACTGTAATCCAGTAGCGGTGGCTTTGGGAATGGCCTCACAGGGCAGCGAAGCATTCTGGGAATTGTAGTCTTTCTTCCCCATGAGACAAAAATACATTTTCTGTCTTTTCTCAGTCTAGAAAGCACCAAATTCAAAAATAATTTCACATTTCTACTGCATTAATGACCCAGTTTAAATACAGATTCATCTTCCCAGCGCTGAAGTACCCCTTTAAAGTACATTATTGTATCTTTTAGGAGAACATTCTGGAAACGTTTTAAGACTGTTGGGGTAGACAATGTTTAAAAATATTATCATTTTAACAAGATTATTCCAAAATGCCGGTGTTACACCGGTGTCAAACTGCACGCGTAAGCAGCGCGTATTTTTTCCGGCGCTCATGTTAACAGATGAGTGCATTCACACCGGCAGCAGAGGCAGCGCAGCGGCGCGTAGCAGGAGCAGAGCAGAAGCGGCAGTGCCGCCATCGTTTCGGCGCCGGCTCTATTTTTGACGAGCTGCTCACAATGAATTAAAGCCACAGTATATTGTTCTGATCAAAATTAACCTGGTGAACATGAAAAATAACACATTTAACCATGAAATAATTTAGTGAAGTGTTCCGTGTGTTTCTCAGTCACCATAGGCTATGACATCCGGCGCTGTGGGAAAAAAAAAGAGTTCTACACAAAAACCGAAGTCACTGCCATAAGTTTTTGCCTGATTTTAAATAATGTATGCCAGTTTAGTTTAAATTAAATATGAATTAAATTATGTATATATTATAACTATATGCTGGCATAAAAACAGAAACGATAAACAAAAGCACGTGGTGTCACAGGCAGTGTTCTTCAGACTAGTGCACCTGGACAGACAGTAATGGACGACACTCGTCTCCTCGTGGAGGTTGAGAAGCTCACAGTTCTCTATGAGCCACACAATTTGCTTTATAAAGACGAAAGTGAATGAAAAAGCATGGGAGGAAGTTGGTGAGCGTGAGCGGCTCTTGGTGCTGATGGGAAGTCATTTTAAAGTGTTTTTGACAATCTTTCGTTGTCTCACGAACGAACAACTAAATATGGATAGGTAAATAGAATATACACACATTAATATAGCACACAAACAGTATAGACATGTAGATAGACTATGATGTGCGTTATTTTGTCATTTAAAAAAAAAAACGTTGTTAGATAATTTGCTCATTTAGTTATTAATTATTCGATAAATCATTAAGAAGTTTCCTCTTAGTTATTGCAGTCATTTATGAATGATCTTTAATAGGTTTATGATGGGTAATGCATGTAAATTTGATGCTTATCCAATATTTCTAGACAATTTCCTGAAGTTTCTCTTTTTAGCAGTGTGCTTTTCATGGACATATAGTGCGATGGCCTTTCTTCTATCAAAAACTCGCACTAAACGAAATAAAAAAACATCAGAAACAAGTGCTATTTAAACGATTTTTTAAAAATAAAATTAGCTTCATGATAAATCTTTGCTTTATTTCCATTTCAAATACATTAAAGAGAAATGGAAAATTACCCATTATAGAGCAGGCTACTCTGTACACCACCCGCGGTTCAACTGCGCGCCACAAACACTGCCTGTGTGAAAGGAAAAAGTGTGCGCGCTGCTACTGCTTTAAAGCCCCGTTCACACCGCCAGCGATTTTGTCACTGCATGTCGCCAGCGCCAGAGATTCATGCCGCTAGTGGGCGTTCCCACTACGGGTTGCATATAAACGTCATTAAATAGTACCGTTTTTATTACGAGTGTTTGCAGAACAGAGCAAGTTATTAGAATACATACACACTGTACTGTACTAGGTAGACCATATTGCATGCAGTTTAGTCAAAACTTACTTTATATCACCACAATCCCAAACACGCTTTTCCATGCATCATTTTTTTAAATGTGTCTCTGTATGTAGGCTACACAGAGACATATCGTAAATAGGGGTGTAACGATTCGTTTAACAACGATTCGATTCGTATCACGATTTGAGGTTGTCGATATGATTTAAGGACGATATTGGTTCATTTAGAACGATATGATCCGAAACGATTCAGTGACTTGAAATCAATTCAGTAACTTTTTAGCCAAAAATTTAAATCAGTGTGAAAGTTTTATTTCAACAGAATCGAATCGTTGTTAAAACGAATCGTTACACCCCTAACATATTGATTATTCCACACAATACAACTATATGTGTGAAAAGTAGTTTGAAAGTCAACTTCCATAATTGTAATGCTTGAATTGACTAGTTTGATGGGCAATTTGTTTAATTTTAATATAACAACGTAACAAAAATTTCAGAGCGTCACAAAATGTCAAATATTAATACATTTGAGATAAAGAACCAAGGGGCATTATCACTTACTTTTAAACACTTGGATAAAGGTTGTGAAATCTTAAGAACTAAAGTGTAGAGTAATTCCTGTTTAATGTTTTTCTCTTATCATGTTGTGATAGTTTGAATTTTGTTTTCTTTTTTAATGCTTGTCAGATGCCTTTAAGCATTCCTTTATGTGGATGATTGGATTTTTTACTTATTTGTAATTGAATTATTATATATATATATATATATATATATATATATAAGTTGTCGTTTTTAACTGAACCCACGTCTTTTGCCCTCATTGTAGAAGTGAATCTGCTTTGGCTAGTGCAGGATTTGAGTTCAAGCTAATATTTCCCTCTGATGGGGGAATTTCCAGGGTGTTGTAGTCAATTATTTCTTTAAAGTCTAGAATTTTCTTGTGCATCAACATCCTTATCATCCTGTCCCTGAGAATGGAAATTACTCAGTTATGCGTGCAGTTTCAAGGATGAAAAGGGCAGGTGCCAACAAGGAAGTGTGTTAACTAGTAACAAATGACTTATTAGTGCTCAGCTCTGCCTATAAGTACGTTATGTCAACATCAAGGCATTATAGAAGGAGGATATTTTTGGGCTTTGCAGAACAGCAAGAGATTCACCGTAAACTGTTGAAGTGTGTGGAGGATGGCGAAGTGTAAAACAGACTGCATTGAAAGACCTCTGTCTCTGGCCTTTGAAAAGCTTGGTTGTGTTGTTGGTAGGCATCCATATGTGTTTATTATAGGATCTTTATATGTGGCTGCTGCCCTCGGAGCTGGTTTCATCTTTCTTCAGGAGATGGAGGCAAATGATATTGAAGACCAGTTTACGCCTGTCAATGGACGTGCCAAGCTGGAGAGGGCGATTGTGGTGGAAAATTTCCCACAATCTGAAGAATTTTCTGAGTTACGGCTTTCGTCTGAAGGCACTTATGCCTCTTTGATCATCACAGGCTTGCAAGGGGAAAATATATTAACTGAAGCAGCTTTTAATGACATTATAGAGCTAGACAGACAAGTGAAGAGTATAACGACAGGAAACACTTTTGAAAACCTCTGTGCCAAATCAAATGGAAAGTGCGTGTCAAGTGCAATTTTAGACATTTACAATGATACTAAAAAAGTTCCTTTAAACATAACAAATCTGATGAATAATGACATGTTTTGGGAAACAACCACTGGCGGTGTAGAGATAAAGCCAAACACTTCAGAGCTCACCAGTGTCAAAGCGGTCAGGCTTTTTTATTTTTTAGACGAGATGAAGACAAAGGAAAACTCTTACTGGCTTGATGGCTTTCTGAAACTCATCTCAAACTATACAGAGCAGAAAACGGTAAGTAAAAATTGTATGTCTACATGCATATATATATATATATATATATATATATATATATATACAGTCTTGTTCAAAATAATAGCAGTACAATGTGACTAACCAGAATAATCAAGGTTTTTAGTATATTTTTTATTGCTACGTGGCAAACAAGTTACCAGTAGGTTCAGTAGATTCTCAGAAAACAAATGAGACCCAGCATTCATGATATGCACGCTCTTAAGGCTGTGCAATTGGGCAATTAGTTGAATTAGTTGAAAGGGGTGTGTTCAAAAAAATAGCAGTGTGGCATTCAATCACTGAGGTCATCAATTTTGTGAAGAAACAGGTGTGAATCAGGTGGCCCCTATTTAAGGATGAAGCCAACACTTGTTGAACATGCATTTGAAAGCTGAGGAAAATGGGTCGTTCAAGACATTGTTCAGAAGAACAGCGTACTTTGATTAAAAAGTTGATTAGAGAGGGGAAAACCTATAAAGAGGTGCAAAAAATGATAGGCTGTTCAGCTAAAATGATCTCCAATGCCTTCAAATGGAGAGCAAAACCAGAGAGACGTGGAAGAAAACGGAAGACAACCATCAAAATGGATAGAAGAATAACCAGAATGGCAAAGGCTCAGCCAATGATCACCTCCAGGATGATCAAAGACAGTCTGGAGTTACCTGTAAGTACTGTGACAGTTAGAAGACGTCTGTGTGAAGCTAATCTATTTTCAAGAATCCCCCGCAAAGTCCCTCTGTTAAAAAAAAGGCATGTGCAGAAGAGGTTACAATTTGCCAAAGAACACATCAACTGGCCTAAAGAGAAATGGAGGAACATTTTGTGGACTGATGAGAGTAAAATTGTTCTTTTTGGGTCCAAGGGCCACAGGCAGTTTGTGAGACGACCCCCAAACTCTGAATTCAAGCCACAGTACACAGTGAAGACAGTGAAGCATGGAGGTGCAAGCATCATGATATGGGCATGTTTCTCCTACTATGGTGTTGGGCCTATTTATCGCATACCAGGGATCATGGATCAGTTTGCATATGTTAAAATACTTGAAGAGGTCATGTTGCCCTATGCTGAAGAGGACATGCCCTTGAAACGGTTGTTTCAACAAGACAATGACCCAAAACACACTAGTAAACGGGCAAAGTCTTGGTTCCAAACCAACAAAATTAATGTTATGGAGTGGCCAGCCCAATCTCCAGACCTTAATCCAATTGAGAACTTGTGGGGTGATATCAAAAATGCTGTTTCTGAAGCAAAACCAAGAAATGTGAATGAATTGTGGAATGTTGTTAAAGAATCATGGAGTGGAATAACAGCTGAGAGGTGCCACAAGTTGGTTGACTCCATGCCACACAGATGTCAAGCAGTTTTAAAAAACTGTGGTCATACAACTAAATATTAGTTTAGTGATTCACAGGATTGCTAAATCCCAGAAAAAAAGTCAAAGGTAGACACTGCTATTTTTTTGAACACACCCCTTTCAACTAATTGCCCAATTGCACAGCCTTAAGAGCGTGCATATCATGAATGCTGGGTCTTGTTTGTTTTCTGAGAATCTACTGAACCTACTGGTAACTTGTTTGCCACGTAGCAATAAAAAATATACTAAAAACCATGATTATTCTGGTTAGTCACATTGTACTGCTATTATTTTGAACAATACTGTATATATATATATATATATATATATATATATATATATATATATATATATATATATATATATATATACCTTGTTACCATTATAATATTTACACTTCATACTATATTAATCAACTAATCTCCAAAAAACTATAACTCAACCACCAAAAGTAATTTGGACAACAAATACCATATTTTGAAAAAATAAACCAAATCAATGTTTGTTTGCTTGATTTTTTTCCCCTGCAGGCTATTCATATCCTATTGTAATTTCCCATGACTATATCTTCACTGTACTTGAACACAATGCATCACATTTATGTATACATTAACTATACTGAACAGTGTTTTGTGTTGAATTTCTACAGGTCCATGTGTCTTACTTTACATCAATATCAAGACAGAGTGAGCTTGAGACCAATTCAGACTCTATCATCCCCCTATTCTCTGTTACGTATATCCTGGCCATTACCATTTCAATTATGTCTTGTATGAGGTATCACAAATTATTAAAGTATCAAATAAGCACATGTTTCTGCCACCAGCTATGTCATTGATCTCTATGGCATGTGTCTTTGCACAGGTTAGACTGTGTCAGGTCGAAGGTGTGGGTGGCCGCGTTCGGCGTCGTCTCCGCTGGGATGGCCGTGTTGGCCAGCTTTGGACTTCTGCTGTTCTGTGGGATGCCGTTTGGCATGACTGTGGAAACAGCCCCCTTTCTGATTCTCGGTAAGTTCATTCATTTCATCACAAGTAGGTGTCTCACAGCTGATGTTCACAGGCTCACGCTCTCTGCTGTCCTCCAGGTGTTGGTGTTGATGACATGTTCATTATGATCTCCAGTTGGCAGAAGACTGAAGTTAATAAAGCCGTTGAGATTCGTTTAGCAGAGACGTATAAAGAGGCCGGCGTGTCCATCACTATCACCACGCTGACAGATGTGCTGGCTTTCTACATCGGGCTCATGACGCCCTTCCGCTCAGTTCAGTCTTTCTGCATGTACACCAGCACAGCTCTTCTGTTCTGCTACATCTTCAACATCACCTTCTTCGGCGCGTGTCTCGCACTCAACGGACGGAGAGAGAAAGGCAACAGACACTGGCTGACCTGCATGGAAGTCCCTCAGGCCACTGGGGATGGTGGAGGCTGTTGTGTTGGTGGGGCGTATGATGAAAAGACACACAAAGAATTTGAAATGCCAATGGATTCATTCTTTAAACACTATTACGGCCCTTTTCTGACAAGAGCGTGGGTTAAGACGATTGTGTGTCTGATCTATGCCGGGTATTTGTCAGTCAGTATCTTTGGATGCTTCCAAATGCAGGAAGGTCTAGATGTGAAAAATTTAGCAACAGACGGCTCATATGTTGGCAGTTACTATGACAAAGAAGATGAATACTTCTCTGCCTTTGGTCCTAATGTCATGTTAGTTATAAAGGATGAAAACTTTCAGTACTGGAACTTAACTGCTCGTGAAAGTCTTGACTTGTGTTTGGAAAAGTTTCAAAATCTGACAGTGGCAAATTCAAGCATTTCGCCTGTTTCTTGGCTGAGTGCATACATGCAGTTTGGACAGAATGCTGGTTTCAATTTTAGTTTAATGGATGAAACGCAATTCAAAAGCAATTTAACTGCATTTTTAAATCAGTCAATTCAAGGTTTCAGTCAAGATGTTAATTTCACTGAAGGTCAAATTCATGCATCACGTATGTTCATTCAGGCTGTGAACATCCGCACAGCAATCGATGAGAAGAACATGCTGGATACATTTAGAGAAACCGCAGAAAAATGTGGGAAGTTGCAGACTCCTGTTGATCTGATTGTGTACCACCCTACATTCATCTATTTCGACCAATATGCCGTCATCGTCGAGAATACAATCCAAAATATAGTAGTTGCTACATGTGCAATGCTAGTCATTTCACTCCTGTTGATCCCAAACCCTCTCTGCTCTCTCTGGGTCACATTTGCCATCGCATCTGTTATTGTGGGAGTGGCCGGTTTCATGGCATTATGGGATGTCAGTTTAGACGCTGTGTCTATGATTATCCTTGTTGTTTGTATCGGGTTTTCTGTCGACTTCTCTGCTCACATATCCTATGCTTTTGTGTCAAGTGAAAAATCCTCAGCGAATGAGAAAGCCATTGATGCCATCAATAAACTGGGCTATCCGATCATTCAGGGGGCCGTGTCCACTATCGCCGGTGTGGTGGTGCTCGCGGCTGCTAAAAGCTACATCTTCAGGACTTTCTTCAAAATCATGTTCTTAGTCATTCTGTTCGGGGCCGCCCATGGCATCATATTCATACCGGTGTTCCTGACCTTCCTCGGCGCTTGTAGGAACAGTCAAGAAAAAAACAAACAACATCTTCCAGAGCCCAGTGACACAAGTCAACATCAAGTAAAAGCAGTAGTGATTCAGAATGTATGGTGTGCTGATCCTGACTGTCCATAGGCTACATGACCCTACATAGGAGAAGGGGTTTAGAAAATAGATGGAGGAACTTTTTCTGTTAGTATGACTTTTGGATTTGACCATGCAAGAGGATCCTGAAATAGCAATCATTCTGTTCTGTTCTTATGTATACACTGCATCTTACATATTTTTGTGTATTTATATTTCAATCAAGTTTATCTTTTTTAATTTCATTTTTTATCCATGTAATAAATATGATTTCCAATACAAGTCTGTTTAAAATGCACATCTATTCATTTTAACACAATTTCAAATGACACAATATATTCACAATCCCCTGTGTTTTGTAAGCTGGAGGGCATGTTAGCAATATTTCCTGGTCAACATTTCCTTGTTCCTGATGGAAAGTAAATTAAAGAGTAATCCATGTATTCTGTGTCTTAAGTTGTCAATGTCATTTTTAAAAGCACCATTAAACACAACCAGGGTTGACCAATGTGCTACTGTCGGGTTCTTCCAAAAACTTTTCAGGAGGCATTCATAAAGTAAACAAAATCTTGATTTATTCAAGAGGGAAAAACAAATAACTTATACAAGGGTCACATCCAATTAAATAAATAACGAAATGCAAGGGGGAAAAAACAAAGTGAGCTCTGGGTCTCTGATGTTATATGACCGGGATCCCTCACCAGAACTGCCTCACCATCGAAACCAAACTCACTTTTAAGAAATTAGACCAAACCATTGCATTACCCAAGGGTCTCACAAATCTCATTTCATGGTTTTACGTTTTTGAAAAATATTCACATAAACAAACTCCAGAAACATATGAAAACTCACATGCACCATAAAGCAATAATAGAAATAAATATACACAAAATATTATACACAAAAATATATCCATTCAAATGAACAAGAACACCCCTCAACAAATGATCCAAACACATATTAAACCAAACCCTACATTTCCCATAATTCCCCAAAATAATAATAAAAGGTTTCCGGAAACGGCACATCCGTTTAGTCCGATCTTCGCTCCATGCTGCAGTCATGGGCTTCGGCGAAAACCTCGGGTAAGGAAACAACTCAAACAAAATAAAATTATTACACTCATAACTTTGTCTAGTGGAATTTATTCATTCTCTAGCGTGCACTCTAGTCATGAACGGGCGCTAACTCCTTTTTAGATCTTAAATGCGCACACCCCTAGTACAACCGTTTGGTTAGGATTTTAACAAATACATAAAAATAAATAAAGCACAAACAATCTTACAAAACCAACACAATGAGAATGTAATACCAAATATACACCAAAACAAATAAATAAATAAATACAATATATGAATATAAAGAGAGGAAAAAATAAGTCAAACAATAACATTTCAAAATAAATATATAGCATATATGTGTGGCCTTAGCCTTCACAGCTACACAATAAATACAGTGCAATAAAACTTCCTCATTGATTATTCACATGATGTTCTAGATCAAATGCATTAATCACACCTTGTTTTTTTTCCTATCAGTGTGAAAGAGACTGAAAATACTCCATCGATTTGGTCATTCAGTACAGAGAAGTGTACTGATACTCATTCGAAACTGTTAAAGAGTAGTTCACCCAAAACTGAAAATCCTGTCATTAATTACTCACCCTCATGTCGATCCCAACCCGTAAATATCATTTATTGTGTTCTGAAGATGAATAAAGGTATTACTGGTTTGGAACATGAGGGTGAATAATAATGACAGAATTACATATTTTGTGTGAACTAACCCTTTAAAGGGTTACTTCAGTGATTTAGCATTAAGCTTTATATTTAAACTGGGTCATTAATGTAGTGGAAATGTAAAATTATTTTTGAATGCGGCGCCTTCTAGACTAAGAAATACAGAAAATGTAATTTTGTCTCATGGGGATGAAAGACACCAACTCCCAGAATGCACTTGTTTTGCTGTCCTACGAGGCCACTCCCAAAGCCATGGCTACTGGATTACTGGATCACTTTCCCACCACTTTGTCGTGAAGTGTTCGTGCAGTGTACAGGGGGAAACAAGAGGCAATAAACCTCTCCCGATCGGGAATCGGATGGTCAGATGAATTTCTGGCGTGTCAGTAATTCTGCTCGCCCCTCGTGAGGTTATCGCACGGCGCAAAAGCAGAAGTTTAACCATTTAATTTTTAATTTAGGGCTAGCCTACTTGATTTACTTTCACACTTTATTTGTATTTAATATTAATTAATATTTAGCCTACTTAATCTTATTATGACGGGAAGTGGGAACTGTTGTCCATCTTCTTTCATTTTCTCTTTTCGCGTTTTAATTCATGAACGCGAGTCAGTGGATATGACACAATGTGCAAATGCAGTCTCAAATCCAGTCAATTATTCACTACATAAAGTGAAAATAAAATCTGACAAGCAATGTCGGCGCATATTCTCAGACAACGAGAGATAAATCTACTTCAACATGCTGATAATGTAGCCTATAAATTTTAATTTATTTTCTTAATTTTTCTCTTTTTGTCCATATTGTGGGGAAAAAAAGGGAGAAGTAGGCCCATTTTGTGTTAAACAAGTTCTTTTTAGATAAATCTGCTCTTACTTTTCATTGAGCAGTCCCTCCAGGATTTCGTGGGTCTTTTTTGATTGTTGCGGCCACTTTCCTTAAAAGTTGCAATGAAAGTTGCGATGTTTTAAAGTGCTCATATTATGCTTTTTTGCTTTTCTCCTGTCTTTATTGTGTTTTTAATATCTTTTTTGTTTATTTTATAGGTGAAAAAGTGAAAGCCCAAAGTGCACCCTAAAGGGACTTACCATGTCCCACAGAAAACATTTTTTTTAAACATTTTCTTGTGAGGTTATCAAATGAACGATGAAAGGGGGAATTATGGTGGAAAAAAATAATCATAGAAGAAGAATCATTATTTAGACGTGCATACAGGAGTCAATATGTGTTTCTGCCATGCAGGACACTTCTCCAAGCTTAACTGACACAGAGGGTGCTTTGGTGACCTGTAGGGCACACCTAGTTTGAGGGCTCTCCCGAAACAAAGGTGTCTGGAATAACTAATTCTAAGGGCCAGGTGTAAGGAAACCAGGATAGATGGGAGGTTCTAACTTTTACCATGTGTGGAAAACTACTGAGAGGGATTGTTAGCACTAGATTTAGCACAGTTAGCACTAGGGGTGTAACGATTCGGTTTAACAATGATACGATTCGGTTGAATTAAATTAGATTCACATTGATTTAAATTTTTGGCTAAAAAGTTACTGAACTGATTTCAAGCCACTGAATCGTTTCGGATCATATCGTTCTAAATGAACCTTGAAACTCCTTAAATCGTATCGACAACCTCAAATCGTGATACGAATCGAATTGTTGTTAAACGAATCGTTACACCCCTAGTTATTCCTGATGATGACCCCGAAATCATTTTAAAACAGGTGTGCAACTCGGTTTTAATTTATATTTTTATTGCATTATTTCCATATTTTGCCCAATGTCTGGCTTTTACTACTTCTGTATGTAAACAGATTTTAAAATGATCTAATTATCTAAATGTACTTACTCTTCCTTGATGAGAAGCTGGAATGTGGAGACCTCATTAAAATCTCCTCATTAAAGTCGTAAATCAGCACTGGGCTCTGTATATTGGTGATGATGAGGTGGTTTACATAGTGAAAAGTGAGTTCATTACAAATATAATAGTATGCTTTTATGGGGCTTGTAGTGGTATATGTTATACAGTGGGGCAAAACATAATTTAGTTAGCCAACAATTGTGCAAGTTCTCCCACTTAAAAAGATGAGAGAGGCCTGTAATATTCATCAGAAAAGATTTCACAGAATGAGAAATCAAATCCAGAAAATCTCAATGTCTGATTTTTTATTAATTTATTTGCACATTATGGTGGAAAACAAGTATTTGGTCAATAACAAAAGTTAATCTCAGTACTTTGTTATATACCTTTGTTAGCAATGACAGAGGTTAAACATTTGTAACATCTGTAAGTCTCCACAAGGTTTTTACACACTGTTGCCGGTAGTTTGGCCCATTCCTCCCTCAGATCTCCTCTAGAGCTGTGATGTTTTGGGGCTGTCATTGGGCAACATAGATTTTGAACTCCCTCCAAAGATTTTCATTGAGGTTGAGCTCTGGAGACTGGCTAGGCCACTCGACATCAGGACCTTGAAATGTTTCTTTCGAAGCCACTCTTTCGTTGCCCTGGGCGGTGTGTTTGGGATCACTGTCATGCTGAAAGACCCAGCCACGTTTCATCTTCAATGCCCTTGCTGATGGAAGGATGTTTTTCCTCAAAATCTCACAATACATGGCCTCATTTATTCTTGCCTTTACACGGATCAGTCGTTCTGGTCCCTTTGCAGAAAAACAGCCCCAAAGCATGATGTTTCCACCCCCATGCTTCATAGTAGGTATGGTGCAACTCAGAATTCTTTCTCCACTAAACACATAAAGTTAAGTTAAGTTTTTAGCAAAAGTTCTATTATGGTTTCATCTGACCATATGACATTCTCCCAATCCTCTTCTGCATCATCCAAATGCTCTCAGCAAACTTCAGAAGTGGAGGGGACATTTGGGATTTGAGTCCCTGGCGGTGTAGTGTGTTACTGATGCCAGCCTTTGGTCTCAGCTCTCTGCAGGTCATTCACTGGGTCCACTAGGGGTGAGATCTTGCGTGGAGCCCCAGATCGAGGGAGATTATCAGTGGTCTTGTATGTCTTCCATTTTCTAATAATTCCTCCCATAGTTTTCTTCACACCAAGCTGCTTGCCTATTGCAGATTCAGTCTTCCCAGCCTGGTGCAGGTCTTCAGTTTAGTTTCTGGTGTCCTTTGACAGCTCTTTGGTCTTGGCCATAGTGGAGTTTGGAGTCTGACTGTTTGAGGTTGTGGACAGGTGTCTTTTATACTGATAACGAATTCAAACAGGTGCCATTAATACAGGTAACGAGTGGAGGACAGAGGAGCCTCTTAGAGAAGATGTTACAGGTCTGTGAGAGCCAAAAATCTTGCTTTTTTGTAGGTGACCAAGTACTTATTTTACACCATAAATGGTAGGGGTGTAACGATTCGGTTTAACAATGATACGATTCGGTTGAAATAAAACTTTCACACTGATTTAAATTTTTGGCTAAAAAGTTACTGAATTGATTTCAAGTCACTGAATCATTTCGGATCATATCGTTCTAAATGAACCAATATCGTCCTTAAATCGTATTGACAACCTCAAATCGCGATACGAAACGAATCATTGTTAACCGAATCGTTACACCCCTAATAAATGGCAATGTGATTTTCTGGATTTTTTCCCTCTCATTCTGTCTCTCATAGTTGAAGTTTACCAATGATGAAAATTACAGGCCTCTCTCATCTTTTTAAGTGAGAGAACTTGCATAATTAGTGGCTGAGTAAATACTCTTTTGCCCCACTGAATGCTAAGTTAATGGTTATTTTGTTATTTCAGTTTTGTGTGTTATCATGTTTTGTCTTTCACTGTACATGTTTATTAGTCATGGTTTTTGGGGAAAGGTCAATACTTTATTGTTAATTTCTGGCCAGTTCAGCAAAAAGAGCAAGATTCTTCACTTTTTTAACATAAAATTTTTCACCTTTTGATTATTTATTATATCTATCAGATAAAGAAAATGTCCTCTGCTTTTCTCCATAGCTGCAACTGGTCAAGCCATAGTAAAAAGAGAGAAACTTAAATATGTAGTGGGCGATCATGGCTACAGTGTTCATAACTATTTAGATGACAAGTATAAACCTCGCCCTGCCAGTGAAATCAGAAAGGAAGCATTAAGCCATGAGGGAGAGGACCGTCCCTATCAGCTGGTAACACAGAACTGTGAGCACTTTGTTACAGATCTGAGATAGGCACAAAGTCGCCAGGTACAGGCCTGACATACTTAGAAATGCATGTATTAGAATCACTACATGTTAGTCAATGATAGTGCGGTTATCATTACCGAGCTGTATTATGGTAAATTATTTGACTTTTTTTTCTGTCCCTTTCCATAGGTACAACAAGTAGTTACTGGAGTCAGTTTGACTGGTGTTCATATGCTAATAACTGCCGGACTCTGGAAACTGTATCGTTTGAAGAAAGAGAAAGAGGCATCACAAAAGGCAAAAATACGTTGTATTCGCCAGTCAGAGAGTATTGTAGACGATGTGCCAAGGCAGTGTACCTGTGATGAAGGCCAGGAATGTTTCAAGTAACAACCGACAGAAATTACAGCTCAGCACTACAGATGGTTCCAGGCTTCTTAAGACGTTGTTAATCCTGAAATGAATCGCTGTAGGTGTATGAACTACATAAATCAAAGTACATATACCCTAATCAATTATTACAAAAGATTGTACTGTACATTAGTATAAAAAATTAAAAGTACTGATTGGTGAAGTTTGTTTTGTAAATTTGTATACTTATGTTATTATGTTATATAATCCTACAGCTCAAAATACATGGGGGAGGGTCTAACATCATTATGAATTATTATGAATATAAATTCTTTAAGTAACCAACACCGGTCAGTGTAACTACTCCACTGAGGTGAATTGTCTCGTCTTGACTTGGCAGATGAACATGACACGAGCAAACACCTCACCTCAGTGTGTTACAGGATCAAAGCTAGACCCAGGCAAGTCACCTGACCTGTACAGAAGTCAACATCAAGACATAATACACCGCAGAATTCAATCAGCGTTACATAAAACAGCAGTAAAAAAGAAACAAAATCATATATAGATTCTTTTTAACAGTACAGGGAATCTTTTTATGCTGTATTTTTCCTCATGACAGTGTAAAACAACTTAAAAATACTCCATCATTTGTCCTCACAGACATGAACGATATGTCTTTACAAAGCTTAAAGTGTCTATTTCTTAAATAAAAATAAAATGTTCTGTTTCGCTAAATAAAGGAAACTAACAGGATGCGCGTTCTCCCGTCTGTCTCCCTGTAAAGTCCATTCTGAAATGTAAAAAAATACAGGAAACTACCTTTGGCCATCTAACCAATCTAAGACCATTGCGTTTTTCAGAGAGACGGGCTTCATAGAAGCAGGAAGCACACGAGCCGTTCAACGGACAGTGGAGACAGCGGTGTGGAATAAAGGGAGAATAGAAGAAAAATACAGAAGAAGTATTAAGACATGTTATTCTGCGCCCCATAAACACAACCAAGTCTAGGAGAAAAAAAACACAGAACTACCCCTTTAAATATTCTCTGTTTGTGTAATCCGTATGAGAGGTCCAGTTTCTCCGGTGAAGCCTCGTTAACTTTAATGAGACCACAACCATACGCGTGCTAATGATTCACATGCAAATCATCCACGAGGAAGAAACGCGAACCTGAAAAAGCCCCCATCACCTCAAAACAAAGACTCATCTTCATCATTCTTCTGATTTCATCAATCTCGGAAGACACGCTGCGAGTTTACCTGGGATTTACCTTAGAATAATAAGAAGAACGCAATTTTAAGATTTTTAGGGTAAAACATTTCTTCTCACTTATATTAGCGTTACTGATGCATAAACTTCACATTGTAGGCTACTAGTTGAACTATTGGCAGACTAAACTCAATGGTAAACATGTTAATGGCAACCTCAATGCTAAATAGAGATACACATCCGAAATGAGGATGCCTATTTTATGCTCTAGTCATTTAATAATATTAAACGCAGCATGATGTAAAATTAGGTTTGCCAGCTGTCCCGTGTATTAGCAGAGAAGTCTTATTTATTGGGCATAAATGTCCCGTACATGTCTGACCCGTTTATTGACTAATATACGCTGATGGTGGCACCGTTCACAGATGGTGTTGCGTCTTTTGCACACTTACGTTCGTTATTTTAAATGTAGATGAGGTCAAATAGAGAGAAATAGTTTTCATTCATCTTGCACTGTCCCAGTTTGCCATGAATGTCTCAGCTTTTTTTACACCACTGCTCTGTGTTGTTTTCGTGTGTAAACCCAAATACACTACCATTCAAACGTTTTAGATTTGTCTGTTTTCAAAAAAGGTTATTCTGCTTATCAAGACGTTATATCATCAAGAATACAGGTAAAACAGTAATATTGTGAAGTATTTTTATAATTTTAAATAATTGTTTTCTATTTGGATGTATTTTTAAAATGCAATTTATTCCGGTCTTCAGTTTCACATGATCCTTCAGAAATCATTGTAAAAAAAAAATAAAAAAAAGACAAAATCATTGTAATATGCTGATTTGCTGCACAAGAAACATTTCTTATTAATATCAATTTTGATAATAATCAATTTTGATTATTATTATTATCAACATAATGTATGTTACATCTGGTGAACAATAGCAAGTTTAAACAACAGTTATTATACTCAGGTTTGGACAGTTCGGTGAACAAAAGCTCAGGAGGGCTGGTAATGACAGGTTATTGCGGCTGAAGGAACACCACTCAGGAAAGAGATGCAGGGATGCAATGGGCAGACTGAACCGGCGGGATCCAGGAATCCGGAACGAAGAGTCAAGACCAGGAAACACACGAACAGCCAAGACCCACCGGACAAACTGCAACAATCTGACAACAAGGCTGGGTGAGACACATGTAGAAATAGCCCAGGTGATGAGTGCAGCAGGTGGCAGTGATACTCAGTAATCAGAAACCTCCAACACAACCACACACACAGAGCAAGGGAGACATTATATTGCTCCAAAAACACAGTTAAGACATTTATAACATTAATCAAAGATTTAACCCATCTATAAAAACCTAGACCCCCCCCCCAATAACTCGGCGCCTTCCACCAAACGAGCCTTCCGCCAAGAGAGAAAGCCTCCTGCGGGCGCCTTCCACCACGCGAGCCTTCCGCCAAGAGAGAAAGCCTCCTGCGGGCGCCTTCCACCACGCGAGCCTTCCGCCAAGAGAGAAAGCCTCCTGCGGGCGCCTTCCACCACGCGAGCCTTCCGCCAAGAGAGAAAGCCTCCTGCGGGCGCCTTCCACCACGCGAGCCTTCCGCCAAGAGAGAAAGCCTCCTGCGGGCGCCTTCCACCACGCGAGCCTTCCGCCAAGAGAGAAAGCCTCCTGCGGGCGCCTTCCACCACGCGAGCCTTCCGCCAAGAGAGAAAGCCCCCTGCGGGCGCCTTCCACCACGCGAGCCTTCCGCCAAGAGAGAAAGCCCCCTGCGGGCGCCTTCCACCACGCGAGCCTTCCGCCAAGAGAGAAAGCCCCCTGCGGGCGCCTTCCACCACGCGAGCCTTCCGCCAAGAGAGAAAGCCCCCTGCGGGCACCTTCCACCACGCGAGCCTTCCGCCAAGAGAGAAAGCCCCCTGCGGGCGCCTTCCACCACGCGAGCCTTCCGCCAAGAGAGAAAGCCCCCTGCGGGCACCTTCCACCACGCGAGCCTTCCGCCAAGAGAGAAAGCCCCCTGCGGGCGCCTTCCACCACGCGAGCCTTCCGCCAAGAGAGAAAGCCCCCTGCGGGCGCCTTCCACCACGCGAGCCTTCCGCCAAGAGAGAAAGCCCCCTGCGGGCACCTTCCACCACGCGAGCCTTCCGCCAAGAGAGAAAGCCTCCTGCGGGCACCTTCCACCACGCGAGCCTTCCGCCAAGAGAGAAAGCCCCCTGCGGGCGCCTTCCACCACGCGAGCCTTCCGCCAAGAGAGAAAGCCTCCTGCGGGCACCTTCCACCACGCGAGCCTTCCGCCAAGAGAGAAAGCCTCCTGCGGACACCTTCCACCACGCGAGCCTTCCGCCAAGAGAGAAAGCCTCCTGCGGGCACCTTCCACCACGCGAGCCTTCCGCCAAGAGAGAAAGCCTCCTGCGGGCGCCTTCCACCACGCGAGCCTTCCGCCAAGAGAGAAAGCCCCCTGCGGGCGCCTTCCACCACGCGAGCCTTCCGCCAAGAGAGAAAGCCCCCTGCGGGCACCTTCCACCACGCGAGCCTTCCACCAAGAGAGAAAGCCCCCTGCGGGCACCTTCCACCACGCGAGCCTTCCGCCAAGAGAGAAAGCCCCCTGCGGGCACCTTCCACCACGCGAGCCTTCCGCCAAGAGAGAAAGCCCCCTGCGGGCGCCTTCCACCACGCGAGCCTTCCGCCAAGAGAGAAAGCCCCCTGCGGGCGCCTTCCACCACGCGAGCCTTCCACCAAGAGAGAAAGCCCCCTGCGGGCGCCTTCCACCACGCGAGCCTTCCACCAAGAGAGAAAGCCCCCTGCGGGCGCCTTCCACCACGCGAGCCTTCCACCAAGAGAGAAAGCCCCCTGCGGGCGCCTTCCACCACGCGAGCCTTCCGCCAAGAGAGAAAGCCCCCTGCGGGCGCCTTCCACCACGCGAGCCTTCCACCAAGAGAGAAAGCCTCCTGCGGGCGCCTTCCACCACGCGAGCCTTCCACCAAGAGAGAAAAAGAAACAGCACTGGTAAGGGTTTTAAATGATTTGTTAATTGCCTCAGATTCGGGTTATATATCTATTTTGATTCTACTTGATCTCAGTGCGGCTTTCGATACCATTGATCATTGTACTTTACGCTCACGTCTTGAGCATGTCTTTGGTGTTTCTGAGATTGCTTTAAACTGGTTCAAGTCTTATCTCTCTGACCGTAAACAATTAGTTGTATTGGAGGATTCAAGATCTGAATTCGGAGTGGTTCCTCAAGGATCAATACTTGGCCCTGCGGGCGCCTTCCACCACGCGAGCCTTCCGCCAAGAGAGAAAGCCCCCTGCGGGCACCTTTCACCACACGAGCCAATTTTCACAATTTTCACCCAACCTGGCATCCATCCAGAGAGAAGAGGACCAGCGCTTGCGCCCGAAAACTCCTCCAAGAACCCCATCCGAGCTTCACTGCCCTGAAGAGACTCTGAGAAACTACAAAGACACACACACCTAAAGCCAACTCAAAGCAGGTATTATATTCTCAATCATTCCTGTTTACGGAAATATTAATTAATTTGGGTCTCTTGCAAAGGACTAAATAAAAGCTGCCCCTCTCTCTCTCTCTCTCTCTCTCTCTCTCTCTCTCTCTCATTCTATTTTACTTTATATTATTCGTTAAGTGTGATTTTTCCCTGTATGTTATTTGTTTTATTACCTACATGTATATGCATATTTCCCTTTGTGTGAATCGTAGTTTGTATACAGTTGTTTATTAAAACCCAATAATTTCATTAAAGTGAATCCTTATTGTTTTGCTCCGATTTGAAGTCACTGATGACGTAAGATCTTAGCTACAAATCAAGCTTGATTTTCATGTTACTATTTCAGTAATACAAACTTATGAAATATTATTTGTCCTGATCAAACAGATTAATGTTTCTTCAAGTTTGTAAGGTTAATATTCGATGAAGAAATCTTATTTTCCACTCGCAAGACGAGAGAAAAATTTGGATGAAATATGGATTTGGATAAAGGTTACTTTACATGATTAAAGGTCCTGTTATAAAGTTAATATTTAATGTACAACCAGCAAATCATATTCGTAGACTCATGAATATGCCCTCCATTTGATTGAATTATTCCCCGAGACTCATTGTTGCTGCACTCACATAAAAAGTATGTCAACATGTCCATCTTGATGAGTATCCAAGCAGACAGTCTGAATATGCCTTAAGTGAACTTTATACAGTCGAGAAAGACGACACATAACCGTGGATTAGGTCTTAAAGGGTCTGTCTGTTTAATGTGGTTTAATGTCTAAAGCACTATTCGCACGGCATTAGTTTTATCTGGGGACATCGGTGATTTAGAAATTACTCACCCACATCTGAGTTCTGCGTGGCGCATTCGCACGGGATAAGCAAAGCCTGTTATTTACTTGAATTTACTGACTTATCTCCCGGATATGATTTCAAGACTCATATTTCAAGAATCAATGTTTTTTTCGTTATAGATATATCTATATGAAATCATAATCAGTCATATGTACCTATCGTTTTAATAGTTTTATAGTAATGAAAATGTCATTCAGTTAGACTACAGATGCTACAATTAAAATGTGAACTTAGCACAGACAGCAGGAATCATTTCATTTATCACGAGTGAGAAGCTGACAATATACGGCAGAAGATTGAGTTTCAAAGCTAAATGTAAAAGCGCCCATTTAAGCGAGCTTGTCATTGTACTGTTCTGTTGTTGTGTGTTTCATTAAGAATAGTATCGATATTAATATTAAACACACCATTCAAGCAATTCTCTCATAAATTGATACTCATTCTAAAGTGAAAGTATAAACCGTGCAAGAATTCATAACGGTGCACATTATGAATGCAGCCTCCATTGTTCGTGAAAGATAAAGAGAGAAATGCGCAGACGAAACAAAAACATTGCAAAAATTATATACGATCCGCCTAATCCTGGCCAAATCACAGAGATGCCGATTCGCACGGGACTACTGTTATCACAGGATCTCTGTGTTCGGTGAAATATGGCAGGTCATTTGCGGGGGAATTTTTACTTTACAAATTACAGACATGGCCAATTCGCACGGCGAACGGCGGTCTTTCGAATCAGCTTTGACTGCGACTCTGGAAGACTTGGAGTTAAGCTTTTCTCTGAGAAAAGAACAAAGAGCGGCACTGAAGTCATTCTTAAAAACGGAAGATGTGTTCGGAGTTTAGCCGACCGGATACGGCAAATGTTTAATCTGTCAACAAGCTCGGTTTCACCTTCGTTGCTCTGGTTGGTGTAGCGCTATCCTATCGCGTGCAGAGGGAGTTTGAAAGACAACCGTTTATCCGCCGCTCGGATTGAGCCCTGTCTATGGTGAGTTTCCAGACCAAACATCTTGATGTGGGTCTGGCTTGTCAGGCTAACAAATCACCAGAGGTACCCAGATAATACTAGTCCCTTGCGAATAGGGCTAAAGAAACGATAAGGACATCACTCACTGCTCTTGATTGAATAGTGTTACACCCGGCTCAACGGTGCAACATAAACGGAGACGACACAGCGGAATAAATTTAAACAAAGAAGTTTATTAAACAAAATAACAATAAGAAATCAATATCAATCAAACAATCATTAAGAATTATGCATGAATGAAAACAACCAAATGAAACAATGACCATCAATAAATCAATATACAACCCAACCAAAGCTAATTAAATCAAATCAAAAGATAAGAGCATGTGGCAAACTGCTCCTGAACGAGCGCTGAGCAGCCGCCCGACATCCTCTTGCTCTGTGCTTAAATCAGATCCTGTGATGAGCAACAGGTGCCCTCAATTCCCCCACCAATCACTTGACCTGCAACAAAGACAGTTTATAAGGGACAAATTGTATCGGCTAGGTCAGCCTATTTCTCACAAATACTCTTTCTATCGATAAACAAACTCCTAAATAGGAATATGTCCAATGTGTCAGCTTCAGCTCATCTATGCAACAAGTTTTTAAAGTTTTTCAACAGCAAGATTGAGGACATATGTAATCATATTGACACTGTACAAGTGTCATCTGTCAACACATCAAATGGTTATGTATTTACTGGTGTTCCACTTTCCAACTTTGGACTCACAGTATCTGTGTAACATTGTCTCAAGTATGAAAATAACCACTTCCGTTGTTGACCCCATAGCAACTATTTTGTTTAAGTCATGTTTTGAATCTATCTGCCCTGCTGTACTGAGTATAGTCAATGATTCTCAGAGGACTGGTGTGGTACCAGATGCACTTACAATTGCTGCTGTTACCCCAGTACCTAAGACAAATAACGCTGATTTTGACAACCTTAAAAATTTCCGACCCATCTCTAACCTTCCTTTTCTTTCGAAAATCTTAGAAGAAGTTGTGGCTTCTCAATTTAGAGCTCACCTGACTGTTAACGGACTATTTGAGCCCCTTCAGTCTGGCTTCCGTAAGTTGCACTGTGCTGAAACAGCACTGGTAAGGGTTTTAAATGATTTGTTAATTGCCTCAGATTCGGGTTATATATCTATTTTGATTCTACTTGATCTCAGTGCGGCTTTCGATACCATTGATCATTGTACTTTACGCTCACGTCTTGAGCATGCCTTTGGTGTTTCTGAGATTGCTTTAAACTGGTTCAAGTCTTATCTCTCTGACCGTAAACAATTAGTTGTATTGGAGGATTCAAGATCTGAATTCGGAGTGGTTCCTCAAGGATCAATACTTGGTCCATTACTGTTTAGTCTATATATATATATTTCCCCTTGGTCAACTTTTAAGGTCGCTTGGTCTTTATTTTCATTTATATGCTGATGATACTTAGATATATGTACATTTAAAATCAAATGTTGATGTTGATATCTCTACTCTGTCTCAAAGTATGTCTGAGGTAAAGAAGTGTATGTCTGAGAACTTTCTCTGCCTTAATGGTGATAAGACCGAAGTCATGCTCATTGGTTCACCACACCAGTTACGTAGAACGGAGCCGCCATCCTTACAGGTGGATGACTCCATTGTACTGTTTAATGACAAATTTAAAAATCTGGGGGTGATATTTGATTCTAACCTAACGTTGGACTTACAGGTTAGAAACACTGTTAAAGTATCCTCCTTTCACCTCAGAAACATTGCCAGATTGCGTCCAATGTTAAATTTTACTGTGGCAGAAAAGCTTATTAACACATTCGTCTTTTCTTGCATTGATCATTGTAACTCCTTGCTGGCTGGAATTCCAAAGACCAATCTCAATAAATTGCAGTTGGTTCAAAATTCTGCAGCATGCATTTTAACTGGAACCAGTGCAAGAGATCATATTACACATATTTTTAAATCCCTACACTGGCTGCCAGTTCAATTTCGGATTGATTTTAAAGTTTTACTACTGACCTACAAAGCATTAAATAATTTGGCACCACAATATTTGACTGACCTTTTGACACCATACACCCCAGTTCGAAATCTTAAATCCACCAATGCTAGACTTTGTCTGTCCCTGTAACTTGCCTAAAATCTATGGGGGATTGGGCTTTTTCAAATCTTACACCTAAACTCTGGAATTCCTTGCCTGTAGAGATACGAAATGCAAATTCGTTGCACATATCCAAGTCCACTTTAAAAACATTATTTTTTAGGGAAGCGTTGTTTTGTTTTTACTTGTATTTTTTTATGTCTGTACTTATTATTTATACTTACTATATAATATAGTTATATTTTGTTGTGGTTTTTATGTTCTTATGTTCAGCGCTTTGAGAAGCTGCTTTTAATGGCGCTATATAAAATAGAGTCATTATTATTATTAAAAGGAAAAACCAAAACAACAATCAACACAACTTAATCCTAACACCCCCCCCTAAAAAAAAAAGTCAGCTCGCATCAGTTGCAGACAGAAGCACCATCTTCACTCCACGTGACAGTGTCCGCTAAAACATTTTCAGCTCCTTTAATATGTCGACTTGTTAAGTTATGAGGCTGTATAAAAAATATCCATCGTATTAATCGTTGACTCAGATTCGTCAGCATAAGTCTGAAAGGAGAAACGCTCCCACTTAAAGCCCATCTTTCAAGTTGAAGATCACTGTGAATGAACGTGTAGATAAATAGTATAGGAACTCGACTTGCGTGAAGAAATTAATCATAAATGTGCATTAAAACAGTTTTTTAAAAGAAATTGTGAGTAAAATTACTTCCGTTGTGAAAAACGCTCTGATCGGAAGTGACGCAACGGCCGGTAAACATCGTCTCTTTGTAATGGAGTCAGACAGCGAAGAGGTTGCAGTTGGGATAAATGTCAACTCTTACGATGGGCTATTGCCGTATAATTACGAGCCGCCTAGGCGAGAGGGGGGTCAGGGAGAGTTAAGGGGAAGGGGAAATGGACAGAGGAGAGAGATAGAGTTGTGGGATAACTACGTACACGTAGCGGCATTAGTTTTGGCTTTTGTTCACACAGCGCTCGTCCCGGGTCGAACCCCGCAATGTTACTAGGTCCCAGACCTAGTGGTGAGTGACCACAGGGTATAGCTAATTGTGGCTAACGTTGTCTCCATGTTTATCACATTGCAGTATCTTTAATAAATCATATTTAGCAATATTATTGTCGACTTTGTTGTTTTTCAAGCATCCATGTAGATTGTCACCATCTATGCCAGCAATATGTCTTAAAATAATTAATTTAGATCCCAGATTTTAAATGAATGTTGTAGGATGTAGGCTATAGCTTGCACATGTGACGGTCAGATAGGGATAGACATTCTGCGCATTTCTACACAACATAGTTTATCGTGAAATTTTGTAGAAATTGCTAACTGATGTTTAATCATTAACTGCTTTTAGACCTATGTGCCCGATCCGCATGTTCTGCTTCTGCAGATGTCAAGCGTTTAGGCCATCGGTTCCCAACAGGGGGGTCCCGGCCCACAAGGGGGCCTCAGCGAGTTCTGCGGGGGGTCGCATCATATTTTTTTAAACTGTTGAGCGGTGAGCATTAAGGAGAACGATCGATCACATTACATTAGCTAATTGTATCCATGATCCCGTGGCTGACCAAAAAATGGACAAATTTGTAATTCGGCCTCCACAAAAACGACCGAGTCCCACTGATTCGCCTACAACAGCTGATGGTAATGACCCAGGTGAGGAAGCTCCCACCAATGCGGGTCGCAGCAGCAGTACTAGCAATACTGGAAACTCGAAATGCAGAAAATACCAAGATAGTTACCTGAACTATGGTTTTATTTTATTTTCTCGTAGCAAAGAGTCCCTGCCCCAGCCACAGTGCATTATCTGCGCCAAAGTCCTTGCTAACGAATGCATGAGGCCATCTAAACTAATAAGACATTTGCAGACAACTCATCCGCAATACCGCGACAAGCCCAGGGCATTTTTTGAGCGCAAGGCAAAAGAATTGACACACACCCAAAATGAGATGAGGGAAGTCACAGCTACTGACAAGAAACTTTTAAAAATATCGTATACAGTTGCTGAAAAAATTGCCAAAGCAAAGAAAGGGCACACAATTGCAGAAACTTTGATTTTGCCATGCGCAACAGAGATTGTCAAGGAATTATTTGGAGAGGAAAAGTCAAAACAGTTGGCCAAGATACCATTATCAAATAATACGGTCAAACGTCGCATCGCAACAATGTCAGAAGACGTGAGGGGTCAGCTTTCTGTGCGACTTCGTGATAATTACTTTGCACTTCAAATAGACGAGTCTACCGACGTGTCAAAAATGGCACAACTCATTGCATACGTTCGTTATGAATGGGAAAAAGAGATAAAAGAAGATTTTTTGTTTTGTAAAGAGCTCCGTACTACAACAACGGCAAACGACATTTTTGAAACTTTGGATAATTTCATAAAATCAAATGAGATTAACTGGAGCGACTGCATTGGGATCTGTACTGATGGAGCTGCCGCGATGACTGGCAGGCAGTCCGGGGTAGTTCAGCGCATCAAAACGGTTGCTCCCCTTGCAGTTTCAACGCACTGCTTTCTGCACAGAGAGGCGCTTGCGACAAAAGAAATGGAACCCAGTCTTCATGGAGTTTTAGATGTGGCCGTAAAAATCGTGAACTTTGTGAAAGCCAGAGCCACCAACTCCCGGTTATTCACTGCTCTCTGCGAAGAGGTAGGCGCTGATTACCATACCCTGCTGATGCACACTGACGTGAGGTGGCTGTCCAGAGGGCGCGTGCTGATACGCCTGTTCAGCCTGAGGGAGGAGTTGCGTGACTTTCTTGCGGACAAGAGACCAGACCTTGCAGAGTTTTTGGACGATGACAAATGGCTTGCTCAACTCAGCTACCTTTCAGACATATTCTGTGAAATTAACAAGCTTAACAGAGAAATGCAAGGTGCAAACATAAACACTGTGGTGCAGCATGAACGAGTAGAGGCTTTCAAAAGAAAACTACACATGTGGAAAACCCGTGTCTCCTCCGGAATCAGTGAAATGTTTGAGCACACCCATGCATTTATTGCGGACAGACACTTGAATTTTAAAATCATTCAACGTCAAATAACAGTGCATCTATCAAAGGTCCTGGAGAAATTTGATAGTTATTTCCCAGCTCTAACTGAGGAGCAGGCAGCTGATTTTCTGTGGATCAGAAACCCCTTCACTGAGAACATTGAAGCCAAGCTTCCAGATACTCTGCCATCAAGACTTCTGGAAGAGCTTATAGAAATATCCTCTGATGCCAGCCTGAAAGCCCATTTCAGTGAGGTTCCATTGGAATCATTCTGGTCTGAAATTGCAGAAGAGTACCCAATCTGTCACACAGCTGCAATGAAGGTGCTGATTCCCTTCAGCACCACCTACCTCTGTGAAGCTGGGTTTTCAACCATGACAGCCCTTAAAACCAAATACAGGGCCAGACTGACCCTTGAGGATGATATGCGTCTTGCCCTGTCAAAGATCTCCCCACGCATTGACCAAATTATTAGTCACTGCCAGCAGCAATCCTCACACTGATTGATAAAGCCTCACAAATAACATGCAAGGATTGAGGTGCCAGACAGCAGTCATTTTGTAAAATTCGTAGTATTTTTTTTCTTACACGCTAGTGTGAAAACTTATATTTTTGTTGTTGCATTTCAAATAAGGCCAATTTATAGTCTATTCCTAGGCTTACATTTTTAAATTACAAATGGCCTACTGATGTTTTTTTGCTATTGTATTTTCAATATTATATATAGGCTATTATTTGTGCATTATCTGGTTATAGTAATAAACATACTCTTTGTTTGTAAACCATATTTTTGTCATCCTTGCTGCAAGCTTACAAGAGCTATAATATCATTAAATATGAAGGGGGGCCCTAAAATATTTTCTTGGGAAAAAGGGGGTCTCAGACAAAAAAAGGTTGGGAACCACTGGTTTAGGCCGTATATCTGAACAACATAACCGGACAGCTGGAATTCCGACCTTAGTCGGCTGTTACACTACTCACCTTAGTATTTCCGACGGACATAATGTAAATGAGCTCACATGTACTGTGGAGTACGTGTATGAAAGCAGTTAGTCTTTCGGCTAGGACGGGAATATGCTGTTCATGTAAATACAGTCATTGTAACAAGGATCTTTTATTGATTCACCATTGTGACAACAGAATTCACCACTGTGACGACTCAAACCTACTATAACTATAATTACGATAACGAAAATCTCTATTTTCTGTTTCCACCTCTTAGACTACGTAAACCCACACTGAGAGCCAGGGCTGCAGCGCCTGTGTTTGCCTGTCGTTGCGTCATATGACGCGCTCTCTGGGAAAAGGCGAGTTTTTGGAGCGTAGCTTAGAACAGGCACTTTTTTTCTTAATTTCTGCGCGTGGGTGTTGTAAAACATATGTATTCTTATGTATGTCTTTTTAAATTGACATTTTCATACAATATTCTGTATAAAATTAGTTATAAAATTAAATTGAAAGATGGCCTTTAACTTTTGATCAGCCTGAATCCCGCAGAACCCACTTAATCAACGCAGTCCTCCATTCCATTAACTGTGACAGTTGTGCTCGCTGTAAGTCAGATAAATGATACAACAGACTCCCCAATTCCTTCAGAGTCTCTGCAAACATATGAGGGGTGAAATTCGTTCCCTGGTCACTCTGAATGACCTTAGGGATACCGAAGATTGAAATAAACTGAGACAAAGCCTTCACTGCAGATCGAGTAGTAACGTTGCGCATTGCGTAAGCTGGCAGGTAGTGAGTATTTTGACACTTTACTGTCAAGAGAAATTTACTTCCTAATTTAGAGGAAGGTAATGGACCAACATGGTCTATTAGAAGGTGCTCAAATGTTGCTCAACTGGAGATATTGGACACACTGGGGCCTGTTTCAATGTCTGATTAGGCTTCTGATTCAGGTTTTTATAAACTGCAAGATATCCCTCTTCAGCAGCAGCCAAAATAAATGCTTCAAAACTCTATTGTATGTCTTCTTTATACCCAAATGCCCGGCTACCTCATCATGAGCCAACCGAACTACATTACCTCTAAGTTTCTCTGGTACAACAACTTGGACCATTAACTCACAACCACAATCTTCTCCTTGGACAATCCACTTATGCAGCAGCAGCAGAACCCAATATCGTCAATTTGCGCCATCGGAGGAATTGCTGGCCAGAGGCTAACTCTATGCCGTGGACGCGTTTACCTCAGCTCTCATCACCAGCTCATCCATGACTGTCAATGTGAACTAACTCCTGCAGCGTTTTGGGCTGTGAGACTCCCTCAGTGGCTAAATGACATATTGAACAGACACATTCAGTTTTTAATTGTAGTGTTTGTTCTGAACTGATTTTATGAAAATAAACACGGTTACGGTGGGAAAGTGATCAGTGATTCAGTAATCCAGTAGCGGTGGCTTCTGGTGTGGCCTTGTAGGGCAGTGAAGCATTCTGGGAATTGTTGTCTTTCATCCCCATGAGACAAAAATACGTTTTCTGTCTTCTCAGTCTAGAAAGTAGGGATGGGCGATACCACTTATTTTGTTTTGGATACGATACCGATACTTTCAAGGCCAGTATCACCGATATCGATACCATACGATACTTTTAAACTTTTTTTTTTTTTAAATTATTAAATATATTAAATTATTTAAATGACTAAGAGTAAAAATACCCACTTAACATATTTGAAAGGTATTTTAACATTCAATATGCCTTACTTGCGACTTATTAGATCCTATTTTTTTTAAAACATGGATAAAATGTTTAGTAGTAGTGAAATTAACCATGGAAACCTACAAATTCTAGCCTATTTGAACTACGGCTACTGTAGTAAAAAAAAAAAAAATACAGGGCTCAGTTTCACAAGGGACTGCCAGTGACTGAACATTGCACCCATAAAATGCATTCTTTTTATTCTGATAGTGATTTATATTAGCATTAGTTAAAGCATAGAACATGATCAATTTCAACTTTTAACATTACATTTAAAGAGTGTGATTGCACTATGTAGGCTACAATTTCTATTTGTTTATTGTGAAATAACTCAAACTATTATGTTTTTCTGTCTTTTGATGAGCATTATTCTGGGCTGTGTGTTCAAAAGCATCTATGGTTTCTTATGATAGTTTTGGGAAACGCAGTTCTGTTTGAATAGTGTCATCAGTGAACGAACGCTCTCTCTGTGATCGATTGGTTCTGTCTTGTAGCGTCTGCATGCATTCAGATCATGGTTAAGATGAGCAGGAAAATAGTCCTATACTACACAATTAACATAGTTTATTTGTATTGTATGCATTAAATAATCTTTTTAAATAAACGAAATTACTGGTAAAAAAAAAAAAAAAAATACACCTTAGTATCGATATTTTTATTTGAGTATGGATACTTTCGATGCTCACACCAGTATCGATATATCTATACTTCATATCGATACGCCCATCCCTACTAGAAAGCACTAAATTAAAAAATAATTTCACATTTCTACTACATTAATGACCCAGTTTAAATACAGATTAATCTTCCCAGCACTGAAGTACCCCTTTAACAGTCTCCTTTAGCCTTTGGACTTGGACCGCATAACCACACAAGAGAGATCCTCAGACAACTCATCATCCCCCTGATCAGGAAGGATAAATGATGTGACAATCAGTGATGGGGCCAATACCGACCACACACTCTCACCAGCCAAGTTTCCCAAAATGACGTCCATTCCCTCCACCGGCAAAGAAGCGTGCACTCCTATAGTCACTTCTCCGTAGACCAACTGGGACTGCAAAATTAATTAGTAACTGTACTAACTGTAGAGGAACAGACAACGTTTTGAAGAGCAATTCCTTGAATCAACACATTCTTACCAACCAACACATTCTCACACCCAACTCGTCACATATGGACGCTTGACCAGGACCCCTTGTCGTCAGTTTTCAACGAACTGGGCGTACCTTTATCGTCAATTTTCGACGTGCTGGGTGCTCCATTCATTTCAATGAGAAACCTTTGGCGTCATACACAGACGCATTTTTAATTCTTTGCGTTTGTAAAAGCAGACATGATTTTATTAATATTTAAAGGCTACTTTTATATTTTGGAGCAAATAACCCAACTCCTACCCTAAACCTACCCACATCTTAACAATATAAAACACATACCAGGCAAATAAATGTACAGTCACAAGTATTTATTGCAAAATCTGACCAGAACAGTATAAAAGTATTAGCTCATGTTGCATTCCAAGTCTTCTGAAGTCATACGATATCTTCATGTGAAGAACAGAGTTGATCTTGATGTTTTAATCGCTGAAATGATGATCCCGCTGCCCCGTGAACGAACTCATTCATATCTCATTCAAATAATTCAAAAGACTCCTGAGCATGACGCAATCGGTCACAAGACACAGGAGAGCCAATGACATTTCACAATCAATGCTGACGTAATGACGCAATTGGTCACAAGACATATGAGAGCCAATGCAATTTCACTATGAAATCTGAAGTACGGGCGGCAATATTTGAAATTTGATGTGTTTGTTCATGATCTTCGGCGGATGGAGATGCTGATCGCTTTTGGGGATTTTCTTCATGCAAATCAATCGTTTGGCCTCGGAAAACTTGGATTATTTAACTTTTTTGAATAATTCGTGGATGCAGTCGTATGTTATATCCTGTGTTTTAAATCATATTCACACAAATGGGTAGGTTTAGGGATTGGGTGGGGTTGAGTTACATGTTAAAATGTGTCTAAATAGCGTAAATACAATAAATGTAAATAAAATTATGCTTATTGATTAATAAATTTCACCATAATATTCCCATTCCCAGTGCGTCTGTGTATGACGCCAAAGGTTTCTCATTGAAATGAATGGAGCACCCAGCGCTTCGAAAATTGACGATAAAGGTACGCCCAGTTCGTTGAAAAGTGACGACAAGGGGTCCTGGTCAAGCGTCCATATGTGACGAGTTGGTTGTGAGAATGTGTTGTACCAACATGAAAATGGAAGAGCAGAATCCAAAATAAAGGACTCCTCTATCTAAATGATCCCGTGTCTTGCAGCACCTTCACAGGTACACTTTCCTGCCCCTCAAAAAGAGAAACAAACCATTCAGAAACAAAAGGTGCATACCCTTTATCAATTTCGGAACAGTTCCTTTTTGTCACGGATATATTTTCCAGAGACGATGCGCGCGACAAACTCGTTAACAGCACAGGTGCGAAAGTGTTATTCTTGCCACGTCCCGATTTGCTTTTAAGTACAGGACATTCGTTCTCCCAATGTCCGATTTCAAACAATAACAACACATGGAATCAATTACTCTCAGATACCCTTGATCACTTTGTCGCAATTGTTTGGGACTAAAATTTGCATTACCATAGTTGCCAGAACCAAATCGATTATTGTGTGTCAAAACAAAATCATCTGCTAACGATGCAGCTTCAAGTAAAGTCAAGTTTTATTCACATACACATACATATATTCATATGCACTTAAGATAATCATCATGTGAACTGGTCCCCAAAGAAGCTATCTAAAGCTTATACTAGGGGGCAGTGACAAACCAAACCAAAAAAAAAAAGAAAAAAATGTCATACATCACATTCATACAACAAAAGAAAGGAGATCCCATTTAACAGATACAATTGTGTTTAACATTTTACCTTCAGGTTGAAAAGTTTTATGCTGACATACATGCAGAGTGAGAAATAGTACGTACATCAGGAAGATGTCTACAAGTTTAGTTATTGTTTCTTGAGGTTTTGTTTAAAAGAGGAAATAGAGCTTGAGTTTTTCAAATTTTCATCCAGCTCGTCCAGATCCGCGGTCCCCGGCACACTACACTCATACCAGCGCTTTTTAATCTCCGTTTTTTACCAGTAATGATATGCGTGTTTCTAGTGAGTAAGTGTGCCGGGGATAGCGGATGGGAACAAGTTCACATAGACTGTTATTCAAACCAAAGACCACCTGATACATAGTACATGCATTGTGAAATATATTATATTCAGTAAGTCTTAAAAGACCGTACCTAAAGAAAACAGAACGAGTTGGAGCATTGAAATCAGACCATGATATGGCACGAATGATTTTTTAATAATAATCATTTCGAGCAACTTACTAAAGACTGCACACAGACTGTTAGATATTGCACACCAGCGATCAAAAGGGTTAAGGCGGGCGAATTCTGCTGGTCGGAAGATCGTATGTCCACGCACACGTCACGGGCGAGTTCATCTTTAAATCGTACGGACGCAGTGATATACGACACGATTTTACATCTCCCTTGTTAACTGTAGCTCTTGGGCGAACCGCTGTAAAATGTCATCACGGACGACCCGGTCATGATAAACACTGCTTCAAATGTCATAGAGCGCTCGCTGTTCCTGCCAGAGCTCTGCAAGTTTATCCTCTTTTTCAACTGTCCAAACTCGTTGTGGCGTCGCCATTGTCGATTTCTTCTTCTGTGGTTTTTGTTAGCTCCTGATTGGTCAACTCCAGATCGATCGACAAATTGGCTCATTCAACCGCACACACGGCACGAATTCAAGCCGAGTGCTCCTGAACTTTTTCGACATGTTTAAAAATGATCGGGAGGTCAAGAGGTGCACGGCTCGGCTCGTAATTCCTCGCACACGATACGAGCCTCGACCATACGAGAATAAACAATAAAAATAAAAAAAATCGCACCGTGTACGCACGCCTTTAACTCTCTTGTAATCGCCACGTGTTTGTCTCTCACCTTTTCTCCATGTACGAAAACGTTGGCACTAAGCTTCTGGGACCAGCTAAAAAGCTTTTAACGCAGCAGATTTCACACTGAGTTCACAATGAGTTGACTGTACTAAAATGGCCGCCACAGTCAGCAGATCTCAACCCAATAGAGCATCTTTGGGATGTGGTGGAACGAGAGCTTTGTGCCCTAGATGTGCATCCCACAAATCTCCATCAACTGCAAGATGCTCTCCTATCAATATGGGCCAACATTTCTAAAGAATGCTTTCAGCAGCTTGTTGAATCAATGCCACGTAGAATTAAGGCAGTTCTGAAGGCGAAAGGGGGTCAAACACAGTATTAGTGTGTGTTGCTAATAATCCTTTAGGTGAGTGTAAATTATTAAATTAAATTTATTTACAAAAAAAATTATTAGGTCTTAAAGGGGGGGGGGGGTGAAACACTCAGTTTCAGTCAATCTCATGTCAGTCTTGAGTACCTTATAGAGTAGTATTGCATCCTTCATATCTCTGAAAAGTCTTTAGTTTTATTATATTTACAAAAAAAATATAGGCTGTACCGAGTCTTTCCAAAAAAAAAACGAGCGCCTGGAGGCGTATCGAGTGGGCGGAGCTAAAGAATGACGAGCGCGCATAGCGATGACGTCCTCAAGCGTGGAGAGACCCTTGCTATCGATCTCAGCTAATACAGATATGATCCAGAATCAGATCCGGTGGCTGAAATAAATTGAACAGGAGAAACAGCAGCAGCAGGACGTCCGTCTCTGTGGTATGGACTGTATTTAGGGGCCTATCAACATTTATGTGTCTTTACTCGCAGTTTATGAGGACATGATTCGGTTTATGGACTATTGTATGAGACTAAACCTTAGCAGTAGCAAGCAAAACGGTTTTGCACGTCAGACTAGTGTAACGTTATACAGAACAACAATGGAGTCCGTTAGCACATTTGAATGACGAAGCACGCGATCGTGTCGTTTACTGATGTTTACTCACGCGACGATAGCCAACAGCACAGACATCTGAAGCAGTTTAACTCACCGGCTGCTTCCAAAGCAGGACCGAACCTTTATCGCTGGGACCGCTCCGTCAAAAACACACTTCTTGGAGTGTGGAGATCCACTTTGCGATGCGACTGAAGTGATGTTGTGAAGCTTCCCGTCATTTCTGCGTTCAAATCGGTTCAAATGCAGCACTGCCTTCCCAGAATGCTGTGCTGAAGCGTTGAAGTCGCTTGATGTCACCCATAGGAATAAAGTGGAGCGCGGCGCGGACTATAGTCTATAGCCGACATAAGTGGACGACTGGATCTGCATCTGAGCGAGTGTTTACGGCGTGCATTTCCTCTCTCGCTCTAGTCACGCGCGTGCGCACCCTACCAGGAGAAGAGCCCGTACGGCCCATACAAGGGACCTTCCGCTCTATTAACGTCAAGCCGAGCCACACTCGAAAAAAACTCGCCGAAACTTGTGAGAAACCGGAAGGAGTATTTTTGACACAGAAATACTCCATCAAACGTCCAACATTAGTTTTTGAAACTTTGTCTATGTTTAGGATGGGAATCCAAGTCTTTAACAGTGGAAAAAGCTCAGTATGCAGGAAACAGCATTTCACCGCCCCTTTAATTAATTGTATAAACTAGAGAACTGATCTTGATAAGATCACCGTTTCCTCCAGAACGACTGTACAGCCGAATCAATTTTTGTTGCAGTATTGTCCTGTTTAACACGCTGAAGCTGCTTTGAAACAATCGTCATTGTAAAAGCGCTATATAAATAAAGTTGACTTGACTTAACTGATTTACATCACTCCACCACTCATTTAGCTTTATCAGGAAGTATATGGTGTATATGTTTCTCCTCTATGAAGTCCATGACTTCAGCAGACAGGATGTATATCTCCCTCATCCTGCATGCAAAACCTGGTGATGACGGTTCCACAACTTTGACCAGAATTTGGTCAAATTGTATGATGCGCATATCATTTCCACTTCCTTTTAGATAGAATCGTGTGTTGGGAGAATGAGGGTGGACAAACTCCACTTCCACATTTTGATGATGAGTCACTGACATTGGCATGCAAATTGGGTTGTGAAGGATGAATAACTAAGCTTCAGCCCATTGGCTGAATGCAGAAACAGTTCATCTCTAAAGTCTTCAGGTCTGAACGAGTCTTGTTCTTTTATTATGCCTATCCATTCTGACCAACCCAATGTGTCCAGGATTCATATCAATTATTATACTAGTTAAAAAAAACTGAACAAAAAAACAACAACAACTATGCACTTGTTTGTGAGGAAGGTTGTGAATTAACTGATTTCTGTATCCAACACGACTGTCACGTCCAGGTCACATCATGTGACAAAAAAAAAACAAGACTTGGACCGAAGACTCAAATAAGGAATCATTTCTGTTTCTGGTACAGACTGCATAGCCTTGTCTATGGGGCTGAGAGTTGATGAACGAATGGCTCAAACCCGGACTCAAAAGATGAACTAATCAATTCTGTTCCCTGTACAGAACATATGAGATGCTGCGCATGCGCGGTCAACACAAAACGAAAGAATCCCTCTCTGTGAAAACCCGTCATTCTCGAGTCATATTAAAGATTCATTCAAAATGAATGAATCGTTCATGAACGACACATCACTACTGCACTCAGATTGTTTTTGCTGGCTTTTAGCACAGCTAGTGAGTTTCGTTTCAATTCGAGCCATTGGCAGGCTGTTATCCTTGATTAATCTGTGGCCTACTGTACATATAAAGTCAAATCAGTTAGTTGCTCATTAGGAGACGCGCACCGGTCAGTGAAGAAGCACGAACTGCAAGTAAGTATTTTTGTAATACTCTGTATTTGCTGAATTGCTTAGCGTATTAAAGGTCCCATGGCATGAGATTTTTATTTTATGAGGTTTTTCAACATTAATATGAGCTCCCCTAGCCTGAATATTGTCCCCAAGTCCCTAGAAATTTGGATCAGTATAAAACAAGTTCAGGCTGTCTTTTTCTGCCTTTGCCCGTCCAGAGAATTAGTAGAGAAAGGAGTCAGTTTATCACTGATGTCAGCAGCACAGGCTATACCATACGGATTCAACAGCACCGCCACAAACAGTGAGTAACAGTGTTCATTAATGCCTGATCTGGGATCAGTGAGTTCTGATGTGTAGCTAATCATCAAGTTCACACAGACTTTCTTTCTAAATCATTTAAAACTGTCAGTCCTGCCGCTGGCCGTCTTGATGCATCAGTACACTGTAAAAAATGCATAATCTTCCCAACTCAAAATTTTCTAGTGACTGGTCACATCTAATTTTTAATTGGCCCAAGTGAAATTCTGTAAATGTAATTTTATCAATTGTAGCAATAGTCTGTTAACATCGGCTCAATGAGAAATAATTCATTAAAACAATTGAAAAGAAATTAGTTTACCAACCCATGTTTTTGGCCCAATAGTACATTTTAAATTATAGTAGCATTCTTTTTTAGTTTTACCTAAACAAAAAATGTATTTTGGTAAATTTATATTAGTAAAGCAACTTCACTGTATTGTTTATTCACCGTTGCCCCAAAAGAAAAATATTTATATATATATTAAACACTCAAGCCATACTGCCTCGTTATTTAATACATTTTATTAAATCTACAACAGTATTGTGAAAATACCTTAAATGGTGTCACAATTCACCAGTGTGAGTGCCCGTGATCACCACCAGAGGGCAGTCCACCCTGGACTGTCACTCTATCACAAACTACATTACCCATAATCCTTTCCCTGGACTCATTAGCACTTACTGTTTACACCTGTGTCTCATCACCTCATTATCTCTGTCATTCATTGCGAAGTCTTGTTTAGTGTCGCAACTGCATTTCTGAGCGTTTCCCTGTTTTCATGTATCTTGGTCTTTGATTTCTTGCCTTCTCTGTGGATTACTCTTTTGCCTGTTCCTTCTGTTTTGTTTGCCTTTTCGAACTGCTTGCCTGTGTATGACATTTGCGTGTTTTATGGACTACGATTTTGGATTACCCTTTAAATAATACTGCGCTTGGATCTCCAACCTTCTGTCTCAGAGCAGTTTCGTTACAAATGGTAAATACAATGAACATTTCTGCACAGTAGACCTTATTAGATAAAAATCTTAAAAAGATAAAAATCATGCAATTCAGTATTCTAAGATACACAAAACTCATTAGACCTTAGATATTACATTAACAAAACCACAACTATTTTAAAAACATGTTTTATCAGTGTTCAGAGAAATTTACTGACATTTTGGTATTTAGGTACTACATTTATGGAACTGTACTAACAATATTAAACATTTAAATAATTTAAAATATTATGTTAATATTTGCTAAAGTGCAAAAATGTCAACACAACATAAAATGCAAGTAACAGGAGAGGGCTACTTTAAATATTCAGGGTAAATTTACTTGAATTTTTTAAAAACATTTACAAATATTTGAGCATGCCAAAGAGGACAATGAATGCACCATAGACCGTAAAAAAATATGGACGACGCGACATCATCCATTTCCGCTTGGACGATTTGAAGCTTTCAGGCGGCCTGCACGGCGCTGACATCTTGGGACAGCGTCTGCGCAGTAGAGAGCAGGACGTAGAGCAGAAAGTACAGTCGCGATATCAAAAGCCCGCCCAAACTCTCAGAGATGCAGAACAATTAATTATGTTGGTGTGAAATAAACAGTTATGCAAATGTAGAAATTAAAGCTAAAGCTCCAATCTGCTCCCAAAAATCCCCCAAAAAAGTCTTAGTGCCTCAGTGACAACTTCACTCAGAGAAGACGTCGATCTCAGCTGTCAATCCTGACGTCACATCGGAGAGGGATCTTGAAGTGAAACTGTTGCTGCTCACCACTTCAAGAATTCCCATTTTCATTACAACTTTGTGATGCTCAGTGTTGGGAAAGTTCACGTTCTACATGAACTAGTTCAAAGTTCAATTCACAAATTTTAAAATGAACTAGTTCAGTTCATAGTTCAAACTACACAATTTTGAACTAAGTTCACTAAGTTCCAAAAATGAACTAGTTCATATTTCTTATTTTCCATATGTTGCTGCGAGCTATTATTTTTCACAATTATTGCCAGAGCCCATATAGAAATCACAAACAGCAATTATTTTATCAGTTTTAACAATGAAGCTATGCGTCAGATTGCATCTTCATATCCTATTTTGAATCCTTATTCAACCAGGGTTGACATTATCATTGAGGGGACAGCATTTCCCCATTGTTGCTTTAATGCTTTGTTGCTGTCCATTCACTCCACACTAGTAGCAGCTGCAGCTTTCAACCCTACTGTACATTCTCAAAAACGTGCTGCTTGAATGGTCTTTTTTAAACAGCACAGTAATCATTAAGCTGCAAACGTTTTTCAATTTTAATAATTTTCCATTGTCCTCATGCTAAAACAGAATATTGGAATCCTGGAAAAATATACCAGGCAGGTTCAACAAACAAGTGAATAGTAAAACCCGTTTCAGGTTTGCTGTGGATGTAACTGAAGTGCGGATTTTCTTTTTGAAAGCCGGCGGGCAAAGTTTGAACAGAAAAGTGAGATGTCTCCCATTCTCACAGACCTTGTCATATAATTATTTTAAATGATCATACTCCTTGCAACATGCTGCTGTCGCCTCCATGCCTTTTTTGTTTTGTTTTGATGACGCATCACGCATGCGGCGAACGGCGGTGCGACACTGGTGGCTGGTGTTGCCAGATTGGGTGTTTTTCTGCTACATATTAAGAACCGTTTACGGTGTGTTTTAGCCGGGATTTCGCCTGGAAGGCTCTATAGAAATCTGGCACCCTATTGAACGAAGTTAACCTGAGAGAGCGTGCCGTTCACAGACACCAGAATGAACAAGTTCACAGTAACGTTCATCAGGCAGTAATACAGCACGTTCAGTTCACGTTCGCCCAAAATATGAACTAGTTCATGAACTATCGTTCAATGAACTCGTTCAGGTACAACACTGGTGATGCTCCAATGCCTCTGAACGCTGTAAAAAGTATAAAATAGCCATATTAATACTGATACTTAATAAATCCAGAGCAATACAGAACATTTTCATTCCCCATATTCTCGCTATATTATCTGAAGACTAAAATATGTTTTATTTGTCAGTGGTACAATCCGAAAGAGACTCGAATCTGGATCGGCATGAGGGTTTGTAATTAATGACATCATTTTAATTTTGGGGTGAACTAACGCTGTATTGTCACAACCCTACTGGTCAGCTTACAAGGAAGGAATTTGATCAAGGAAGCTGGCTCGAAATATTAGAACCAACAAGGTTCTCGCATACCTAGTGTCTCATACATTTAACACAATCACAATATAGTTTGGTAAAGTTATTCAGTTCAATAAATAGTAAATGAGATATTAGTATCGGGCTTAATTAGTTTATGAAAGGCTTAAAGGCGTGAATACACTGTTATTCTGAAAAATACAATGTTATGTAGGCTATGGAAAATATTGTAGCGCACAGACTCTTCATTCTGAAATTGCTGTTTGTTTTGCACCGGCAGTGATGGGGTTAACAAAGTACGTTCGGAGGGCCGGGAGTGTTCATCTCTCAAACTGCCGTTTGAATGACGCTGCTCATTATGCTCAACAGAAGCTCTTACTGTATTCATGTCGATGTCATGTTTGCTGTTCGCTGTGGTGAAAGCCTTTTGTGAGAGAAATAACGTTACAAAGTTCACTCGTGTTTATTCAGAGCTCTCAGATACAAACAAAATAAACTCACGCTCTCAAAAACTCGGTACAATAACACTTCCTCAGCAATCTTTCCCCAGCTCCGTTTCTCTCTGTCAGCGCTGCAGCTGCTATCCCCTTGTTAAGTCGTGACATAAGGAACGCCGTTTCTGGGTCCAAGCCTCAACTCGTTTCACTTGAGAATGCCATTGATGCCCGTTTATGAGCGCGATTTATTCATATTAAACGTCAAACGTTTAAAAAACTTTAACATTTTAAATACTTACAGTCTACACAACAGTCTCTGTGCTCACAGCGTCACATACATTAATATTTTAACGATTTAAAAAAGATGAATCACTGTCTGGCCATCTGGAATTTTGGTATGGAGAAAAAGGTTATGATTATAGCTTTTTTTGTAGTATCACACCACATTGTGTGTGTATATTAGCACCGTTTGTAGTTTTTCTTTTGGTATAAGAGAGCGTTTTTTTTTTTTTTTTTTTTTTTGGTATAGACCCTTTTACTGTTTGTATACAATGATGACGTATCAACGTATGCGCGCGCATTTTGGCAACAAACAGTGGCGAGAATCAGCAGCATGTCAAGCTACGTGAGCGGATTAAGCAACACAAACCGAGAAAGTTATTTTAAAAAGTTGACTTTATCAAATGGTATTCGGCTACCAGATCCGTGTACTATAGTGGAGTGGATAGAAGACGTTAGCAGATGGCCAGATATAACTTAGTGGTCGGATATATACGTATTTAGTTGAGAAACCGAGCGTGTAACGTTATACACCCGAGACAATCATATAAATCACCGGATGCTTATGAATACGCTGTCTGTGGGCATGTACAGAATGTCCAATACAATTTTCTACATTTATTCTTAATCTTCACACAGACATACATTTATCCTTTTCCTTACATTTTATGTTGACACACTTCTGTTTAAAGTTTAATTTTGTAATGCTATAGTACTTTAATAGCAACTATGTTGCTTGCATACATTTCTCAGATGGTTATTTTGCAATTAAACTATTAATAAAATCATTACAAATGAAATTGATAAGTAGTGTGATTATTGATATGATAATCTGGGGATAGGGGGTACATTATACACACCAGTGGCCGCCAATGTTGGGAGGTTTATTATAAATAATTAAGTTTCAAGTGCAGTAAATGTTTTACAAATGATTTTTTTTATGCGAGCATTTTTATGTCCTCGTTCCAATCAATGCATTTAATCGCCTGCAGCCACAGGTACCGCCGGTTCTTCTGAAACGGCCGTGATCCTGTCGGAATCCTTTAAAACTTAAGCCCATTGGTGGAATAGCGATTAGTGCAACCCGAAAACGCAACAGCCAGACATTTTGATGCTGGGAAACCGTTTTGATAAACTTTCGGAGTTGCTCACACGTTAGAACCACTAGGGAACAACACCACTTCCGTTGCCAAAATGCGCGCGCAACTCTTTGATCACGTGGGCTGTAAAAGGGTCTATAAGAGAGCGTTTGGACCCGGAAGCGCTGCCGCGTGACATCAGCCTTAACAACTGGATGGCTCGTGTCTGAATAAAGCACGCCCCCTCCGCACGTAATCTCATTTTAAATGCAAAGATGTCAGCCAATCACAACAGTGGGTGTTTTCACTGAAGACTCACGGCAGACACGCCTCTTGAAACAGAGGGCTAATATATCAGTATAGAAAAAATGCCTTTTATTTCTAAATTATGACATTTTTTGATGTAAAAACCATACTATCAATATAAGTACACCTCAGCAGACATTATAAAACAATAAAAAAAAACATTTTGGGCCAGCCTCCCCCCTACCCATTCTCTAGGTCTCCTACCCCCCCCCCCCCCCCCCAATTAAATGTAGACCTATTGTCTTCCCTAAATTTTAATGCTGATTATTATGCTTAATATGCTTATGCTTATTAATGATTAATTTATTGTAGGTTATACACTACTATTCAAATATTTGGGTTAGTACAATTCCTTCTTTTTTTTTATGAAAGTGATACTTTCATTCAGCGAGATTTCCTTAAATTGATTCAACAATAAATGTAATACATTGATTTACAAAGATTTTCAGTGATTTTCAGTGCTGATAGCTTTGGCTATGTTAAGGTTCCTTTAAAATCCTATCTGATACCCTGCTCTCCCGAAGGTTAAAAAGACTTCTCATTAAAAATTCTGTTTGGGGTATATCCAGATATAGTGGACTTTCTACAGATAGGTTTTCAGTTTGTTCTTCTTTTCCTAATACTCTTGGACAATAATAAATATCTCGTAGTGTCTTATTTTCACTGGCATGTCTCGGTGTTGAGCACTAGTGCATCTCTGAGCCTACATTCAGTACGAGTAAAATACTTAAGTACGATCACTTGTAACCTGTAATTGTAATTTTCTCTGTAAGAAAGCTGTACTTTTACCAAGTGTGGTTTTTAGGTACTCTTTACACCTGTATTTGATACCATAAATGCAGCCTTGGTGAGCAGAAGAGACTTTCAAAAACCTTTCTTTTTGTTTTTAAATCTCACTGACCCCAAACTTGCAGTAGTGTACATTATATTTTTTCAATTTATAATATATTTTGGTAAATATTATTAATAATACTATTATCGTCACTGAATGCCACATAACAGTTTTGATTTGAATGAACAGTTGGGATATCATTTTCATTCACTTCCCAACCCCAAAGAGCAAAAAAAGGTTATGTGAATTGCAATTATATTTAGTAATATACCCTTTAGAAATTTGGCATTGAAATTTAACGTAGATTATCACAAACCGCAGCCAATCAACAAACGTAGCTGTTATATATATATTCCAACTGAAAACAACAAGAGAGAGAATAGAGGCAACTATGTGTCAAATTTGATTGATTGATGGGGTCATAAAAATTCCATAACCCCCCCTCCTTCCCCCCCTCCCTCCCACCGGACTGGACACCTGTTCCTGGACACAATTTCCGGACACCTGTTTTATGACTATCAGTTTGACCATCTGTTTTCTTACCACCCTCCTCCTCCTATACACCCCCCTTTCAAAGGAATTTATGACTGTTTTGGTAACTTTGTGTATGTGTGCTTTCGTAACTGTTTGAAAACAATCAAAGAATGTTTCAAATGTACTCTTGAGTGGGGTTTTGGCATAGGAATAGCAGTGACAAGTATAAGATCATGGAAATCAGTTTTTATTAAACAAAGATTGTATTTCACATACATTTTAGATGTTTTTTAGATGTTTTTAAAAAACGTCTCTGTTAAATACAAGGGTATGGTATGTTTAAAGATAAAGACAAGTTAAAGTTGTTTTTCTTTTTGACATACATACAGCTTGTTAAAAAAGTCAATGTTCAATCATTTTAAAAAGTAAATATAAAGACATAGAGTAGGTTCAAAAAAAGGTATATGTATTAAACATATCAAAGAAAGAAAGTACGAATAATGTTATTTCACTTACACGAGTTTTCTTTAGGAAAAAAACAATGTTTTCTTATGGAGCTTGGTGTAAAAGCGTCCTCTCTCTCCGATGACAGAAGCGGAATGAGCTGTGGGAGCGTGTGTAAAGACACACCCTCAGTCTCCGCCCCCAACACGCCCATCGGCGCTGGAGAATGCACCTGCTCCCCCCACACTCCTTGCGGTGTGTGTTTAAAAGGCCGAGCAATTCAGCAGTCTATCTAAACACAGAAAGCAGCTTGTGTTTTATTTTTGTTTTCAAATAGAAAACTATTCTGTAACAATGGCTGAAGCATCTGCACCTAAAACTCCAGAGAGAACCGTTGTCGAGTCTATGGATCATCTATCTTTAGCCCCGAGAAAGAAACATGGGCCTTGCCTATCCAGGTTTCTCCATGAACCGCTGGATAATGTCAAATACGATTTTCATTTGACGGGCACTCGTGTGTGTAGTTACAATTTTAACAAAAACGCACGAGAGGTTAGGTTGATCAATATCGACAACGATGATAGATACACGGCGAATACACCGGATGACCCAAAACTGGTTTTCACAAAAGGAATGGATTCTATTTTATACACAAGTGTGGCGCGATTTGAAAGACGGGGGAGACGAGCCCCTGTTTATAGCCGAGTGGAACGGGTTGACGGGGACGAGATTCAGACTGCTCGGAGATCATGTTAACAAACACCCCGAAGATTATGTGTACATACTCGGAAGCGATTTTGGAAAGGAACTGCCGGAGCGTACGTGGCCCATATCTGAGGCGGATCATTTGAAATACTATCGCATTAAATTTATGTTTCAGTGGAAAGACGTACCTGTGCTGGAAGATGTATTTTTTAAAATAGACAGGATGTTTAAGTGGTGTGAAGCGTTTGATCGCTACAACAACGTCAAAGTGAAGCTATTTCACCCTGAATGGTGCGTTCCTAGTAGGCGTGGTGTTCATGTAGCCCCACCCACATTCTACAAACATTAAATATCTGCCGCAGAAGAAGCCTCTACAGCATTCAAGCATCATGTCTCAAGAAAACGAAGCTACACCTCTCAACACCGAACAACTTTCATTGTCTACAGATGGATGTCATCACCAAAAATGCAACACCTGGCTGACTACGCTCTGCACAGAACTGGGCTTTAATAATCTGGCATTCCTCGCAAACTATTCTCCCCCAGGACCCCTCGCCGGGGTTCCCGATGAGGATAGTGTGGATGGCTGCATTGGTGTAACGGGGCACAGAATCATTAAGGCCGTCGTTACAGTCCTTCTGGAACACCTGATCGATAAGCGAATGAAAAAGGAATGTGCAGGCTGCGAAGTGGATCACCCGTCGCAAACAAGACACTCATGTCTGTTTGAACCTGCTCCCTATTATTTTTACGGCTGTTACGACGAGATCAGTCAAAAACTGCTTAAGCCCGAGCTAAAAAACATTTTAGCAAATACGCTGAAGCCGTTCGGTCTAACACCTCATCTGCAAAGAATCCAAGGTACTGTTGAATCTGTCTTGTGCGATCTAAGAGATGAGATCTACATTGTGGAAGAACTGGCCTCTATGAGGCAGAAGCTTGTGGATGAAAGCTGCGAGGAAGTGATTTACAACGCCGTTGACAACTGGAAGTTAGCCGCCGAGGCTGCTGCTGCCGTTGTTGATTCTACCTGCTGATCCTGCAATGGGAAACCTTCTCTGCTCTAACTGCCTGTCTGAATATTTCTTTAAACAACGGGTCAGGTGTGAAATATCAAATTTGCTGTACAAGATTGTTAATGTAACAGACAGTGATGTGTGTAGACGATTAGTGAAATTAAAGATCCAAATGAATGTTGTGAGGAGATTGTCAAACGAATGGGGCGATATGATAAACATGGCTATTGGCTGCAATGGTATACCATGTACAACTATAACAAATATTCTCGAAATGATGCCTGAATGTAAAGAATCCTTTAAAATAGGCAACATATTATGTCTTTGTACTTATGTGACTGATGTATGTGTAATACTGATGACAAGAAATGAACCTGACGATGTATGTAAAATTATAGATACATTGGTTGATTACATGTTAGTGAAAAATTATGCAACGTGTGTGAATTTTCTTTTTTATTTGGACGAGATATAATTTGTCCTTGTAAAACATGTACTTTTTATATATTCTGAAATAAAAATTTGTATGTCACCGTTCATCTGATCATTATTTTGTGAAACGCAGAGAGAGATAGACGACATGTCTGAGCTCATGAAAAAAATATATTACAATCCATCAAGCCCAGGCGCTTTTGGTGGTAAACAAAGATTAAAGCAAACAATATTACAAGAATATGGTATACGTCTGAAAGATAAGGATGTGACCGACTGGCTGTCCAGTCAAGATACCTATACATTACATCGGACGGCCCCTATAAAATATAAGCGAAACAGAGTTGTAGTGTACGAAAAAGATGTACAGTTTCAAGCGGATCTGGTCGATATGTCTGCTTATTCAAAGGATAACGATAACATTAAATTCTTACTAACGTGTATAGATGTATTTAGCAAATATGCATGGGTGCGACCGTTGAAGAATAAGACGGGACAGGAGGTGACTAAAGCGTTTGAATCGATATTAAAAGAGCAGCGGGTGCCAGAAAAGCTCCAAACGGATCAGGGAAAGGAATTCCTCAATAAACATTTTCAGCAATTAACAAAAAAGTATAACATACATCATTTTACCACAGCCAGTGATTTAAAAGCTTGTGTGGTCGAGAGGTTTAACAGGACTCTAAAAGGCCGCATGTGGAGATATTTAACGGCCGTCAACTCTACACGCTACTGCGACATCTTACAAGATCTAGCCGACGGGTATAACTGCAGTTATCATAAATCCATACGAATGAGACCAATTGATGTTCATAAAGAAAATGAAACAACCGTATTCAACAACTTGTACGGAAAGCTCCGTAAAGAGACACCTGTCTTTGCTTATAAGATAGGCGATGTTGTTAGAGTGTCTAAAGTCAGAAATATATTCTCTAAAGGATATGAACAGAATTACACAGAGGAGTACTTTACTATAGTAGCGTGTATACCCCGACAGCCACCGGTATACAAGATACAAGACTACGATGGAGAGGTTATTGATGGGTGTTTTTATGAAGAGGAACTACAGAAAATTATTGTGAGTGATGATAAATCATTCAAAATAGAAAAGATTTTAGATAGACGTCGTAGGGGTAAAACTATGCAGGTTCTTGTAAAGTGGTATGGCTGGGGCCCAAAATTTAACTCCTGGGTATCTGAAAAGGAGGTGGTGAACTTACAGAAGCCCTTAAAGGCTTAGGGTTTGTGAGACACCTGTCATTTAAGGAGAAAAAAATTATTCATCATGATCGAAGAGGGTTTCTACATTACATTACCGTGCAATGCATCGAGGGTCGTCTACCCAGAAAACAGAATATCTAATTACAGAACCCGACTGGGAAAAACTATAAATCTGAAGGGGCCGTGGGAAGTGGCTCTAGCTGAATTTGAATATCCCATATCATGGCATACGTTTAATGAAGAGGACGCTTCCTTTATTATCAACTGTGACCAAAAGCTGCTACAGCCTGTTGCCGGTGAACATTTTAACGTTAGTGACGGTATTAATATACATATCGATAATAAGGCTCAAACTATACCCGTGCTGCGTAATAGTTTAAAGTCCGGATATTATGAGGATGTACCATTTTTGCTCCGGGAGATAAATGCGTCGCTACCTCCACAAACACATCTCGGGTACGATCATATAAGGAATAAGGTTTTTCTAAAATCCTCTCAAAGGATCTCATTAACATTTTATGGAAAACTGGCGGTCATCCTGGGGGTCCAGCCAGGGGTTTCTATAGAAACGACCCCTCACATCCATGAAGGTCAAGAACCCAGAGCTGTGACTATAGTATATGCACCGTACCAATCAGACATAAGGGGTGGATTTTACACGTTATATCTGTACACAGACATTATAGATTATCAATCGGTCGGTGACGTATTCGTTCCTTTATTAACAACCGTACATATAGACGGTGAGCCAAACAAGATAGTCAGTGTTAGATACGACAAGCCTCATTACGTACGTGTTAATAAAAGCACTATTACAGAGATTACAATTGAAGTGAAAGACGACCAAAATCAAGACGTACGGTTCACTTACGGAAAAGTAGTCGCCAAGCTTCACTTCAGACCTGTGAAACATCACCTGTTTTAAAATGGCTCATCTCACTCCATACAGACCCGATCCCGATCGATATGTTGAATATTATCGGAACCAGGCCGGTAGCGGTTTGCCGGGTTTTATTGGGTCGAACGCAATGTATGGTTCTGGAATCGGTGGAATTTTTAAAAGTTTTTTTCGTGCGGCCCTACCGTTCTTAAAAAGGGGATTCAGTATAGCTAAACCTCATTTAAAAACGGCTGCGAAAAATATATTCAGCGATGTTGTTACTACAGCTCTAACAAAGCCTTATAATAATAATAATAATAATAATGGACAGGACGGCAGTGGGTTGATGGTCATGACCCGTAAAAGCTATAGGCCCCCGGGGGTTCGGGTGAGAAGGGGGAGTGGCCGTCACGTGAAGAAGAAGACTAGAAGCACGAGCAGAAAACTCTCAGTTGCAAAGAGACCTCGGAGTCGTCGTGTGAAAAAATCTACAAGAACTAAAAGACGCACAAACACTATTTTCTAAAAGTATGGCGCTGTTACATTGCATGTCGGATGAATGTATTAAATCGGAATTAGACCTTTTTACAGTGCCTTTGACGCAAACGGCGATTGAAAAAAATACCTATGTGGAGGTTCCGCCCATTACGGCTATAACAGACAACTCTCCACTAGAGTTTTTCATAGCAGGTACTGGCGAGGATTACACAGATTTGAATAATACCCTGTTATATACACGAGTCAAAATCACAGGACCGGATGGCTCTAACATACCCGACGGTGCACCTGTCGGTCTGATAAATTATCCTGGAGCGTGTATATTTTCACAGGTTGACGTCTCTTTGGGGGACCGTCTGGTTTCACAAAGCTCCAATACTTACCCTTACAGGTGTATCGTGGAAGCGCTTATGAACTATGGAAAAGATACCCTGGAGAGCAACTTTTCACCCGGTCTTTTTTACAAAGATACGGCCGGTTATATGGACATCACAGATCCTGCAGGTGCAAACGCCGGTTTAACGAAGAGGGCCGCTTTCACAAACGCGAGCAACATCGTAGAATTATTAGCCCCAATCCATAGTGATATTTTCTTTCAGGAGAAATTACTGCTAAACGGTGTCGATATAAAGATTCGTATGACCAGGGCAAAAGATGAATTTTGTCTAATGAGGAGTGACGCTGTTGCTTATAAACTCAATATTTTATCAGCATCTCTTTTTGTGAAAAAAGTGACGGTTTCACCGGCAGTGCGTCTGGGCCACGCCCAAGCCCTTCTATCTACCACTGCAAAGTACCCCATAGAACGAGTGTGTGTAAAGAATTTTTCCATACCTGCTGGCTCACGAGTGTCTAATCAGGAAAATCTCTTTCTCGGGACACTACCGAAATCTATCATCGTGGCGATGACAGATAACTCTGCTTTTACAGGTGCATATGATAAAAACCCCTTTGCCTTTAGACATTTTTTTCTTGAATTTATGGTCCTATCGGTCGACGGCGTAAGCATCCCGTCCCGTCCGCTCCAGCCGCAGTACGATAACGGGTCTGCTGTTAGAGAATTTTATCAGCTGGTCCTAGCGACAGGAAAACATCTCAAGAATCAATCAATGTCTATAGACCGTGAAGATTTCCTCAACGGCTACACACTCTATGCCTTTAACCTTAGCCCCGATGAAGGCTGTGGTCAGCATGTGTCTCTAATTAAAACAGGTAACATCAGATTAGAAGCACGGTTTCGAGAGCCTCTCAGACAGACCGTTAATATCATCATTTATTCGATCTTTGATTCTATCATCGAAATTTCCAACAGAAGACAGGTACATGCTGAATACTACTGAGTGAAATGAATACGATACAGCTGACAGGTGTCATGGAGAAAATCTCCTGTAACGCTCATTTTTTAGGAGTATTCCCATGTGATCACCTCCCCAAAGAGCCATTAATGGACTTACCATGCTATTTTATAGCAAACACCGACCCCGCAAACATGGCTGGCGAGCACTGGATTTGTGTATATCTAAACAAAGATGGAGTGGGATGCTTTTTTGACAGTTTCGGCAACAAACCAGACGCGGAGTGCTTTCCATTATCCTTTCAAGACTTTCTAAAAAACAACTCTCGGCACGTTCAGTACTCTAACAAACAAGTTCAGGATTATGCATCTGATGTTTGTGGACAGCATTGTGTGTTTTTTCTGTATCACATATCAAGAGGTTGCAATTATGAGGATGTTATGAAGTTGTATAATGATGATTTAATTAAAAATGACTTAATGGTATCTCTTTTTGTGAAGAAATTGAAGCCTGGGTCATGCTGTGGTAAAACATTTAAGTGTGTCCATTGTGTACAAACTGGAAAAATGTTTCAGATGATGTGTTAATCACTGCTGTGTGTGTGTGTGTGTGTGTGTGTGTGTGTGTGTGTATACCCATGTTTAACAAATAAAAAAGGATTCATAAAAACTTTTACATTTTCTTTTTCCTTTATTTATTGTCAGCATAAAAATATACATACATAAATGAGTGATCACAATCACATAATTATGGTATACATCATTTAAACAAAAGAACTAATAAATTAATAAATGACCATACACAGGCCTACAGACTTAAAAAGTCAACCACTGACTCGAGTCCAATAGAGGCGAATTAAATACATTTCCATCTGAAATATTACCTCGGAGGGGTGATGATGGAGGGGGGTACGGTTGTTTTCCAGACTTGTGTCTTTTCTTTTTAGACCTTATAGGTGAAGCAACTTCAATACCATCTATAGACGACTTGCTTTTAAAAGATTCAATCATACGTTTAACATGATGATTACTTATCGTCGAGAATGGTATGTTTAAACCAGCAAATGCCTCCAGAAATTCATGCCAGCCTACTGGTCTGCGATCATCACGTATCATATGAGGCCTTGTTATGCTTTTCAACAGATCAAGCATGTGTGATCCTGCAATGGGTTTTCCTTTAAACACAAATTCTCCAGAGTCTGTCCATGAGCACACATCCTTAGCTTTACCCATTTTATCTAGAATGTATTTGATATTTTTTAAACTCCTCTGAGGGACATTGTTTAACACTTCGTTCACAATTTCATCCTCTGCATTCACACTGTCACTGTTAGTGTCAGGCCTATTATGGCCCTCAGCCCCTGCTGTGTGCGCGTCACCGTAGCGTGAATCGGGTTGAGGTAATGTAAGGGTTAATGAGTTACTCTCAGCGTCGCCTTGTTTAACCAATGCCAGAAATCTTTGCAAAGCTTTAGTGTAAAGCTTAGCTTTTCCGTGTGCGTCCAGATCATTCCTCTGTAATATGTCTCTTATTGTTACGTCCAAGTTGTCCTCAACAACTTTATGAATTGTTTCACGGGGATGCCCCGTTCGCAACTTATCCAGCTGATGTTTCGGTACGAGATACATTTTCTCGGCATACTCCATACTTTTTCACTATCTAGGCGTTATCAGACTGGTAATAAATGGTATGGCAACGCTCAAGAGTGGCAGTAGAAACCCCCCTCTTTGATTAATCATGCGTCTTTTTCTCTTAATGTTAATTTTCTTATTAGCTACGTATTTTATCTCAGTTTTCCTCTTTCTTAATCTTCTGTGTTGATTCGCTGTAAGAGGTATTATACCGTGAAGGACGTTAAGAGCAGCTTCGCATAGGGCCAATATGAATTCATCAGAGGCCGATTGTAAAATAAGTCGTCTTTGCTTGGGCGTACCTTTGTATAATAACTTTAAAAGAGGTAAATTTCTGGAAAGCCTCGAACTCATGGTGATATCTGCTTTGCTACTTTCTGCCCCTCTGTATGTATACCACTGGGTTGGATGAGAGCAAATCTGTTCTGAGCCTAAATCTTTCAGGCGTTTTTGCTTTATAATCTATTAGTAAATAACCATATGGCAATTTTGTAGCATCTTGATATGCCTCTATAAAGAATTTTGCTTCCCCGGGATACATCTGTCTCCCCAAAACACCGATTTGCTGTTTATCTCTAGGATTTTTAAAAATAATTAAATAATTTGCATTAAGACTTATAGTCCGGCTAGATCTCCCCTGAAAAAACAAGTTTTGAATTATTAATATTGTACTTATTGAATTGTGATGAGTATATTGCGTGAACGCTCGCTGAACTTCTGTATTAGAAGATGCATTATCCATAATATCATCAAGGATTAGCAATGATTTCTTATGGGGAGGAAATAAAAATTCATCATTCAGTGATTTTGGTATACCTTCAATAAATTTAATATCAAACACTTGCATCAATTCATCATATAGTGGCTGCCAACAGCTGTAAATGTATATAAAATTGTCAAATTTTACAGAACACATCTTTTCTGAATTATACATCAAAGTTTTTACAAAATAGGTTTTCCCGCTGTTACTCGGCCCTGACACCAGGGCTGAGAAGGGATGTTGCAGTCTAAAGTCAAAATCATCGGTTTCACACATGTTACAATGATTCAAAATATTACTAGAATCCATAAGGTATGGTTGTATAATCAGACAGGAGCACACGTTTGTTGTACACGACTCTGAAGCTTTTTACAATTGTTCTATTGTGAAGTGTGAATCTCCTCTTATCACGAACAATGGCATCTGTCTGCACCAGCAGGTGCGATGTGTCACGTGATTCTACAAAACCAGGGACCAGACCAATCAGACTCTGTAGGGACACTATTTGGGAATTCTCAGCAGTAAGCGTAATGCCTTTAGCTTTAAGACAAACATGCCCTTTCGCGGTTCGATACCCGTATGATTTTGGTCCTGAAGAGCAGAACTCCTGGATTAGATCATTTGGCTCTAATTCACTCGTAAGATCACCTAGGTATGGACCACATTCCGGAACCCAGTCCCCGTTTTTGGATATGAAAATGACAGAGTCTGTATCTGTATAAACAACACGCTCCCCTAATTTATCCAACAGCTCGTAAAGCTCCAAACGCGCGTACGCAGTTGTAAATGCTCCAATAAATACATTAACGTCACGTGTCAGGCACTCATCCTGCCCCGCATACGACCACTGTATCAAAGCAACCTTGTCAGATACGAAAGAAAAATGGTTTATCACACGCCCCGTACCAAAAATGTACTGCGCAAACTCTTCGGGCTCTGTCAAAAGCTCCGTAGACGGCTGATTTGGGCGTAATGCGAATCTTCCCCACAAAGAATTCAACATATATTTGGTTATAGTTCTTTTTGCCGGATTGTGTGCTATTTTTTCAATGTCAAGCGTAATCCCCTCTTTATCAAGATAATTCTTGATGTATGTCTGTTTGTCGTCGTCTGTGACTACGTGCGAGGGAAATCCTGATGCTTCCTGTTTGACTTTGAGAAATGTCTTCACGTAGCCACTGAATAAGCTGTCTGACGTCTGAGAAAAATGCCAGACTTCGTCTATTTTCACAACTACATAGCCGTGTTTAATAGCTCGCGCCAATTCAACACTGACCCAACAGCCGCGCAAAATTCTTTGCTCATCAGTGTGGTTACAGGGGATTGTCTGAATCTCGCCCTCAGCACACGTCCTACAGAGTGGAAACATTAATTTTTTCGCGCATCTGTAAGGCAACACGGGGTGAAAGAGTTTTCGTGGAGGCAGCACTTCGGCCTTAATGAGTCCAAAATAATTCTCCACCGGCTCAAAATCCTTAAAAATAATTCTCGGGTGGCCGGTCGGATATGTTTTATGGGACTGTACGTAGGGGTAAAGTGAACAGAAGTCAAAATAATCAATGCGCTCTTCCTCTGTAATTTTGTGATAAAGTTTTATGGCATTCGTACGCCCACCAAATAACGCGTCCCGTGGCCTCAAGCGCTCGGGAGTGGTGTAAGTGGCCATAAAGGCCATAACACCCGGGTCACGTTGCTTTAAACGTTCCCGTTCCCATTCGCACTCCCATAAAGAGATCACACGTAAGGAGTACACGTCACGCAAAACCTGCAGTTTATTATCAGACTGTCTCCTGAGAACACCGAAAGGCACGTTTGATAGTGGATTTAAATCGTTTGGATTAAATCTACAATCATGCCCGTGATAAAAACACCCGAGGAATTCTAATGCTATTTTCTCACCACTAGATTTTTCGTAATATCCATCCACATGATAAGGCCCAAATTTAACTTCACCGTAATTTAATGCGTGATGCACATCCACGTTTTTCGTTTCTTTAATGTACTCCAACCACTGGATTGACGTGTTGGAGTATGTCTTGAACTGATTGACGTATGCATTATTATGCGTCAATGCCAGAGTGTCTCGACTCAGAAAATTGGCTTTGAATACCTTCATACAGGTACCGGCCAGCGTTATGCATTTAAACGGATCAATTTTTGAACACTCCACAAATTCTGCCCGATAGCTAATACACGCCTCCCGCAGAATGATTACATCATTGCGACAGTAAAATGCCAACTCCTTTTTAAGGTCAAACACGTCACCCTGTACGCAGGTGTACCACGCATCAAATTTGGAACGATCAGCAGTGCTCATTTTGTCATACCCGTAAAGTTCTTTAGACGGGTACGGGCCTACGTAATCAGCGTTCTCTATTCTGTTAAATAAATGAGGGAAAAAACCTTTATCTCTTACGGGGAGATTAAGCGCGGCGGGTATCTTACTCAGAGACATAGCCATATAACTCAGTGTATCTATATATCTCTGTTTGAATGCCGTATCGTACATATAAATTATTCTACAACCTTGCATAATGATCTTGGGGGCTATCCCTTCGCTTACGAAATATTCCAGTAATATGTGCGAGTCAAACCCTGATGCGTTGTGGGCTAAAAATGTGTAATTAGAGTATTTTTTACGTCGAAAGTGTTTGATCATGCTCTCCACACAAGTTGTACCAGCCGCTGTAAACTCTTTGCCGTCGTGGGTTATTGCACAGACATAATTAGGTACATGTTTGCCTCCCTCGTACATCGTTTCAAAATCATAATATACGTATTTCTCGTCAGTTTCATCCGGTTTGACAGGTTGTATGTAGCAATTATGTACGCCTTCAGGTGCCAAAACTGCATCGCAATGTATGCAACGCTTGGGGGCGCACTTGTGCTTTTTTTTATTTTTATTTCCGCCACCTGTCATTCTGTAATTCACACAGCACTTGTCACAATATTTCACCACATCGCACTGTGGCCTCTCACCGGGTACTCGAGACTGTTTATGCTTTGCGTAACAGTATGTAGATCTGCAAATTCTGTTGCAATCATTGCATCGTGAGTTTTTTTTAGTGTGCGTGTGACATTCAGAGTCGAGGCAAATATCGCATGCGTACTTGCATTTGTGTAGCCTGATGTCGTTAAACCCTTTGTAACAGAATTCACACACAAAGTTATTGCCTATGAATGCTTTGAGATTTTTGATCAGATAGTAGTGTGATTCATGAATGAATAAATGGACCGTCTTTGGGTGCAATTCATCACTATTTTTGTACACTAACAATTTCCCTGAGCAGTCTCTATGAAACACAACTATTTTCAAGTCAAAAAATCTCTCGAAGATACTGATGTCATGAAAACCTATTTTGGTTTGTGTTGTATAACCAGCCCTAGTGTGTATCTCTTCGGCTATTTTCTTAAGCTCATCGTCGGGAGCTTTCGGATTCAAGAAATGTGCTAGGCAGTAGCTAAAACACATGTTGTCTTCGACATTTATGGGGCAGAATAAATTCATTTTATTCTTTCGGATTGTTTCGGTGATTGCCAAATCTGTAATTTTCCGGCGGACGCCACCAGATCTATCCATCGCGATCGATATCCTAAAATTCATTTGAGTATCATTTGAAACCTCTTTATTACTTTGAGCAGCCCGTTCTATCTGATCTATGAATAAATCTGCATTGTGATTATTTTCAGGCGTTAAAACCGCATTAATAGCCGTAGGTAGATTGGCACCTGTTAGTGAAATATTGATATACCCCGTATCCCCAGCCATTAACCTGGAGAATGTAACGATTTCATCTAAAATCGTATTGAGAAGAATGTTATAGGCAGCTAGGTTCGTAGTAGCTATATCGCCCGGGTTTAAAGTTCTGTGAATTTCTAGACCATTGAATCTTGGACGTGCTACTACTGTGAACTCTCCAAAAGTGCCCCCTTCTGTGGCAAGTCTACGAATTTCGTCTTGGTTTAAATTAATATTAGGCATTAAGGATTCTCTAGCTGATGGGATCACTCCCCCGACCTGATCGTTATTATTATTATTATTTTGTGTAGTCAATTGCAGCCATTCATGCTGGTTGCTTATGAGATTTTGTAACGTTTCAGTTCTGTTAAGGATATTGGGGTTTATCATGGTTAGTTGGTGATTTATCAGATTACGCAGTTCACCGCTTCTAGATCGGTTAGACTCTGGTTCCCCATCAGTTTCCCCGTCTTGTAAATTATAACATCTTTTAGAAGCCATTGTTTTTGCTTTTTGTTTTAGTTTTATTGTAAAGAGACAAAATTTATATTATAGCAAAACGTGTGCCCCCGTTGCCATACACATACATGAATGTCAAGTGTTTTACAAATAACAAGTACACATGTAATACATAGAAATACCCAATAATGACGGTACAAAATATTGTAAACGAATCAAAAATGCATAAATGAAATACAGATGAATCAAACGGTTACATCAACAAAAATGAACCAAATCAGTTACTGCTACTACATCAAGCGAAATAGCAGAACTACAAAAATATTATCATCTTCTATCCCTCATAATTATATCATACAAATCAGTCAACACTCTTTGAATAATGTTTAATCTCTCGCTAAATAATGACAGTGTTATTACTGAAAGCTGTTGCTCGTCTCTTACTTCGTGTAATGCACCGGCCAGTTCCATGCGTAGTCCACGATTTTCCTGAATAATCTGCTCGTGGCTATTCATCCAGAATTCAATCGCCCGGTCTAGCGTTTGTTGGTGTTGAATCTGGCCGTCGATTATGATCTGTAGATTAGCGGCGATGGTGCTTTGAGAAGCACGCACGATCTCCTCGGTCTCTTGATACGACAAGGGTCTCCCCACAAGATCTAATATACGTTCGAAATTACGATTCGTACGACGCAGGGTGTCATAAGACAACCTGTGTAGATCTCTTTCGTTGAACAGCGGCTGTATTTCCGCGTGGCCCGAATCGCTCTCATCAGAACTTGACTCGGCTGAGTCTGAGAATTCAGCGCCGTTCCACGCGTCCAGCTGGGAACTCGTAAATAACTCCAGTCCTCTATCTTCGTAGTCTTGTCCTGTAAAAAAAAAAAAAATATATATATACATATATATATACATATAATTTATTATTATTATTATTATTATTATTATTATTATTAAATATATATATATATATATATATATATATATATATATATTAGGCTAGGTAAAAAATTATGATTACACATTGATAACTTACCGTTATTTTCTGATGTTCTTAAACGCTGTGTACCGTGAGGGTACACGCGATCGCCATAAACTTCCCTGAGTCGCTTTTCCCCACGGGTTGATGTTGTCGGTATAGCACTATCATCGGGTAATGCGGACGAATTGCTTGGTCCCGCTGACACCTGCTGTGGAGCGATGACGTCTTCAGTGACGCTGCTCGAGCTGGAATCTGGTACGTCACCTTGTATCTCTGATGGAGCATCTCCAGCCACTGAAATATAGCAAATATATTATTATAACAATAAATAACCCTTTACAATATAACGACAACAATCGCTGGCCTACGGACTCTCACCATTAATAATATCTTGAACGACATCCCCGACCAACAACGCTTCGTCAACTATAAAAGACATACACGTTATTAAAAAGTATCGTTATTAGATTCTGCAATGGTTGTTCTTTTAATAGATAGTGGAAGAACACTTACATATTTCGTCCAGAATTATTTCAAGGCCTTCATCAAAATATAGACCAGATTCGGACACATCTGTAATGTTGAAAAGTAAAAATGTTAGGTCTAATACACACACATGATTCATCGAATATCTAAAATATGTATAACAGACACAAACGATATAAATATGTAAATAAAAATGTTTTTACCTGCGTTAGAATTTGATGCCATGATGTTGGAGTTTTGAGTAGACGACTGCACCCACGGGAGACCGAGATCGAATTTGTTGTAATGTCTATAGGTCATTATCTTACATTTTAAAGGTTTTCAGCTTGTCATAAAGTTTTTTTCTTTCTCCAGAACTCTAACACCCCCTACTATCACCTGGCACCTCATTCCTCCCCTTCGTAGTTAGTTTATTGTTTAAAAGGCTCACGATGCTCTCTTTTTCCCACGCAAAAACGCACTAGACCAGCAACAGATATTTTTAAATTACAGCTTATCGTGATTGCAGCTATACCCTTTAAATTTTAACACATGCCAGATCTGCAGTCGTAAATGACAGCGTTTTTCCCCGCGCAAAAACCCACCACGGGATTTTACACGTGTGTGTGTGTGTGTGTGTGTGTGTGTGCTGCGGGTGTTTGCTACGATAAACTCGGATGACTGGTTTTATGGATCCGAACCCTTGTCAAAGTTCACCGGCCACTGACCGACCAGTCACCCCAATCACTATGTCACGAACCATCTCTAGAATATCTAAGAGAAAATAATTATACGCAGGCCTGCTAAGGTGTGATAACCCGTCACAGCATGTGTCCCCCTCTCCCCCTCTGCACGCGCGCGCGTGTGTGTGTGTGTGTGTGTGTGTGTGTGTGTGTGTGTGTGTGTGTGTGTGTGTGTGTGAGAGAGAGAGAGACTACAACTACAATTAGAGTTGAAAGAGTTAAGAGCGAATAACTAAAGATAAAACTATGATGATCTAAACAAAAATGTTAACTAAAAACAACCATTATTTTAAGTGTTATTTGTTTTTAATTATTTTACCATTATTTAAGTCTTCACCTCTGTATAGACTGGGTGTTTTCTTCTGCTCTGAGGGGAGTGTTAGGGGCGGAGACTGGGGGGGGATTTTACACGTACCCCTGGCTCTCACTGACGATTTAGCCATCGAAGGGAGAGGATGCTTTTGCACTGAACTCCATAGGAAAACATTGTTTTGTCTAACTAAATAAAAATGTAATGTGAAAAATAACTTATTATTTTGCTTTTATTTTTTATTCATTTTAATCACGGCTGTGTGTGTGTGTGTGTGTGTGTGTGTGTGTGTGTGTGTGTGTGTGTGTTGAAACAATTAGTCTTGAGAGTGTCAAGAGCTAATAAATAAACTACATTGAACTAAACAACACATGTTAAAACAAAAATAAGTATTATTAACTTTTATTTACCATTATTGAACTAATGCATTCTCTAGCATTGAGGGGAGTGTTAGGGGCGGAGACTGGGTGGGGAACTTTACGCAGCCTCAAGCAGCTCATTCCGCTTCTGTCATCGGAGAGAGAGGATGCTTTTGCACTGAACTCCATAAGAAAACATTGTTTTGTCTAAACTAAATAAAAATGGAACATTACAATCTAACGTGAAACAACTTATTATTATTTGTTTAGCTTTTATTTTTTATTTTACGTTATTCATTGTACCAGATCAATGGGAGTGTTGGGGGCGGAGACTGGGGGTGTGTCTTTACACACGCTCCCACAGCTCATTCCGCTTCTGTCATCGGAGAGAGAGGACGCTTTTACACCAAGCTCCATAAGAAAACATTGTTTTTTTCCTAAAGAAAACTCGTGTAAGTGAAATAACATTATTCGTACTTTCTTTCTTTGATATGTTTAATACATATACCTTTTTTTGAACCTACTCTATGTCTTTATATTTACTTTTTAAAATGATTGAACATTGACTTTTTTAACAAGCTGTATGTATGTCAAAAAGAAAAACAACTTTAACTTGTCTTTATCTTTAAACATACCATACCCTTGTATTTAACAGAGACATTTTTTAAAAACATCTAAAAAACATCTAAAATGTATGTGAAATACAATCTTTGTTTAATAAAAACTGATTTCCATGATCTTATACTTGTCACTGCTATTCCTATGCCAAAACCCCACTCAAGAGTACATTTGAAACATTCTTTGATTGTTTTCAAACAGTTACGAAAGCACACATACACAAAGTTACCAAAACAGTCATAAATTCCTTTGAAAGGGGGGTGTATAGGAGGAGGAGGGTGGTAAGAAAACAGATGGTCAAACTGATAGTCATAAAACAGGTGTCCGGAAATTGTGTCCAGGAACAGGTGTCCAGTCCGGTGGGAGGGGGGTTATGGAATTTTTATGACCCCATCAATCAATCAAATTTGACACATAGTCGCCTCTATTCTCTCTAACAAGAAGAAAATAGTTTTTATATTGTGTCTGAATGGTAAATAATCTTGCGTTTACATGGAGCACTGTAATCTGTTAAAGTCCAATATGAATGAAAGTGCTCCATATATAAATATATAGTCCATATATAGTCTTGGTGAGGGTTGCCATGGCAACCGGAGAGGACATGTCAACATTTCTCTCCTTTTCCTTTAACAGCGAATTGGTTACCCCCACTCTACTTTAAATAGCCTACTTTTGTTAATATTTATACCTCTGTGATAATGGTATCTTTCCCTAATCATCTGAAATATCTATGCATTTATGAGTGATTATATCTACATTGGACTCGCGCCAAATCGACGACAGTAAACTACATTTCTGACGCACTGAATCAGTGCGCTGGCACTATTGAAAGGATTTTTATTTAGGGACACAAGTCGGTTCTGGGGCATTTTGAGTTATTCACAGATTCTGAAAGTGTAGTCTCCAAGCTTTCCAACGATGTGTAACATATGGACATCTGTTAATATTTGGAGAAGTTGTGTCCATCTGAATGTAGGCCTTTAGAAAAGTGTAAACGAGAGAAAACCGCCTCTAAAGTGTTGCAGTTCTCACCTGCTGGGAGTGACAATAGGCCTCATTTACATCTCATTTAGATAAGCCACACCCCCTGTAAAGCTGCATGGTTGCATAGCAACGACAGACCCAACGGGAAAAATCGGACCGGATACTACTACTAATAAAGATGCTAACATTACCATCTAAAAGCCCATTATAGTAATTTTTTTTTTTGGCAAGTGATACGATGCTAACGATTACAATTAAGAACAATAGGTAGGTATGGGAAGGCCTAAACATGAGATAACGTGTGTTTGCGCTGTGCGTCTGTTTGCCTCTAAATGTCCAATAATTTGCATGTCCTGCCATTCTTTTTTCGCAGCTAAAGAATCCAGCCGTATGTTGTACATAATGTCTGGAGAACGCTTATGTCTACAGGACTGTCTCCCATGCAGAGAGTTCTCTTTTCTCCTCGTGTAGCATTTACAGTCAAAGTTACGGATTTTCCCCATTTCTCTGTCTTTATCCCCATCAAATGTTACTATCGATATCGCCTCTGATATCTTACGGTCCAACTCGTCTGACGCCAGTCCAATACATTCTTCCTCGTCTTCATCTTCACTCAGTTGTAGATTAGGGGAAATATTCAGTCTTATAATGCCGCTTTCATCGTAGCTCTGATCGTCTTGTCGAAGAAGTACTTCAAAACATTTTCGGTGTAACGGCCATGGTTCAGCTCGTCTGCGATCATCCTTGCGGCGTCCATCTTCATTTTGATATCAGCTAGAGCCGGCCAGAGCGCTGCATAATAAGTAGCCACGCTTCCCTCAGAGGGCGGATACAATAACAAAAGAAACACAAGCCGGGCTTATCCCGTATGGAAATACACACAGACAATGACACGGCCCTACTGCGTGCTAGAATCTCCGAAAACAAGCCGCTTTCAACCTCAAAATGTACGCTTTTAATACACCAATACTGCTTTCTCAAAAACAGAGAGGCTTCTTCGTGATCTCAACTAACAGATTCTGCAAAAAAACGAAAATCACATAATTAAAAAAAAACAAAAAAACGCTTTTTTGCTGGAAAGTTGTGCTGCTGACTTGTGTCCCTGGTTTCAGTGACGGGTCACAAATGTGCTTGTAATAATGTGCGCTGCATTGTCCCTGACAAATAAAATAAAATAAAACAAAAACAAAAAAATGAAGCAATGGCATAAATACGTAGCCACTTTTGAATGGTGGGCAAACTGCCTTGTGCTTCAGGTTTCTCTCCTCAATCAGCTCACGTTTTTGGTTCCCTCTTTGATCGTGCAGTACAGCAATGTTAATTCGTTTTGAACCGCATGGACTTTGAAGAAACCGTCCAAAGTGTTGAGACAGTACACACACGTCTTTTCTGGCATTTTTTTTAATTTACTAAGGCAAAGGCATGTCCCAAAAAGAAACAGTCCTTCTTCTTAGTTGACACAATGTCCTAAGTGCTGCTGGGTTTTTGCATTGTCCATTTCTGCTATCCTCTCCAATAGTTGTGCAATTGTTTTTTTTCTTATTTTTTATTTATTTAGTTTTTGCAGGTGGTTTTCAAACTGAAAGGCAGAGATGTCATTCAAAGTGCCTTTCACCTTCAGCCAAGTGGATCAGGGCATGGACATTATAGGATGGAAAGATGGGGCTGTAGAGCTTGGTAAACGTTCTATAAAAATATACTAGAAGTTCTTCAGCGTAGCCAATGGATGACATCCGTGTAAAGCCATTGGAGTTCAACAGTACAGACATGGCAACTGACAGAGTCAAAAAGTCATGGTAAAACTTGCAGAATGCCTTGGAGAACAGCAGGTCCAGTATAGAGTAATTGAATTCTTTCGCTTTCCATGTGTCTAGATCAGATTTCGTGGCTGTTTGGCAAATTCTCAGCTTTCCACTGAGGGACAAGAGTTTTCCTGAAACTTCTCCAATTTGCCTTGGAGACAGCCTCCACTCTCTGAAAGTTCAGCAGACAACATGCATATAGTCCAGCACAATGGTTTTATGCTCTGCAAGCCTGCAGCGATCACGGGTGAGCAACCAGTTTGGTGGATGGCATATGCCGGTTTATGTCATGTCACACACGAGAAAACAGGTGCGAGGACTCAAGTGCAAAGGAGTGTATTTAATATAACGAAAGAAACATAAACACAAAACAAAAACCCACAATGGGCCAAAACACATCATCAGACAACACAAATAAACTCAAAAAACATACCAGCGGGGAAACGGGAGACGTAGACATACAACAGACTGACAAACACAAGGAGCTTATAAAGAGAAGAAAACAAGAGGGAACAGGTGGGAGAAATCAAACACCAATCAGATAACAAGGGGGAGGGATCAGACAATGACAGGAGCACAAAGACCATACTGACAAAACCCACATGTGCACACAAGGCAGGACAGGCATGTGACAGTTTAATGAAGTCATCTGTTCTTGGATCAATCTTCTCCTGCGACTGGTAGTTGAATACAATCCTGTGACTTGCAGAATGTCCTTTAATGGTGCACCGCTCACAGCTGCTCTGGGCATTGTGCGAATTGATGCATTTTAGGAATGCTCTCACTGGGGCATCACAAATGTGTCACGGGTTATGAATTCGCCGTCTCTCTTTGTGTCTACTTCATCATAGATAACTATGATGAAGTAATGAATGCTCCATTTAATATGGGAGATTTAAAGAGCTGTTTGCCATTTAGTCCACATGTGGGGAGGCTTGCTGAAGCAACCACTGACAACCTGCAATTGGCTGCTGAGGGAAACCTAAATGTCAGTTTGCCATGGCTCAAAACAAAAAAAACTAATGCTGATGCAAACTGCCATCCAATCCCGGGATCAGCTGCCCATTACACCCTGTATGATGCTTTCCATGAGCGGAACACAAAGGACCCTAGAGATGCCCTGCGGAGGATTGCACTTGTCCCAGAACTGGCTGGCTGGGTCAACAGCCAGTGGGCTGAGCAGTTATTTGCGAGCATGAGGAAGAACAATTATTTTATGAATACCCTCACACCATCTGGGCACATCTTCATGATGCGGATCACAACACAAAATTCCATAACACAACTAAAGCCAGTATTCAAAAAAATGTTGGGCGAAGTTGGATAACAATGGGCAGATAGTAATGGGTAAAATAATTATATATATATTTTAATTATTATTATTATTTTTAAATAGTTAAACATTAAATGGTTATCCATTTTATTCAATTACATTTATTTGGCAGTAAAATCAGATAATTTAAGATTATTTTTTATTTTATATTTTACAAAATGTACTATTTTAATAGTATGGAACTGCTTTGTTAGGGAATATTTCTTGATAACTTCTTGCTTTCCACTACCTCCTTTTCACATCATGTTATTACTCTCCCCTGGTACACTATGTTCCTGTTTACAGTTCAAGTTATCTAACTTGACCAATGTACGCATGTAACTTAGAAAATGTGTAGTGATGTTAAACCAGATGTTTTTTTAATCAATTTATTCTCACTTTTATGTGCTTCCCAGTCCCTTTTAAGTGTTCCACTGTGGGCATCACGACACGTGCAGCCAAACAAGGCATGCTGGAAACAGTCACCCAGGACAGTCCAGCTGAACCAGGTGAATTTATTTAGATTACTGTTAGTTTTCTGTTACTGTTTTAAGACTAACAAAAACAGAGACATACTTTAGTACTACACTATTATTTGTATTGCTAAACCATGCCTTAATGGAGACTGGATCAAATAGGTAAGCCCAGGTATTTTGGGCTTCTGTTGGAACCACAGACCTCACCAGGAAGGATTTCCTTGCTTTAGGACATCATGGTTATGTTAAAGCAACAGTAAGAATCAGCAAACATACGTATAAACATATTATAAACATATTTTACCCTTTAAGTTTTTTAAATATGTCCTTGAATGTTAACATATTTAAACAGATTCTGAATGCCTGTCGTTCAGTTTTGAAGGATATAATAATAATAAATAATAATAATAAATTTTATTTATAATGCACTTTATATTAAACAAAATCTCAAAGTGCTACAGAATTTTAAAAAAACAAAACAAAAAAAACAATCAACAACAATAAATAAATAAAACCGAAAAATAAAATAAATTAAACAAGTAGCAAGTCAATTAAAAGCTCTGCTAAAAAGGTGGGTTTTAAGACCATGCTTAAAAGTATCTATAGTCTGTGGAGTCCGCAGGTGGTCAGGGAGAGCGTTCCACAGACTAGGGGCTGCAGAGCAGAAGGCCCGATCTCCCATAGTACGGAGATTGGCTGTGGGAGTTTTGAGGCGATACAGCGAAACAGAGCGGAGGTTACGAGTGGCTGTTTGTGTGGTGAGGAGTTCCTTAAGATAGGAGGGAGCATCACCATGGATGCACTGGTGGGTAAGGAGAGAGATCTTGTACTCGATCCTGAACGACACAGGAAGCCAGTGGAGTGATTTTAGAATGGGGGTGATATGGTCGTATTTGCGCACCCTCATGAGGATCCTAGCAGCGCTGTTCTGAATACACTGCAGCCTCTGGAGATTTTTGCTAGGGATGCCAATAAGGAGCGCATTGCAGTAGTCCAGCCTGGAGGAGATAAAGGCATGGACAAGCTTCTCCGCATCAGCCAGTGATAGAATGGGACGAAGTTTGGCAATGTTTCTGAGGTGGAAGAAGGAGGTCTTACACAGGTGTTTGATGTGTGCTTCAAAAGTAAGCTGCGATTCCATTCTGACCCCCAGATTCGTGACTGAAGTGGAAAGAGGAATGACCTGATCAGAGAAAGCAATGCTGGTGATAACGGACTTCTGGACCTGAAGTGGAGTGCCGACTAGGATAGGTTCAGTCTTGGAGCTGTTTAGCTGCAGAAAGTTTTGCTTCATCCACGCCTTTATCTCATCCAGGCAAGTGATCAAAGTGGATGGTGTGAGGTCAGCAGAGGGAGATGAACTTGTCCTAAAGTAAAGTTGAGTGTCATCAGCATAGCAGTGAAAAGAAATCCCATGCCGGTTGATGAGACGGCCAAGGGGGAGCATGTAGAGTATGAACAGGGTGGGTCCGAGCACAGAGCCTTGAGGGACACCGCAGGTGACATTGTGTGACAGGGATGTAGCTTCTCCTAACGCAACATATTCAGTTCTCCCAGTGAGATAAGAAAACCAGTTGTGGACCGAGTCAGAGAGACCAATGGTGGAATGTAAACGGTGAAGGAGGATGTTATGGTCAACTGTATCGAAAGCTGCAGTTAAGTCCAGGACGATGAGAAGGGATGGGGAACCAGCATCTGCCGCCATCAAAAGATCGTTTGTGACCCTGACCAAAGCTGTTTCTGTGCTGTGTCCTGAGCGGAAACCAGACTGAAATTTCTCATAAAGATGGTTATGCTCCAAATGGACCTGAAGCTGTGCAGCAACAACTTTTTCCAGCACCTTAGAGAGGTATGGGAGGTTGGAGATGGGCCTGTAGTTGTCATTAACATCTGGGTCTAAAGTAGGTTTTTTCAGAAGTGGTCTGATGATAGCAGTTTTAAGAGATGAAGGAACATGGCCAGCCTGGAGGGAATTATTAATAATCTTGGTAATGAATGGACTTAAGACACTGAGGTTAGATTTTACCAAGGCTGTAGGAAAAGGATCCAGTGCACAGGTGGATGGTTTCATTTTTCTGATGATGTCCTCAACCTCAAGCTGTGTGATGATGGAGAAGCAGCAGAGATGTTGGAAGGTCCCTGGCTGTGGATCAACAGATGGGACAGGCAGAGCGGAGGTGCTAGATAGGAGCAAGTGGATGTTGTCTACTTTGTTCCTAAAAAAGGTCATGAACTTATTGCACCTCTCTTCTGTGGCTTCTGAAAAAGAGTGAGTTTGCGGTTTGAGGATGTGATTTATAGTGGAGAAAAGCTTCTTGGAGTTTCCAGGGTTATTGTTGATGATGCTAGAGTAGAACTGTGACTGAGCATCTCTCAAGGACCTTGCGTAGGCCTTCTGATGAACTCTATAGGCTTGCCTATGAACAGTGAGTCCTGAGAGCTTGAGACGCCTCTCAAGTACGCGCCCAACCGTCTTCATCTTCCGCAGTTCGCTGGTGTACCAGGGTCCTGAGCGCGAGAAGGTGACCATTCTAGTTATGACAGGTGCGTGAAGATCTAGAAGGCTGCTCAGAGACTTGTTGTAGAAGTCAACCGACTCAGAGACTGAGGAGAGATCAACAGAGGAGAATTGCTGAAGGTCTGTAGTTAAAGAGTCTTGGTTAATCTTTTTTCAGGTTCCTGAAGCAAATTTGACGGGAATCTTTGACGGGATATGGCTGACCTTCAGGTAACGCAAAGAATTACCTTGATCAAATATTCTGTATGCATGTGTCACGGTTCACGGGTTCATTGACTCGCCCTTGTGTGTTTGTTGTGAGGCGTGGTTAGGTTGAGCGCTTAGCATTATCAGCGTCAGCTGTGTGTCATTAGCGCTCTATTTAACGTGTGTGTTTGCGTGTCCTGTTTGTCAGTTCGTTGCAGACGCTGGCCTGGTCTGGTCTTCTGCTCTCTGCTCTCCGGCTTCCTAGTCGGTGTTCCTGAGGTTTCTGCACCCGCTCATGGAGGATTGTTCTCTGCCTTTCTCCTGTCCACTGTGGTCCCTGCTTTGCCAGCCTGCCTGTGCCTGCGGAGGATTGTTCTCTGCCTTTCTCCTGTCCACTGTGGTCCCTGCTTTGCCAGCCTGCCTGTGCCTGCGGAGGATTGTTCTCTGCCTTTCTCCTGTCCACTGTGGTCCCTGCTTTGCCAGCCTGCCTGTGCCTGTTCGGTTTTCGCCGGTGAGCGAACCTGCCTGCCCGAGACTGTCATCTTCGCCGGTGCGCTTGTCACCTGTCGTTGCCAGTTCTTCGCCGGTGCGCGAATCCAGACGGACTGTGATTGTGTCTTCACATTGAGATTGAGTTTGGCTTTGCCGCATAGTGCTGGAGGTTCCAGAGTATCTGTTCAATAAACTTCTATTGCACTTGCACTTGGGTCTTCTGCCTTTCTTCCAGTGTTTCCTGACAGCATGATCCATGTAAATATAGGAATCCTTTTTTTAATTAATTGTCGCACTTTTACTTAACAGGGCATAATGGTTCATGGCTTTAATACGTACGTGCACGCTTCTACTGAGTAAGTACCCTTTGAAGTAAGTTCGATCAAGTTGTACTGTATGTAAAATGTCGCCAACTTGACTGTGAACATGGCTTGGGATAACATGGCATGGAACAAGTTTTTTTTTACTATAAAGTGAAATAATAGTAATTATATTTATCAATCTAAGCAAGGGGATTTCAATCCTGGTCTTTGAAATGTCATTAAGATCAAACTGTCTTAATAAGCTCTCTCTCTCTCTCTCTCTCTCTCTCTCTCTCTCTCTCTCTCTCTCTCTCTCTCTCTCTCTCTCTATATATATATATATATATATATTTTTTTTTTTTTTAATATATATATATATATTAAAAATTTAGGAAAAAGAGTAGAGAGAGCAGGTATGGGTTCCACTTTATTTCTTGAACAGTACAACAGGGCTCTCAAGTCTCACGCATTGGGCGTGAGACACACGCATTTCAACCCGTTCACACGCTCACACGCCACACCTTGTATTTCTCACGCAGATAAATCGCCAGGGTAACACGCGCGCTATTAGAGGAATCAAGCGAGTTCCCCATAGAGTTCTGACGGCCCTGCCACGCACCAGTTAATCTAATAAAAATAGAGACCGAACAGCCAATCATAAAATAGATTTGCTGTATCTGGGTAAGATATAGATATTCCCTCCACCCAAGAACGTTTACGTTCTGATTCCAACGTCACATTCTGTGATTCACGCCACAGCCTCGCTCATTGAATCAAATGCTCGCTGAAGTACCGTTAGTTGGCAACTACAAACCCCGATGACAGACGCAGAGACATAAAGATAACGGTGTCAAGTTAAGTTTCTGACAGCACTTTGTTTTCTGTTCTTAATCCCTCAACAAAACTCAAAGGAAGCCTTGTCTCAATCATGATTTGCATGAATTGCATTTTGCTTTCATACCTTATTGCGCTCTCACTCAGTGAACATCTGTGCTCACCTGCACTCGTGACTGTGATTGCGGTGATGGACAGCTGTCCTCATTCGACTGGTGTTTGGATGTGATTTTTTTTAAACTCACTTTCATTAATTAATTTATTAAAAGTAACTCAATTTTGTAAGATCATTTTCATTTAAGTAATTCCAAACATCACGAGGCAGACGACATTAGTGATCAAATACAGTCGAGTTATTAACACGCTCCACAGCACCACCCAGTGGATTTAGTTATAACTGCGAGATTTAGAGGGATTTATAATGGATTCACTGCATTTAGGCAAGCGAAGCAATATAGTAAAATTTCAATATTATAATTTTTTTTCGAACATTAATTACATATCAAATATATTCGTGCTCACCCCTATTTATGGAAGTTGAAGTGTAGCGATATAAAATTTGCAATGCAATATGTAAAATGGCAATGCATTTTAAAATTTACATTTACATTTTCCATACCATGTGTGCAACATTTGGAGCAAAATAATAATTCAAATTGAATAAAATAATTTACATTTGCTATTTCCTACACTAGTTTTAACATATAATGTAAACATAAATTGTATATTGTAGGCTAATACTTTATATAAGTTGCAAAATTAAAATTAAAATGTATTACAGAAATAATTAGATGTGTTTAACATGTTCAAGCAATTCCAAAAATTATGCCACATCACCGCACTAGCCATTATTTTTAATGGAAAGGAGACATAGGTGTTATTCAAGCATTAATAACATTTTGCATGGTGGCAAACATTTTTTTTGTACATTTTGTTATTTTAACTGAATTCAGAAATGCTTTTGAAATTAAAAACTTTGCTTTTAATAAACAAAATACATATTTGAAATAAAGACTGTTTGGAGTTGGGTGCTCCGTTCCCTGAATCCACAGCCTTTGTTGTTATTTTGAGTGTGTACACAAATAAAAGTAGACAGTTTATAATTATGTCTTGTACTTAGCCTATCTGTATGACTAAAAAATGATGGGGTATTGGTGTGGGAGTTGTTTCCGCTGTCATAAAGAGAGGAAAAAATACAACCATACTGATATAGCAAACAATAATCATAGGCAGCTTGTCTAAGAATATTTGAGAGTAAAATAATCTCTGTTGTAAACCACAGCTCACTTCAGCGCGACCGTGCTCATGTTAAGGTGCCACCAACCTCTGGGCTGAAGGCCTCAAAAACCTGCTACCAACACCAATAAACAACACTAACCATTTTCTCTCTCTCTCTCTCTCTCTCTCTCTCTCTCTCACACACACACTAATTAAATACATATTTATTTTATTTGTACGAATTTGTCATTTTTCATATCAGACCCCCATACCCAGCCAAACCCACGGCCGAAATCTCACTCTGAACTCAGTTCAAAACTTGAGAGCCCTGGTACAAAAAACAGGGTTTTGAAAATAATGCCACTCTTTAATTTTATTTTCCAATTTAGAGGCGAAGGAAACCCCCCTGCCTGTTGATTACTGGACGAATGACCTGACCAAGGTCAGTACAGTATAAACTATCAATCTAGCAGTTTCTCTTTTTGATAAATCTTATGTAAAGTTACTTGTTGGCTATTTTTGAAAGATGCCACCTTAGGTTCTGCGGCGGATCCTGATGGGAGTCGTTATAGACGATGGCGATGTGGCTTTCTTGAGGCTTTTTTTTTAAAAAAAAGTTTATTTTATTTTCTTATTATAATCTGCGGCTTTGGAATGCAGTGTGCACTAGTTAGCTCCCCAGCCAGATATCATATATCAGACACCATATCCAACCCAGATATCAATCAAATGTAATTTTACATGAGAGGAGGGATTGGGGCAAAGACAGTAAGAGGGAGGAAGGCTTCTTGAGGCTTTCACTGACATGCCAGATTTTCAGCGACATTATCAGTGATGCCAAATTCAGAGAACAGGCACACTTTATATGACTAGACAGTAAGTCTTGTCTGATCCTTCTGTCTGTCGTTCTGTTCTGTCTGTTGTTCTGATCTGTCTGTCGTTCTGTCTGTCGTTCTTGTTTGTTATTCTGTTCTGTCTGTCATTCTTGTCTGTCTGTCGTTCTTGTCTGTTATTCTGTTCTGTCTGTCGTTCTTGTCTGTTATTCTGTTCTGTCTGTCGTTCTGTCTGTTCTGTTTTGTCTGTCGTTCTTGTCTGTCTGTTGTTCTTGTCTGTTATTCTGTTCTGTCTGTTGTTCTGTTCTGTCTGTCGTTCTTGTCTGTTATTCTGTTCTGTCATTCTTGTCTGTTATTCTGTTCTGTCTGTTGTTCTGTTCTGTCTGTCGTTCTTGTCTGTTATTCTGTTCTGTCATTCTTGTCTGTTATTCTGTTCTGTCATTCTTGTGTTATTCTGGTCTGTCTGTTGTTCTGATCTGTCTGTCATTCTGTTGTTCTTGTCTGTTATTCTGTTCTGTCTGTCATTCTTGTCTGTCTGTCGTTCTTGTCTGTTATTCTGTTCTGTCTGTCGTTCTTGTCTGTTATTCTGTTCTGTCTGTCGTTCTGTCTGTTCTGTTTTGTCTGTCGTTCTTGTCTGTCTGTTGTTGTCTGTTATTCTGTTCTGTCATTCTTGTCTGTTATTCTGTTCTGTCTGCTGTTCTGTTCTGTCTGTCGTTCTTGTCTATTATTCTGTCCTGTCTGTCGTTCTTGTCTGTTATTCTATTCTGTCATTCTTGTCTGTTATTCTGGTCTGTCTGTTGTTCTGATCTGTCTGTCATTCTGTTGTTCTTGTCTGTTATTCTTTTCTGTCTGTCGTTCTTGTCTGTTATTCTATTCTGTCATTTGTTCTGATCTGTCTGTCATTCTGTTGTTCTTGTCTGTTGTTCTGTTCCATCTGTTATTCTGTTCTGTCTGTTGTTCTGATCTGTCTGTCATTCTTGTCTGTCGTGCTGTCCTGTCTGTCGTTCTGATCTGTCTGTCGTTCTGTCTGTAATTCTGTTCTGTCTGTGGTTCTTGTCTGTTATTCTATACCTGTGTGGAGAACTATGTACAAGCCACCGTTGACCAAACCGGAAGGGGATTTGCAGTGGAGGATACTGCATGGAATTGTTGCTGTAAATGCATTTGTTAGCATTATTAATCCGGCAGTTGATAGTAAATGTCCTTTTTGTGACCAAAGGGAAACCATTTTTCACTGTTTTGTACACTGTGACAGGCTGAAAAGTTTATTCATGAGTCTTAATTTCATGTTTGTGGATTTTAAAGTAATTTTTTCAAAGGTTGGTTTTATTTTTGGGTTTAGGTTTGGAAAGAAAGAAAGGACAACTTATTAACTTTATAATTGGAAAAGCGAAAATGGCTATTTATCTGACAAGAAAAGAAAGAATAGAGGGTGAAAGTGGTCGGGATGTTGTACAAGTTTTTAAGAGTTTAATTAAAGTGAGAATCAAGTTTGATTTTTTGTTTTATAAAAATATGAAGGATATTAAAGAATTTGAAAATGTATGGGATTATAAAGAAATGCTATGCTGTGTTAAAGATGGAAAATTAACTTTTGCTAGATGTCTTGAGTGAAGTGTATGTTTGTTAACTGTTTTTTAATTGGTTCAAAATAAAGTGTTAAAATCTCAAATCTCTCTCTCTCTCTCTGTAAGACTGTAAGCCATCAAGGTTGCAAAATAGACACACTCACACACACAAACACACATATGAGACTGGTGAAACTGTAACAGAGAAATGTGAAAATATGTTAAATAAAATCAATGAATCAAATAAATGAGAGACATTGGATCCAAAATTCAAAAGTTGCACACCATGTCTCTCTCGAACACACACACACACACACACACACACAGAGAGAAAGATCAAAGGATGGCATTCTTCCCTAGTAACCTCCAGGCCTATTGCAGGACCTGTTTATGAAAACAAAAGCCAACCACAGCATTTGTTTATGAAAACAAGAACTTGGGGTATAGAGGGAATGCATCAACGTCACATTCACGTCTACTAACTCAGTCGGAGCTGAGTGGCAGAAGCCCACTCATTCATCTGAAATGTCATTCATCACATTGTTCGAGTGAATCCCACATGTATATGTGGATGGGTCAGTGTTTTGAAGCGTGTAGTGGTGGTAATATTCTTTACATTCACTAAAAGCTGTCACTCATTCAATAAATGCAATCTCACAAAGTTCCGCAGTGACGTTGGTATACAATGAATCTCTTATTTTCACAATCTCTGCACTTACAGAGGATTGACGCACGTTTGACTGAACACAGCACCTGGACAAACACTCGAGCGGTGAGTGACTCCAGATTCAACACCTGTGATTGGCCAATTCCCGTATAGAAGTCTACAAACATGTCTGTGATTGGCTACTTTACTCACCGAGGCGAAAACACGTTAGAAATGTAATCATTTGACGAGTGCAAATACAGATAGACACTGGATCTTTTGCTAGCTCCTTTTTGCTGATAATATGCAATTATTTTGAATTATTATAGAGGATTACAGATCCTAGACAAGCAGTTATGGGCAGCTTTTCACTCTAAAAGCAGAAGCAGCAAGCAGCAGGTTGGTGGTTTGAGTGAGAAAATTACACGCTATTATCAAGTCCATCTCTAGTCCGGAACAGCGATGTCCATGGGGTCCGCGGACAAGCCTCCCCCTACCCCCCCCTTCTGGCTCCGGGCCTGGTTTTGTGTGTTTTCGCTGCATTCGCGCTGCAAACCAGTGCTGCCTCTCAGTCTTTCTGTCACTCAGCGGGGCGTAATCGCAGTCGCTCCAGCTGACGGTGACGTCACGTGCATTTCCTTTATAAATATTGCCACTTTGAGCCCAGCCCATAGTTCATTCTCCACAAATTACAACGGCTAAGAGATATAGTGCTCAGGAGACTGGATTACTTACTGGAAACAAGTGATGAAGACTAGCCTTGATGCCAGCCGAACTTAGCCCCGCCCACAACATTTTTAGGTCGGGCGGTTCGGTCTGGCCTCACTCCATAGAGGATTAATTATCTTCAAACAGAAACTGTTCGGACCAATACAATCATCAGGGCGGGCTTTAGACGACGGACTGATGATAAACAGTAACGTAATCATGCACGTCATCAAAAAATCCAGGGGAAAAAAAGTGTTTGGGGGGTAAAATGTGTGTTATTTTGGCAAGGTTGCCTGCTAAAATTCGCACTCATGGGTCTATATATCACATAATAGTCGCTTTAACCCGCGTAAAAAAACGCAGACTTGGCAACATAGTGAGCTCTGCTGACGTTTGACAATGCGTCGCTCCGCTGCTCTGATTGGTTGTAGGTCTATCCAACTGATGTCTTTCCTAGTTCGGTTGAAACACGCCTCATAATCACAGCCCAATGGAGCATCAGACTCATATTCTGAATAGAGCTGAGTATGACCACGTCAGGCTAGTGAAGACCCAAGGGAGAGCACGAGCAGAGGTCAGAATAATAGCCCCTGGACCAACAAGGTATGCCAATGTACTTTTGAACTTTTCTTCACAAGCTCAATGCAACAAAAGCTACTTGACATGACCAATTCAGAGAGGCAGCGAGTGTTTGGAGAAGGGGGGCTAATACTGAACATGAAGAAATCCAAGCATTTATTGGGCTGCTAATTTTGGCTGGGGTTTTGAAATCTCACAACAAATCGGCTTTAAGTTTATGGGCCAGTGAGATGGGAAGGGCAATTTTCGGTGCAACCACTCAACAGATTCAAACAGCTGACGAGGTTTCTGAGATTCGATGATAAGAGGTCAAGAGCTGTGAGGACGGAACATGACAAACTGGCACCAATAAGACAGATGTGGGAAAACCGGGTTGAAAGACTACCACTGATGTACCGACCAGATGGAAACGTATGAGTGCTTGGTGGGGTTCAGAGGCAGGTGCCCTTCATATGGCAAAAAAAACCTGTCAAATATGGCATTAAGATATGGGCTGGGTGTGATTGAAAATCAAGCTACTGCAAGTTTACACAGGGAAATCTCCAGGGATGCCACGGGAAATCAACTTGGCAAGAAGAATAGTCCTAGACATGATGGATGGATTTCAGGGACATAGTCACTTGTAACAATTTTTTCACTTCATACGCTCTGGGCACAGAGCTCCTAAAAAAAGATCATTGGAATGATTGGCACAATCCGCTAGAACAAGCCAGCGCTGCCAGCTTCAGGAGGAGGCCCATTCTGGAGGACCTAAGAAGAGCGCTCATGTGCCCCATTAAACAATCGAGGAGGCACACTCCACGAGCAAAATGCTTTCCATTTGTTCTCCTTCTGATGCAATGTTCAGGTTTGACTGTATTATAAAGTAAAACTGCCACTTCAAGTTACCATTTAAACCAACCAATCAAACAAAAAACTTGACAAAAATTGTCGTTGAGAATCTGTTATTATATATTAAAATCAACAAGCTGAAAAAAATTGGCAAATATGTCCAAAAAACAATCAATAGAATTCACAAGCCTTTCTGCAGAGCTGAAAAACCACTTTAGTGGTCAAGATGTGCTATAGCGTGATAAAAATGCTCAATGTGTCCACAGGATGGCACCAGTCGAATTAAAGAAATGCTTTCATGAGGTCTAGGCTTGACTCTAAAATTAAATACAGCTTTAATAATAATAAAATTATATATATTAAATTTAACTAATTTGGGGAATTGTAATATGTAGGATTAATGAGGAAGATTGTTTATAAAATTGTTATAAAAAAAAGAAAATAAATATGTTTAGTGTTGATTACTCCCATCACAACCAGTGTGTAATGACGTGGACGTTCAGGTAAGAAGAAGAAGAAGAAGCAAGCGGTCGTGTAATCATGGCATCACCAACCAAAGTTCCTAAGATGGAAACTGATAATGAAGAAAGTGTGTGTGGATTTATCCACAATGTTACAGAATTGAAGGTTGCGTCACCAGTTGCAATAAATATTTTAATGCAATCATTCAGTGTATTCGAGAAAAGTTTATTGTGTGGTGTTCTCGTGACAAACAATGATTTGTTCGTACAGGCCGAAAAGAACAGGACATCAGTTAGGCTTCGTGACATAAGAAGATGTGTCAGTGAGGATTATTCAGATTTGATCCTGTTTGTTTCTTTTTATTAAGAAGGTTTTAATGGTGGGGATGGGGGTGTCAGTGATGTTGAAGTATTTATGATGGCGCCGTGAGAAAGGGGAGACGGTTTAAGACGGGTATTTTTAAAGTTAAAGAAAACTGAACGCGGCATTTATTTGATAGAAATCATCGTTAGAATGTTTGACGATGTGGTTGTACGTTAACGGTGAGGAACAGCTTCTGTGTACATTTCGTGTTAGGTAATTGTATTAACATGGGGTGACCAGACCCGGTTTTTGGTGTTCTGTCCACGACTGGACCTGTCCCGTGAAATGTCTTCGTTTTACATCTCGTTCAAAAGAATCCGCAGGTATATGGCAAAAAGCGTTCGACTAACCCACAGCAGTTTGTGGCTAAAGGAGTAATCGTATAGTGGTTATTTTTAATCGGCAGATGGCGCTGTGAGTTTTCCTGAAGCACTTAACCAAAAGCAGAGCACTGTTATCTTAAAATATTAAAATGAACAACAATTACACTTGCAACAAATAAGTGTGCAGAATGCATAGACTTCTTAAAATAAGTATACAATGCAAAATAACAAGACCAATTAAGGAGAGTAAGAGTTATTTTCAAGTGTAAACGTAAAAAAACATTTGAAGGAAAAAAGTTATTTATATAGTAGAAAGTTGTGTAAATACAAATATTAAATACGATTATAGACTATTTAAAAAAATGTATTACATACTTTTATGATAATAATGTTTCATAATGTGTTTTTTGTTTGTTATAATATTGTTTTTAACTGCTTGTTATTTACAATGGTTATTATTAACTGTTGTCATTGTCTGTTTGGTTGTTTAGCATTTTTGTATTAAATCCAGACCAATAATAATCATAAAGTAAATCATAATGATTCTAATGTTAATAATAATATAAAGGAGCCCACAACAACAACAACAATAAAAATATCTTGTCACTGCTGTTTAATGAAAAGATAATAACAAATGAGAATTGAGTGATATTATGACCACTCAAATAGGAAATGGTTTTCATTTCACACTGGTTTTGGACACTGGTTTTCATTTCACACTGGTTTTGGACACTGGTTTTCATTTCACACTGGTTTTTGAACACTGGTTTTCATTTCACACTGGTTTTTGAACACTGGTTTTCATTTCACACTGGTTTTCATTTCACACTGGTTTTCATTTCACACTGGTTTTTGGACACTGGTTTTCATTTCACACTGGTTTTTGGACACTGGTTTTCATTTCACACTGGTTTTTGAACACTGGTTTTCATTTCACACTGGTTTTTGGACACTGGTTTTCATTTCACACTGGTTTTTGAACACTGGTTTTCATTTCACACTGGTTTTTGAACACTGGTTTTCATTTCACACTGGTTTTCATTTCACACTGGTTTTCATTTCACACTGGTTTTTGGACACTGGTTTTCATTTCACACTGGTTTTTGGACACTGGTTTTCATTTCACACTGGTTTTTGAACACTGGTTTTCATTTCACACTGGTTTTTGGACACTGGTTTTCATTTCACACTGGTTTTTGAACACTGGTTTTCATTTCACACTGGTTTTTGAACACTGGTTTTCATTTCACACTGGTTTTTGGACACTGGTTTTCATTTCACACTGGTTTTTGAGCACTGGTTTTCATTTCAGCACCTGGTCACCTTATTTTAAGGCTGTGTTTATGTCATGTGTTATACAGTAAAACATGAGATTTTTTCTGTGTGAGTGTAAGGTTACTTGTGAAAATGATATTGATGTTAATCTTGTTTAAAGGTAACTTTTACTGTGAAGGATCCTCTGGAGAAAGCAAAGAAGACTGTCACTGCAGTCCTTGCAATAGCCCCAAAACAACAAGTAAGCAGCTTGCTATGAGTGAAAAATAAGTCTGCTTTATATGGAAAGTGTATTTTCATGAGTTGTTTGTTGATGGTGATAGTAAAATTAGTATTGTTCAGATTTAAGAAAAGAAAAAGTTTTTTTATTTGCCTATTTATTTTTGTGTCAGTGTAGTTCATGTCAATGGGAGCACGGAAACAGTGAATGCCGCGGCGTTCAGATTGAGATGCAAACGTGCCACGTACAGGATCGTACTGGAACCATCATAATTCAATTATGGGAAGGACAGGTGGGCTCCCTGCTGAAAGACCACAGTTACACACTGACCAATCTCAGTACTAGAGAATTTGCCGGGCGTTTGTTTTTGACAACTACCCAACGTACAGAAATACGAGAAGCTGAAGCTCTACGGGGTCTTTCTAGCAATGTCTCTGTAAGGGTGGATGGCCTACAGTGGATCTGACTGCAGGGTTGCTGAACAACTAAAGAAACGTTATCAGCGTGATGGTAGAAAACTGTAGATTTCTTGTCTATAACCACCCACTGCAACTTATACCAACGACGGAAATAAGCGCAGTTACAATAGCAAAATATGTGGGAGAGCGTTGCTTTAATGTGACTATATTGTATTGCAATAGGGAGCACTTCAAAGTCAATACCAAACCAAAACTAGTTAGCAAATCATTTATGATTGAAAGAATTTAATGACAAAATCCAGTTATGGTTACACTTAAAATAGTTACAAAGAGATGAATGGGATGATAAAAACTTATACCATTAATCGTACCCAGCATGTGTAGAATGTTACCACACACAGAGAGAGAGAGAGAGAGAATGTTTTTTTTTTTTACTTTTAACAGCTCATTATTCTCAAGGATTAAAATAAAAGCCTTTTTGTCCTATTTTACTTTTCTCCTCCTCCTTTTTTTTAAACATCATTTCATACAAGAAAAAACACTCCATAAAACAATATAATACATTAACTTGAAACCATGTATGTTTACAAAAAAAATCACAATGAGAAAAAATAAATAAATTAATAATAATAATTTAAAAAAAAAAAAAATAATATGTATTTTTTTTTTTTTTTTAAATTTAAGAATTAGAGAAAGAGAGATTTAAAATTCTTAACTCAATCAACAATTACATTACACACTCAACAATACAAATAATTATTCACCAATTAAGCATTCACCAAGCAAAAGTTAACATTTCATCTTCACAAAACACAAACAAACCCCTATTTACACACCATTTGTACATAAATTCAGCCATATGTCCTGTAGTTTTAAAGAATGTATATTCTGATTCTTGATTCAACAAGAGCTGTAAACAGACTTAAATAATTCGTCCTTCAAGAGCAAGCCTTCCACATAGCAGCCTGGTCTCATCGTTAATACGTAGGTATTAATACGTTACTTTCAAAGAGACTGAACGTACGTCTTAGTACGTTTGGAGAAGTGCTAAAATGTAAAATATAGACGTATTTGCAACATTTAAACGTAGTATTATTACATTTTTACAGCTAAAAAAACAAATCTTTTTTGTTAAGAATACAAAACTTTATACTGGTAAAAACATTTTTTTTTTTTGTTATATCATAAAGATATCTATATAATTTCCCTTTGACCATTTTATTGATTAATGTACGATCCCTTAACACTACCCCAAACCTAAACCTACCAATTTAATACAGAATATAAATAAAATAAAAGGTAAAACGTTGGAAAATGACGATTTTGATAACAATATAGCATTAAAAAAAATATTTTGAACGGCTAATCCTACACTTACCCCTAAACCTGCCCATTAGCATTTATTAAAACAACGTACTGTTATAAATCAAAGCATAACAGACAGACCAGTGTAATCACAATCATTTATTTATTGCAAAAATGTCAAAAGCGGTACCAAAAGTAGTTCAAATGAAGATGTGTTGCAGTCGCAGTCCTCTCGGGTGGTATATAACGTTAATAGTTTTGTATGAGGTACAGAGCAGAATGTTAGCTATTAATCAATGAAAATATTAATCCGGCTTCTCTCCGTGAAGTTGCGCGTTTCCCATTTCAAATACAAATCGACTGAAACACGGCATGTCAAAACCTGTGACGAAGCAGGCGAGAGCCAGTGAGCGTTCGATGCCACTGCCGTAAATCATGTCGTAACGCTTCATGAGGGCGCGTTTTTTAAATCTGAATTCACAACGAGCGCGAGATTTGATGTTTACCGTCGCGGTACTGAGAGGAGATGAAGACTAATGGAAGGCTAATGGAGATGAAGATCACCGGGCTCAATTTGGATTTGTTTCTCGCAAACATATGGATTCTAACGATTTGGATTACAGCGAACGAATAAAGTGTTGTGTTTTGTGAATTGATGTTGTGTTTTGGTGTATCTTTTGATCGCCAGTTGCTGAATAGGAGAAAATGCCTTTTTATGTCTCACAGCAAACAACAAGCTAAATACTACAAAATGGTTGGCAAGAATATTCATCTGACGGTTTGAAAATTCAGTCTTCTTTTAACATTATCTAGTCATCCAAAATGAGTTTGTAGCAGAAGTCACGAGAGCAAAATGTTATTTTATATTTCTGTTATTTTATATTAGGTTGATTAACTTAGTAAAATGCATTTAATAAATGTGACTGAAAACATGTATTGATGTGACTATTGGATATAAAATAAACAATATTAATGCCACGATTTATGGGAGCCGGTGGCTGGTAACTTACACGTCCACACTTGGATACGTAGATAATTTACATTTTAGTGCTGTCAATACGTCAATATTGTACATTTTAGTGCTGTTAATACGTCAATATTGTACATTTCAGTGCTGTTAATAAGTCAGTATTGTACGTTTTATTGTGTGTGAAAACGTTAGTAAATGTACGTGTAGTAGAATCACACTTTATGTAAAAATACTCACGTATTTTCATGAGATCACGTTGCACATAGCTAGCTTTGCTTGCCCAAGTATAAGAATTAGCAACAGTACAGCGATCCTTATTCACTTTAGAATACCTATAGTCATAAATAAAAATAACTTTCTTAAAATCAAAACCTAACCCCTCAATGATTCTTCCTAACAATGCAAAATGTTGCACCAACCTTGGACATTCAATGAACACATGAAAGACCGTTTCCTGACTATTTGTAACGGATTCACAGAGGCAGGATTCAATTGCAAGTAACTCAGTTTATTTTGACAGAAGTGTCACAGAAGACAAAACTCAGAACACTGATGAAGTCCGGATAAGACGGAGCAGTGAGAGAGGCTCTGTTGGCGACACGGGCAGGCTGTGAGCAGCTGTGACTCGGGAGATCGGTGCAGGCAATCCGGGAAGGGATCCAGCGTTTCACGGAAGGGGGAAACGACAACCAACACGGAGACACAAGGGGAAACATCCAACAACGCTCTGACAAAGACAAGAGAGAAACAGAGAGACTAAATAGGGTGAAGGTGATGAGTTGCAGCTGGTGCAGGTGATCAGCCACAGGTGCGTGATGAGCCAATCCCAGGCTCCGCCCTCACCTACATTCAACACGCACCCAAGAGTGAGACAGGGAATCCATGAACCGTGACACTATTACAGGCATGACATAAGGGCAAAACATTCAAGTTTAATTTGGACACAAAGACATTAGTGGCTAGCACACTGTAGATCACCTGAACGTTTTGGAAGAGAACTTTTATAAAAAAGCAACTTAAAAATATCATCTGCAACTGCAAGTTTTTATCTCCATTTTGTACCATATCTGTCAGGAAGATCATTAAAATAAGCAGTTTTAACACAGACCTGGTACACATCTTTTTTCCCAGCAGTATGAAAAAAAACACTCAGTTTTAGTCAATCTCATGTCAATCTTGAGTACCTATAGAGTAGTATTGCATCCTTCATATCTCCGAAAAGTCTTTCGTTTTATTATATTTATAAAAGAAATATAGGCTGTACCGAGTCTTTCCGGAAAAAACAGAGCGCCTGGAGGCGTATCGAGTGGGCGGAGCTAAAGAATGACGATCGCGCAAAGCGGTGACGTCCTCAAGCGTGGAGAAACCCAATGGCTATCGATCTCAGCTAATAGATATATGATCCAGAATAAAATCTGAGGCAGAAATAAATTGAACAGGAGAAACAGCAGCAGCAGGACGTCCGTCTCTGTGGTATGGACTGTATTTAGTGGCCTGTCAACATTTGTGTGTCTTTACTCGCAGTTTATGAGGACATGATTCGGTTTATGGACTATTGTATGAGACTAAACCTTAGCAGTAGCAAGCAAAACGGTTTTGCACGTCAGACTAGTGTAACGTTATACAGAACAACAATGGAGTCCGTTAGCGCATTTGACTGACGAAGCACGCGATCGTGTCGTTTACTGATGTTTACTCACGTGACGATAGCCCACAGCACAGACATTTGAAGCAGTTTCACTCACCGGCTGCTTCCAAAGCAGGACCGAACCTTTATCGCTGGGACCGCTCCATCAAAAACACACTTCTTTGGTATGATTTGGTGAAGTCCTGACAGCAGTGACCGTGGAGATCCACTTTTGCGACGCGACTGAAGCGATGTTGTGAAGCTTCCCGTCATTTCTGCGTTCAAATCGGTTCAAATGCAGCGCTGCCTTCCCGGAATGCTGTGCTGAGGCGTGGAAGTCGCTCGACGTCACCCATAGGAATAAAGTGGAGCACGGCGCCTGGATCGACTGGATCTGCATCTGAGTGTTCATGGGCGTGCATTTCCTCTCTACCTACCGGGAGAAGAGCCCGTACAGCCCATACAAGGACCTTCTGCTCTATTAACGTCAAGCCGACCCATGCTCGAAAAAAAACTCTCCGAAACAGCTTATTGCTAAAGCACCAGTAGGGACATTTAAATGTGCTCTGTGCAGAAGTGACATTGACAGACACATTATGGTGGTCTGAGAAAGGAGTAGGAATAATAGAACTATCAAAAAACTTTTCACAAAAACTTTTTTGTACATAAATTCTATCAAGTCTTGCAGTAGAAACCCTATTCGAACTTACTTTTGTCCACGTATATTGTTTAACATCAGGAAAAGCTTCTCTCCAAACATCCACAAGATCATGATAAACTATCAATTTTCTAAAAACATCTGCTGACGGCCTATGAGGTTCTTCATGATTCCTGTCCACTGTGTGATCTAAATGGGACACTGCTTAATGCTGTATGAAGTTTCCCAGAGAAAAGATTACGTTCAGTCCCAATATTAGGGGCATATACATTAAAGGGTGAAAAATTTAGCCCATGTGAAGCAACATCAACTCTCTGCATTTACCCGGTAGAACATCAAACACGCTCACATTCTGCTCCTTAAACTCAACTCCAAGAAGAATAGCTACTCCTGCACTGTTACTTGAGCCATGGCTCAAAACAACCTGTCCCTTCCATTCACTCTGCCACTGGATTTGATTATAAGCATCCGTATCAGTTTCTTGTAAAAAAAACAATCAAAAAGACTAGTCCTTTTCAAAACCTCACGACACCCATTTATATTTAATGAACTACATCTCAAAGGTGCCATGAAAAAGAGTAAAAGATATAAATATATTCCACAAGGGTTATTTGACAACCAAAACGCACTCATTTTTTACTTTGCGATTTCAAAGAACTTCTAACGTTGCTAAGAAGTTTTTTGAGACGGTACCGTTTTGGTTTATCAGGCTCTTCAAAGGAAGCCTTTTTCATAGCCATGGTGCCGGACAACAAGAACAAATTTACATCAGGAAAACATGACTCGATTCTCAGTTTACGAAGTCCTTTAGTGGGATCTAAAAAAGTATTTATCTGCTGAAGCGAATAGAGTTTAGTCTTACCTCCAGCGATACGTTTCCAACTCCTCTGCATAGTTACTCATTAACTCCGTATCGTCATGCTCATCCTCAGAATCATCCATTAAATCCACAGAGGCTTGAGATGAAATGTCATCTTTACTCTGTTTTAACGATTCCTCAGGAGTAGTATCACTCTCCATTAGATCAGGCTGTGCCTGTCCTCCATCGCACATCAAAACAGTTTCAGGCATGTGCTGCAAACCCACCTGTCCCGAGCTCGTCTACGGCTGCGCTACAGCGGGAGCATAACTCGGCCCGGCTTCCACCTCAACCGCCTCCACCAGGTCGTCTTCGGAGGCCTCCAGCACCGGTCTCTCCTCGGGCAGATCGCCGGGCGCGGAGATCACTCCGTCCTGCTGAGGGTCTGACGCCACAGCAGTCGCAGCATCATCAGCACTGGTCGCCTTCTTGCTGACCTCCGCACCTGCAGCCGGTAAAGCAGTCGATTCCGTTCCCTTCCGGAATTCCTGTTCCCCCTCAACGAAGCATGTCTGTTGATAGCGGATGCAGAAGCAGCTAAGCACAGCTGGGTGTACGGAAAGCAAAAAAGGCCAAAAGTGTTGGCGCTACTTCCAAATGTCACACGCACTGCAGCATAATAAAATGATTCTCTCACACACACTCCATTTATTCTGTGAATTTAATTTTGCACTTGTTCATATATTGTAGGCCTATTATGTCTGAATTTATGCAGTTGAATTCTATCTATACGAATTAGTCTAATTTGCCCATGCTGACTTCAAAACTCAATGCCTCATATTATTGTCATAAGGGAAACACATATTCAGATGTTTAAGTTTTTTAAATTGACCTGAAATGAGTTGAACCTATTTTGATGAGGTAAAACAATGTAAAAACACATCTTGTGATAACTTTTTGCTCATTTAATTTCAGTGTTATGTTCCCTGTCTAAATAAATAAATACATTTGAATAAAACCATATATGGCTATTATTACCTTTAATATTTGTCACATGCAAGATGCAAGGGTGCAACATAACATTCTTATCATAATTACCATACAGCTTCAGAGGGCACTAATTAAATCAATTAATCAATCAAAAAGGTAAATAAATGGTGTTATAAATTGGGGAGATGACCACACAACATTGTCACCTGAATTTCTATTCTTGCTGGCGGACTCCAACAATGGATCCAAAAATGTATGAGGAGATCTTTAATTATAAAACTCAAGGCACATATCCGTTTGGCATAAAAAAAGAGCATAAATATGTTATCCGGAGACGTTGCTACAATTTTCAAGTTGATGGTAAAGCAAAATTCTAAATACTCAAAATAAATGATAATTCCTCTACACATAGCTCCACTGAAAGGAGTGAAGTAGTGATACACCAAGACTTGGTACAATCAAAAAGTAAATACTTGTCAATGAACTATACGTATAATGGACTTGCTAGCAACTAAAACGTTTAAAAATATATTGTTTAATTATGCCTCCTTCTTCCATTGGGCCTTCAAAACCTCCTTGCAGGTTACCTGTTTAGATTTTACTAACAATAAAGCTATTTCATTAGATGGCCAACTTTTCCACATTTCCTCCAAATATGTACGACGAAAAGTGGTCGTTGGACAAAAAGAGGCCAACCAAATATTCTCCGAATTCCACGCCAGCCCCTACGGAGCACACTGTGGAACGGAGAAGACAAAGCTTGCCATTTCAGCAAGGTTTTACTGGCCTGGAATGGGGGTGGACATTGATAAATGGGTAAATACTAAATTGTTCCCTTTTAACTTTGCTGTTTGACATACAAATGGATTGTTTTGGAATTAATTTCTTGCCTATTTCTGAACATTAGGTTTTGCAGTGTGCCCAGTGCCAGTTTAGCAGACTGACCATCAAGCAGGAGCCCAAGTACATCCCAATATGTGTATGTAAACTTGTCCACATGTATATGGAGTTTGAGATGGGTAATTCTTAAGGTCACCAAATTGAAATGTATTCATTGGGCTATTTTAATTTTAAGGTGGATAAACCTCTGGAACTGCTGGGCATGGATTTGGTGGGAAAAGTCAACAGGACCAACCAGGGGAATGAATACATTTGTGTCCTTGTTGACTATTATACAAAATGGTCCGAGGCCTATGCCATCCCCAACAAATCGGCAGCAGTTGTGTCACGCTGCATAGTTAACTTTTTCTATAGGTTTGGGGCACCAAAGAGGATACTTACAGACCAAGGCACTGAGTTTGTGAACCAGGTTTGTAGTTTGTTGAATGAACCAAATTAAGTATGCATGAGAATTGTCATGTTCATAAGATTTGTTGGATTATGATTTGCGCACATTTATGATTCTAATCAATTTAAATTAATTTTTAATGTATGTTTTGCAAACAGATCAATGAAGAACTATGCACCTTCCTCAGTGTGGAGAGAAGCCTCTGTGCCCCATACCATCCACAAACAAATGGGCTTGTGGAAAAATTAAATGGAACCATTCAGAGGTAAATCTTCATTAACAGGTTGCTTTGTGGGTGTGCAATATTCAAGGAAATAGTTGTCTTTGCAACTGGTTACTCATAACTTTCAACTTATTTTGGTTCTGACTCTAGAGCCCTATGTAAACTAGTGGATACAAGGCCTGAAAAATGGGATGAGTACCTAGATGCGCTAATGTTTGGTCTTAGAACCAAGACGCAGCTGACAACTAGGTACTCACCGTTTTCCTTAATGTTTGGCATGGAGGCAAGATATCCCTGCGAGGTTCCTGAGACATATGAGGTATGTTATAATTTACATGTTCCATATAACTATCATATAGTATCAATTAAAAGTTAATGAAATTATTTCAATCTTCAATATTGTTTCTGAAAAGATCAACAGCACAGTGGAATCTGTCATTGCAGAGGACACAATATCCAAGGCCATTTCTCTAAAAGAGAAAATGGACAACATTGTCCAAAAAAAATGTAACAAAAAAACAGGACAGGACACAGAAGGTGGTAAATCAGGTACCATTCTCCTTAGGCCAGAAGGTCCTAAGAAAAAACATAAGGTCCCAGCAAAGGAAAGGGGGCAAGCTTGAGCGCAGCTGGTTGGGACCTTATGAAATAACGCATGTTGAAGAAAAAAGTGCTGATTTAAGGGATGAAAAAGGGAAGATATTCCCCAAAATCAACACCGATCACCTCAAACCATTTAAAGAAGACACCCCCCGGATACCCCACAGAATTACCCAAGAATCACAACATAAAAGATCACACAAAGAAACTGGACCATGCCATTCACTCCCACCTGTAGACCTCACCATCACTAAGTCACAAGAAAACCAGCCCCCACAATCACCTACAATCACCTAGCTGTAAGTGATGTAAAGTCAGATCTTATAAAAACTCCATATTAGTTTGAATTCTAATATATTTGTATGGTGGTAGGTGCAATGCTCTCTTTGGTTATCCTCTGTAGATATCAAAAGTGCCTGGGCTGGAAACAACAGCTATGTACTGCTGTCCAGAGTGGGACCGTATAAATTATTTTATAAAGACTTGCAGATCGGCCCTGGGAAGGAGTTGGAGAGTGAGGTACACATTTAATTGATTTTTAACAGCTAAGCCTTTCATCTGCACATTAATATTTTGTATTAATGTTTAATTTTGCTATGTTTGTCAAGGTTATAAATGCATATCTGTCACTGAAGGTGAGGGACCACAATTTGACCTCACCGGGAAAAAAAGCTTTCCATATGGACACCTTTGCCATGACCGACATGTGGAAGAAAAAGTATCGACGGCTCAAGGTGTCCTGTAAATTTTAATGTTGTTATTTTGCATTTTATTATTGGTGTTAATATCCATCTTTGTTTGGGACTGTGAAAATTCATTTGTTTATTGGTACATAGGCTTTAGTGAGCAAGGTACAGTCTTGTTCAAAATAATAGCAGTACAATGTGACTAACCAGAATAATCAAGGTTTTTAACAAACAAGTTACCAGTAGGTTCAGTAGATTGTCAGAAAACAAACAAGACCCAGCATTCATGATATGCACGCTCTTAAGGCTGTGCAATTGGGCAATTAGTTGAAAGGGGTGTGAAAAAAAAATAGCAGTGTCTACCTTTGACTGTACAAACTCAAAACTATTTTGTACAAACATTTTTTTTCTTCTGGGATTTAGCAATCCTGTGAATCACTAAACTAATATTTAGTTGTATGACCACAGTTTTTTAAAACTGCTTGACATCTGTGTGGCATGGAGTCAACCAACTTGTGGCACCTCTCAGCTGTTATTCCACTCCATGATTCTTTAACAACATTCCACAATTCATTCACATTTCTTGGTTTTGCTTCAGAAACAGCATTTTTGATATCACCCCACAAGTTCTCAATTGGATTAAGGTCTGGAGATTGGGCTGGCCACTCCATAACATTAATTTTGTTGGTTTGGAACCAAGACTTTGCCCGTTTACTAGTGTGTTTTGGGTCATTGTCTTGTTGAAACAACCGTTTCAAGGGCATGTCCTCTTCAGCATAGGGCAACATGACCTCTTCAAGTATTTTAACATATGCAAACTGATCCATGATCCCTGGTATGCGATAAATAGGCCCAACACCATAGTAGGAGAAACATGCCCATATCATGATGCTTGCACCTCCATGCTTCACTGTCTTCACTGTGTACTGTGGCTTGAATTCAGAGTTTGGGGGTCGTCTCACAAACTGCCTGTGGCCCTTGGACCCAAAAAGAACAATTTTACTCTCATCAGTCCACAAAATGTTCCTCCATTTCTCTTTAGGCCAGTGGATGTGTTCTTTGGCAAATTGTAACCTCTTCTGCACATGCCTTTTTTTTAACAGAGGGACTTTGCGGGGGGTTCTTGAAAATAGATTAGCTTCACACAGACGTCTTCTAACTGTCACAGTACTTACAGGTAACTCCAGACTGTCTTTGATCATCCTGGAGGTGATCATTGGCTGAGCCTTTGCCATTCTGGTTATTCTTCTATCCATTTTGATGGTTGTCTTCCGTTTTCGTCCACGTCTCTCTGGTTTTGCTCTCCATTTTAAGGCATTGGAGATCATTTTAGCTGAACAGCCTATCATTTTTTGCACCTCTTTATAGGTTTTCCCCTCTCTAATCAACTTTTTAATCAAAGTACGCTGTTCTTCTGAACAATGTCTTGAACGACCCATTTTCCTCAGCTTTCAAATGCATGTTCAACAAGTGTTGGCTTCATCCTTAAATAGGGGCCACCTGATTCACACCTGTTTCTTCACAAAATTGATGACCTCAGTGATTGAATGCCACACTGCTATTTTTTTGAACACACCCCTTTCAACTAATTCAACTAATTGCCCAATTGCACAGCCTTAAGAGCGTGCATATCATGAATGCTGGGTCTTGTTTGTTTTCTGAGAATCTACTGAACCTACTGGTAACTTGTTTGCCACGTAGCAATAAAAAATATACTAAAAACCTTGATTATTCTGGTTAATCACATTGTACTGCTATTATTTTGAACAAGACTGTATATGCATCACATTTTCTTTCAGGTGGACCCAGCAAACTATGAGCTAATAGTGGGCATTGTGAACAAGGGCCACCACTGGTTCCTAGTTGTAAGTATTTGTGGTAGTGAATAGTTTTCCTGTTGAAATTCTCCAATATTCCTGTTGTCGTATCATGTTGTCTGGATATTTTTTGCATTTTATTTAGGCTGTATACCCATCTAAAAAAAAATCCATTCTGCTTGACTCAATGGGAGAGTCCAACATCAAGAAAAAAGGTGTTTGGAGACAACAAGGTATTTTTGCACCACAGTCAGATGTAGTGTTATTGTGAAATTATGTATTCTTGAAAAAACTCTTGTTTGTAGAGCCCTGATGACAGAAAATGGCATTTCAGCTTCACAATGGGTGTGTGAAAGCCTGCCTCACCCACTTCAGAGGGATGTTACGTCATGTGGCGTTTTCGCTTTAAAGGTTTTTTTTTTTTTCAATAGCAGTAAATAATGTTCATTAAAATGGTATGATACCTTGCAGTGGTTTTATTTTTGTGGTTACTTCCTTAGTTTGCAGAACACATTCTGCAAAACACTGCAGTTGACTTCTCCAACAGGCCACAAGATGTAACCCAATACAGAATGGAGATTGCCTTATTTTTGCTCCGCCAATCTGGTATGGCTTTATAAGCTCTTGACTGTTATTGACCTATTCTTTTTGATGTGCATCACTTTCATTAGTGTTGTACTGTACCTCACAGATGACCTAAGTGATCTGTGCCATTTTTGTGGGGAAGCAGAAATCTTTGAAGATGCCAAAGATGATGATGAGGCAAAAGACACAGATGATGATTCAGAGGATGACACAAAAGATGCAGATGGAGATATCCAATGGGTAATTATGGCTGCATTTTTAGTTGGTGTTGCATACACTAAATAATAATAACACATTTTTCTTTTTTCACAGATTTCCTGTGACTACTGTGGGCGCTGGTTCCACATGAAGTGTGTGGGCAATCCATCCACAGAAGACGAATACAAATGTGCTTCTTGCAGTAAATGACTATTATGAAGCAATTGTTTTTGGAGTTTGTGTTTATTTTTCACTTTTGGTAAACCGTTACACCTAAAAATCAGTGTCTGAAAACAAGCAGTGTGTCTTTACTTTCAAAATATAAAATGTGACAAACACCTGTGAACATCTAACCAAAGCCTTAGTAAACAATACATTGAAAACGATAATACATTTTAAAACTGACAAGAAATAAGCAGGGTTAAACTGGCAGCTGGAAACCCTCGCTTCTAAAAAGTAAAAAAAAAAAAAAAAAAAGAACCTTTCGGCTTCCTGTACATCCAGTTGTGCTTCGTGCTCACGTTATTTCTGACGGTACGCATGGTAACTCGGCAACTACGAGTGACTTGCAGTGTGTTTGCGTAAAGGGAAACAGACATTCAGAAGGGAACAGAATCGACTGCTTCACCGGAGCTGGTCTATCTCGCCTCGGGCAAGTTTGCCTCACATGTCCAAACTCACCGCACACAAAGCACCTCATTGACTCAGAACTTATGAAAACAGTGTAATCCTTTCCCTCAATACTCAACTTTACTGACAGATTTAATGGATCACTCTGAGGATTCAGAATCATTAAAGCCTGATGCCGAAAAGACATCACGTGTCGAATCTCTGGACTTTTACAACCGAGAGGAATCATTTTAATAGGACTTAATATTTTGCCATACCCCTGGTGTATTCGCACCAGTTTCTCATTTTGAACAAATGGCGGTATGTTAGATAAAATGACTTTCTTGGCTGGGCTTGACAAAGGTAAAACAGGTATAAAAATGTCTTTGATTATCAACCCTGTTTCAATTAAAGAGTCCACCATGTGGCTTTCACTTAGAAAAAACACAATTGCTTTGTTCATACAGGAGGATTTTATATTTGCACCCCCGATAGCCGCACTCACAGCTATCAGACAATCCTCCACTGACACCGCGGCCTCAGGCATACACTTACAACCAGGTTTGATTGTTAACCGTGAGAGGTCCGCTATTTCCCCTCTAAACTCCCCCTATTAACTATAAAAGAGTGAAGAAAAAAAAATTCTCAATCAAACAAAGAGACACTTTCACTCCAACAAACGGCTCCTTCCACACTCACTCCGCACATGCACACACAGAGAGAGAGAGAGAGAGAGAGAGAGAGAGAAATAAAAGAAGAGAGCAAAGAGAAGGCCCCTAGAAGAGACAGCCAGAGAATAGGAGAGATCTTTTATCTATTCCTTGACCATGTGACTGAAACACTAATGTGAGACATTCAAACTGACCAATCAGACCAAACTACCCCCACTGTACTACAGAGCTGTGTCCCAAAGTGAAGGGTGCGCACTTCGAAGGCCATGCACTTCGAAGGCCAGACCAGGCCACGCCTTCAAAGTGCACGAAGTGCACGAAGGGCGAACCGAGAGACAGGGTTGCCAGGTCTGAATAATAAAACCCATCCAATTGTTATTCAAAAGTATCGGAATCACGGCCAGAATGGACCAAAATATCCCAAAATGCGGGGCGCGGGCAGTAGAAATATTGCTTAAGTAAAGACAACTTAACCTGTGGACTATAGGCTACAAACACCCCAAAGCAACAGTAGCCTAAATGCAACCCCATTCCAGACTTGGCAACAATGAACCAAGCGCCGTTAATGGACTAGCAGGTTCTGACAACTGACAGCGGACGTTCGTGAGGAGATTTTAAAAAGAGAAATGGAGCATATACTACTACTTATATATATATATATATATATATATATATATATATATATATATATATATATATATATATATATATATATATATATATATATATATACTTTTTTGAGCTTTCTATTGGGTTTTGACATGCTTCAAAGCCTGCGACGATGGGCTGGACCATAAGCATGTAAATCTGTAGCCGGTTAAATATTGTCAAATTGCAAATATTATTTAACAGTTTATTTCTTATGTTAAATGTAACTGTTACAATATATTTTAAACATTTAGCCTATATACGTCCAAGTTTTTTTTTTTTTTTTTTTTAAGTAGGCCTACTTATTTTTATTCAACTCATGCAGCCGTCGACCGATTCGGCCCCGCAAAGCTGCGGACAGTGGAAATATGCACTCATCCCAGAAGATGATGTCCCGCTCAGGCCTTACCAGAGTTGTGCATTATTCCCCATCCCGGTCCAGCTCCAGCTTCTCCCGCTCAGCGCAATGAAAGTGTTGAAAAGTGTTTTCTTCTGGTTTGGCTGATAATAAAAATGTGTTGTTTCTAATGTTAAACTTAAGTTATTTTATTGGTCTATAAATAGGCTATAGTTGTAAAAAGCCTATGTAGGCTAATAGACCAATTTATTTTCATTTACACATTTTAAATTACATGACAAGAAAATATATGTATAAACATTTAATGTAGCTACAAATTATAACGTGCATTACAAAAATAAACAATAGCTAGGCTATAGAAAAACCACTTCTCTTTAATTTAGACGTTTGAAGTTAACGAAAATGAACAATAGACAGCAGTTCGTTTAATTTACAAATAACTTGCATAAAAAAATAATAAGCTAGCTATTTAAATTGTTCTGTGTCGGCCACGCATTCAGCCTTTGGAGGATCGATGTTTCGTTGACCGTCGTCAGTGAACATTCATTCAATCATTCATTCATATAAAAAAAAACAAAAAAAACTTTATTTTAGCATCTAAGTCAGCAGTTTTCGTTTGTTTGTATTTTTTCTTATAATTCTGAGTGACAGATGTCACATTTGATTTAGCCTATTTTTCTGTGATATTTGTTTTAGTTACGGTGTTGACATAGGCTACAGCAGGCTGTATGCTGTAAGAAAAATAAATGATTGCACGGACAATTCCTATCCAGTGTCTCTCTTTCTGTAAGGGAAATTTAAAAGATAGATTCTGGAAACAACATCTAAAATTAGCTGGATCAGTCGGGTCAGGAATAAAATAATTTATAGCGGGTGAGCACGGAGTGAATTTTGCGCGATCGGAATGGTGCGGTGCGGAATAGCGGGAGCAGAACGAAAATACAGCGCCGCGCAGATTATATTTTGAAGGCTATTTAAAGAAAGTGTATGGGGGGAAAAGGAAACAGCGAAAAGGGTGATAGGCTAATGGACTGATTCCTCTTCTTGAGATAATGGTTGAGAAATAAATAGCATTTAAAAATTGGTAAATTAAAGTTTATCTTGCTCAGGGCAGGGAACTGGGAACTGTGTGAATGCACTAACGTTGAACGTTTTATTTACTTCAAGCGCTTGCGCTGTTGTGTTCAACTTGAGTCACCGACCGCTACCGTCTTTAACTGGAATCTGATCGAGTGCCGCGGGAATGCGGACCAGTCAAATCCTGTAGTCACCAGTGTGCTATGAATTCTGGGATAGGGAAGGCTGCGAAGTCATGGGAAGGTCCCATCTGCTGTACCCTTCCTTTGCCTGAGAACCGAAGGGCGCATTTTGAAGTCGCTCATGAATTGCGGCAGCCTTCGTCGCACCGCTGTGACGCAATCGCACTTCAAATGTGGCCTTCAGAGGTGCAGCTCTCCCTTTGGGACAGCCTACGTAGTGCCGCTGTGACGTAATCGCACTTCAAATGCGGCCTTCAGAGGGTGCAGCCTTCACATTGGGACAGTCTTCGTAGTGCAGGTATGACGTAATCGCACTTCAAATGCGGCCTTCGAAGTGCGCGCACTTCACTTTGGGACACAGCTCAGGTGTGGCCCATATTTGGCCTACAGTCCTTCAGCATCTCTTAGTCTTTAGGAATCCCAAATGGCCCTGCTGATAAGAGAGAGGGGGTGGAAAACAGTAAAACAGTATGTCTTTGTTTCATTTCAAATATAAAATATCTTTGATTATTTTCAAATCTTTCATCACGTTTCATGTAAGAGAAGCAGAGGTGTCTGCTATTGTAGGCACTGTGAACACTAGAGATTCAGGTGGCACGTAAGTGTGTCAAATGCTAAGCGTGGCAAAATGACTGACAGCAAAGGACCATCGATTTCCATCGATGTCATAGATGCCGGTTATTGCAGAAGTCTAACAAGTTCATGCCTACAGTGAGTGGAAAAATGACCATAGATGGAGATGGTCATGACCAAGAGGTTTGTGTGTCACATAGCTGTGTGAAGAAATATTTGGAGGCTGAGGGGCTTGTGTCGTTGATAAAGGATCGTCAAAACCTCGAAGAGCATTTTTTGTTAATTGGACTGTTGACAGTATCAAAACAAGGCAATGTGCTTTCTTCAATTCAACGGGCTGTTCCTTCTTTTAAAGTATTTGTAATCAAAACTTAGTATAGTAATAATTATTATTAACATCATCAACATCTCGGATACATTTTTTCATTTATGTTTTGCAAAAGCACTCAATACAGCCACTGTCGTGCAACCACTGATGTTTTACACAGATTTCACTAGGTCACACTTACATCAAATTAAATAGAGTATTCGTAAATAGAGTATGCGTATTTGGCGTGCTGCCCGGGGGAGGGCTCCGGGCTCGGAATTTGGATACTCTAGAACTGGACTGGAGTATATTATAGATTGTGTTGACATCTAATAAGAGTTTGTTAGAATCAAGTGAGGAGATGGGGAGGTGGAGGGATGCTAAAATGAATATGGTCAACAAAAGCAGGTAAATCTGCTGTATATATACACCCCTCTTATCGTTGATTAGCTTGATGTGCTCCACTTGTGTTTAATTAGGTTTAATTATCTGCACATGCTCCTCCCAAAATTTTGTTAATAAAAAACTTCACTAAATAAACTTACATTGACATAATATAAACTTCGGTTCAAATCCTCGGTTCACCCGTGCTCAGCATCAGCTGTCCCAGTCCGAGTGAAACAGTTCGGTTACGACGCTCTCACGCATGCTCAGTATCTTAGCTCACCGGTTCTCAGAATCAAAAATGTCCGAAAGATCGAACATGTCCGATAGAAACGGTTCTCGATTCTGTACTGCTGATCCAAAAGATCGAACGTGTCCGATAGAAACGGTTCTCGATTCTGTACTGCTGATCCGAAAGATCGAACGTGTCCGATAGAAACGGTTCTAGATTCTGTACTGCTGATCCGAAAGATCGAACGTGTCCGATAGAAACGGTTCTCGATTCTGTATTGCTGATCCGAAAGATCGAACGTGTCCGATAGAAACCGTTCTCGATTCTGTACTGCTGATCCGAAAGATCGAACGTGTCCGATAGAAACGGTTCTCGATTCTGTTCTGCTGATCCGAAAGATCGAACGTGTCCGATAGAAACGGTTCTCGATTCTGTACTGCTGATCCGAAAGATCGAACGTGTCCGATAGAAACGGTTCTCGATTCTGTACTGCTGATCCGAAAGATCGAACGTGTCCAATAGAAACGGTTCTCGATTCTGTACTGCTGATCCGAAAGATCGAACGTGTCCGATAGAAACGGTTCTCGATTCTGTACTGGTGATCCGAAAGATCGAACGTGTCCGATAGAAACGGTTCTCGATTCTGTACTGGTGATCCGAAAGATCGAACGTGTCCGATAGAAACGGTTCTCGATTCTGTACTGGTGATCCGAAAGATCGAACGTGTCCGATAGAAACGGTTCTCGATTCTGTACTGCTGATCCGAAAGATCGAACGTGTCCGATAGAAACGGTTCTCGATTCTGTACTGGTGATCCGAAAGATCGAACGTGTCCGATAGAAACGGTTCTCGATTCTGTACTGCTGATCCAAAAGATCGAACGCGTCCGATAGAAACGGTTCTCGATTCTGTACTGCTGATCCGAAAGATCGAACGCGTCCGATAGAAACGGTTCTCGATTCTGTTCTGATCATCCGAAAGATCGAACGTGTCCGATAGAAACGGTTCTCGATTCTGTATTGCTGATCCGAAAGATCGAACGTGTCCGATAGAAACGGTTCTCGATTCTGTACTGCTGATCCGAAAGATCGAACGTGTCCGATAGAAATGGTTCTCGATTCTGTACTGCTGATCCGAAAGATCGAACGTGTCCGATAGAAACGGTTCTCGATTCTGTACTGCTGATCCGAAAGATCGAACGTGTCCGATAGAAACGGTTCTCGATTCTGTACTGCTGATCCGAAAGATCGAACGTGTCCGATAGAAACGGTTCTCGATTCTGTACTGCTGATCCGAAAGATCGAACGTGTCCGATAGAAACGGTTCTCGATTCTGTACTGCTGATCCGAAAGATCGAACGTGTCCGATAGAAACGGTTCTCGATTCTGTACTGGTGATCCGAAAGATCGAACGTGTCCGATAGAAACGGTTCTCGATTCTGTACTGGTGATCCGAAAGATCGAACGTGTCCGATAGAAACGGTTCTCGATTCTGTACTGATTATCCGAAAGATCGAACGTGTCCGATAGGAACGGTTCTCGATTCTGTACTGATCATCCGAAAGATTGAACGTGTCCGATAGGAACGGTTCTCGATTCTGTACTGATGATCCGAAAGATCGAACGTGTCCGATAGAAACGGTTCTCGATTCTGTACTGGTGATCCGAAAGATCGAACGTGTCTGATAGAAACGGTTCTCGATTCTGTACTGCTGATCCGAAAGATCGAACGCGTCCGCGTCGGAGAGGCATAGGGACTGCAGCTCTCACGAATCACCTGGGCCTCTAACAGCTGATTGATATGGGCTTTGACAGCATCATAATCTGATGGGGGAATACGCCTATACCTTTGCCGAATAGGCACATCATCAGTCAAAGGAATTTCATGTGCTATAAGGTCGGTACACCCCAAATCTCCCTCGTGGGCTGAGAATACAGAAGAATATTTATACAACAAATCCCTCACCTTTAGCTGATCTGGCTCGGCTAGAGCCTGCAAATCTACAGACCGAATAAACCCACACACTGGGTCAAGTTGGCCTGCCTGGGAATTCACTGTAGCTATATGGGAACCGACTGGTCCAACGCACACTTCCGAAATGCCTGCAGGTAATCTGACAATTTGTGCCTGGTGTAAGATACCCAATGGGCTTCTAGGTCGAAGCTTAACTGCAGCTCTATTAACATTCACTATGGGAACATAAGCAGTACCCCTAGTAACTTTAACAACGGCTGGGTAAAGTAACAGACCTGATGGAAGGGGACTATACCCTACAGAGGGTTCAAAAAGGGCAGTGTTACATAAAGAAAATACCTGCTGGGCACAGGTCACTGCAATAAATGTCACTGACTCTGCTGGGACAGAAACAACACGCCTACCCCTAACTCTCACCAAACCTCCCCCTTGTCAAAAAATCCTATTGGAATTTCACTTTGTCCTATAGGATCTTATTGGATTCTTAGAATCCTATAGGACAATCTGATTCATTTTAATGGAATTTCTCTTTGTCCTGTAGGATCTTATTGGATTCTTAGAATCCTATAGGACAATCTGATTCATTTTAATGGAATTCCTCTTTGTCCTATAGGATCTTATTGGATTCTTAGAATCCTATTGGACATTCTTATTTATTTTAATGGAATTTCACTTTGTCCTGTAGGATCTTATTGGATTCTTAGAATCCATAGGACATTCTGATTTATTTTAATGGAATTTCACTTTGTCCTATAGGATCTTATTGGATTCTTAGAATCTATAGGACATTCTGATTTATTTTAATGGAATTTCACTTTGTCCTGTTGGATCTTATTGGATTCTTAGAATCCTATTGGACATTCTGATTTATTTTAATGGAATTTTACTTTTCAATGAAATAAACACAGAGATTGGCTTAATATTGTATAACCAAAGCAAAGCGTTTGCATAGAAAAACAATCACACTTTCAAATAAAAAGTGCCATTTTGTCTCACTATTCTAGTGCAGGGGTGGCATTTTGCACCTATGAATGGCTCATATATGACTAAATTAATTTTAAATTCATGATTTAATATCAATGAGATTTTTTATTAATGTAATGTTTTAAATCTAGATGGTTATTTATGTAAATGATGTGTGGCAGTGGCGTTTTAATGCGCATGCGCGTTGGACATTCGAATCGCGTTCTTCAAACCACACTGGAGCAGAGTTGCCATGGAAACGGGGACTCGGATTCAAACGAGCAGCACTTCCTCAGGCGCTGTTTTCACTAGTTTCAGGTGAGTTTAGTCCCTAAAACCACAAAAATAATACACACAACTGTTCCTGACACCTTTCTTACGTTAACTGACACACTTCTGTTGAATATTTACTTGATGGTTTAGTGTCTTCGGGAAAAGTGCAGCATCTGTTTTCACAAGAGGGTAACTTGAGCTAACTCTATCGATTTGATCTATTGAGCCCTTGTTTATGAGAACTTGAGCTTTTAAATAAATCTTTATGTAAAACTTTAATGTTTTGATAGTTTATGTTAAGGTTTTACTGCTAATTTGTCAATGGTACGTATCAAAAATCTAAAAGTATACACTGTAACATTGTTCATCGATGATGTCAGTTACATGAAGCGCGAAAATTAGCTACAAACTGGCAAACAAGTATTGTAAAAATGTTCTGTGATTTCAGGAGGGACAAAATAACCCATCTACAACAGAGGGGAAGATTCCAACATTTCTGGAGGAAGCTGCTGACAGAGCTGTAAGAAACAGGTGAACCGAGGAAGGTAATTTTATATGCATGTATTTCACATAATATTTGACATAATATCAGCATGATTTTAGTTATTTTCTTTAGCAAAATTATACATATTAAGAAGGCTTTGACATTCAAAACATAAGTGACACTGTATGAGCAATATTAAATTAACAAGTAAACCTAAAAACACAAACCCTGTTTATATTAAAACAGGTCACAAAACTATTGAGTTTTACTGGTATTATCTATAGTGGAGATGAGTGTGATGAGTTTCAGGTGTGAGTAATCAGTATTCGGGAGAGGGAGTGCGCTGTGATTGGCTGGTGTGAGAACCTGGCAGATTAATAACAAATAGAAATTGAATTTGAATCTAAAATTGTGTTCTGTATTGTTAAAGAATTAGTTCACCCCAAAATTCAAATCTGCTGATAATTTCCATCGGTCATTTTCTAAAAAAAAAAGAGAGAAAAAAAAGCATTTATACCTTTTACCTCAAATGCACGACTTTGATGTTGTTTTCCCACTGCGTATTACGCCGGAAAGGTCAGTGCTGACCCAGTGCCGAAAAACTCCATCTCATGTTCTCCTCTAACTTTAAAATTGTCCGACATTGTTGTTTTACCTTTTATTTTTGTAAAGGGTGTTTGATTTAGTCTTTGCACGTTTGTTTTAACACTGGGACGGTACTTCCACATACGTCACACGCATGACCTTTCCAACGTAATGACGCCACAAAGCCTTACATCATCAAAGTCGAGCATTTGAGGTTAAAAAGTATATACATGTTTATTTATTTTCTACTGAAGAATGAAAGACATGAACATCTTGGATGGCATTGGGGTGAGTAAAAGATCAGGAATTATCATTTTGGGGTGAACTAATCCTTTAATGTACATTCTTTCTGCTTTACTTTTGGAGCCATAATAATTTATGGGTTGTGAAAACACTGAATGAATAGACATCATTGTACTTGGACATTATTAAATGGCTACTCGATAGTAAAGTTAAGAATTCCAGCAAGCCGTGTGTTAATGTGGTGTGTATTCTTCTCATTTTAGCTCCTACATCCATTTGGGCTGAAGGTCAAGACAGAACAAAACCAAAGCTGGACTGTAACCTGCCGGCCTATATGACAGACTTCACACTGACAGCTGCTGGCATGGATGCTGCATCACATGTTTTTGAACACTTTTCCACCTAGAATTTAAAGTGTGGAGTATTCATCCCCCACCAGGAGACTTCATGTCTTCATCTATTGTGAGTGGATATCATTTTAAACATTATTTTAAAAAAACACTAATTTCTTCTAATTTTTATTGTGTAGTATATGTAAGATTTTTCCATAAAAAGAAAAGAAAATTTTAGTAATGTTTTTAAGTAATAAAGTAATTAATTGTTAAGTAATGTTGTTATAATCCTGTTAATTTATGTACAGTATAAATTGCAAACGTATGCTTGTGTTGGGCACATGTTTACAGCTTATAGACATTTTAGAGGAGGAAGATGCTGTGTATTTAAAGGTGCTTTAAGTCATTTTTATTTGTACAATGTTATTTTTGTATATAAATCATTATTACAGTGGAACAAATTGCTATTTTTTTATTTGTAAATTAGCAACTGAATTTTTTAACCATTGCACAGCACCACTTTATCACCAATAATTTACAACTTTGTAGTTTATTATTTTATGTCACATGAGAACACATGCAAGTTTATATTTTTGTTCAGATTATGTAATTTCTGTAATAAAGTTTGTATCATAGAATGGTAACTTCTTTCTGTTGTTATTTTGTAGATGTTTGTTGGAACTTAATTACTTAAATGTACTTCAAGATAATTTAGTAAAACCATGGCTGCACTGTGGTAATACAACCAATTTATGGTACATAATCCATGTTTTTTAAAACCATGTTTACTGCAAAAACCATGGTTGCTGCAGTCATGGTTACAATGGTTTTACTGTAGTATTACTTTTAATTAATTTTATTATTTTTTAGTTAACCTAACTATGACGACTTCTGCTCTGAGAAACCCGGAAATGTGAAAAGGGTCTAATTCTACTTTTTTTTCATTCTTACAGTGAACCAAGTATCCAGACATATTAGCCTTGGTACATTTTGCTATCTTTGCTTTGTCCGAATATGCCTTCCCTACCATGTAGAAAGCAAAGATAGCAAAACCGTGTGTGTGCGTGCGTGCGTGCGTGCGTGCGTGTGTGCGTGTGTGTATGTGTGTGAGAGAGAGAAAGACCCAATTGGATCCAATAAAATCCTGTTAAAATTATCCTACAGAATATGTATGTATTGTCTTATAAGACAATTCTCAAGGAATCCTATAGGAATCAGATAAGAATCTTAAAGGACAAGACATAAATTATCCTATAAGATTATTTCTAACGGAATCCTATAGGAATCAGATAACATTTGGAATCTTATTGGAATCCTTTAGGATTTATCCTATGGGATATTTATGTATTATCTTATAAGAAAATTTCCAAAGAATCCTATAGGAATCAGATAAGAATCTTAAAGGACAAGACATAAATTATCCTATAAGATTATTTCTAACGGAATCCTATAGGAACGGTTCCAAAATATGATAGAAATTTTTAATGGAATCCTGTACAGATTTCCATTAAAAATCCTTAAGGATTTTTTGACAAGGGCCTGTACGCTCAGCAGACTGAATTCGATGACACATCTGTAGGGCTTGCTATTTTGCTGTTCCATTAAACAATTGCGCCACTGAACAGAAAAAAACTAGTCTAAAGTCAGTGGCGCGTTGCGCGTTGCTCATTATGCTATTTTAAGGCGCATACAATTTGCTCATGTAATCTACACAGATGCAACAGTTATTTTTGCAAATCAGAAATTGTTACACTAAACAAATATAAACACATGAGATGACGGAAATCAGTGTGGTGTGCCACGAAGATGTGAAAAAAATTGTGGCTATTTCCTCCCACGCCTGTTTAACCGACGCTATTTTGGGTGGCCCATCCCCATACAACACAACTTCTCTGTCTTTCACTGCTCTTACAAGAACATCAGTCTCGTTGGCTGTGAACCGCTCCTGGCGTGCGCCTGGTAAATACGCCATATTAATAGCAATCCATAATGGAACTTGCGCACCTGCTTTTAAAGGGAATGTTGGATGACGCTCTGATTGGTTTATTCACGTTACGCCCAAACCACACCTATGAATAACGAAGCTACTTCAGACCAACCCATTTTAGATTTGCACCGGGCGCAAGAGCCATTTATCCCGTCGGGAAAATAGCAACAGCGCCGAGACCCACCCACAAAGTTACTTGCGCTTAGCGCTTTGACACTTGCGTTTCAGATCGTTAAAATAGGGCCCTAAGAATGAGATATGTTATTGGTCCAGGGAAGAAAGTGAAGATCCAGAAAAGATCTTGTCCATCCTGCAAGAACTATATGGTTGTTCTCAATCATATGTTGCCTTGCAGGAGGAGTTTTTCTCCAGAAAGCAGTTAGAGGGTGAGTCCCTAAGGGAGTACTCACATGCTCTTTTCAGTTTAATGGAACGGGTGGTTAAGTGTGCACCCATTGGTTTGCTCAATTCGGCTGTTCTACTTAGGGACCAGTTTGTTGAACATGTTAATGATCCAAATCTTCGAAGGGCTTGAAAGCAGGTGGTTTGGGCTACACCAGGTGCACCCTTCTTGATGTAAGATCTTAAGCCATCCGTTGGGAGCTGGAAGGTAGGCCAGTTACTGATAAAACTAGGAGTTATTCAGTTCCATTTATTTGTCCTTTGCAGACCTTAAGGGCTCCGGAGGCACAAGTATGTTCCTCCCCTCAGAGGACTGAGATTGCGGAGTTAAAAGAGATGATGGTTAAACAACAGCAACACCTTAATAAACTTTCTGAATGTTTTAGGTCCTTACAACAAACTTTTAGGCGTAACTCATCCCCTTATAATGGCCCAGTGGTGTGTAGGCGATGTCAAAAACCAAGCCATTTCGCCAGTGATTGTGATAATGAGCGTGTTATTTCTCAGGTTCAATATCACAAGCCCCGTTATCAGCCCCGTCCCTTACGGAATTTGTCCCCATCTAATCAGCCAACAGAAAACTAGCACCCTCTGTTTTGCCGAGCCACAGGGCAGAAGGGGAGATTACTGGGTCAAGTGTGCAAAGGCCTGTAAGTAGAGAAACCGTTTCACACTTAGTAGGTGCATTCCCATCAACTATTCTGTCTATAGGAGGGGACTGCTTATGTTCCCATAGTGAATGTTAATAGAGCTGCAGTTAAGCTTCGACCTAGATGTCCGTTGGGTATCTTACACCAGGTACAAATTGTCAGTCTACCTGCAGGTATTTCAAAAGTGTGCGTTGAACCAGTCGGTTCCAGTATGTCTACAGTGAATTCCCAGGCAGGCCAACTTGACCCAGTGTGTGAGTTTATTCAGGCAAAGGTATAGGCGTATTCCCCCATCAGATTATGATGCTGTTAAAGCCCATATCAACCAGCTGTTAGAGGCCCAGGTGATTTGTAAGAGCTGCAGTCCCTATGCCTCTCCGATAGTTCTTGTGAAGAAGAAGAATGGCAGTTTACGGATGTGTGTGGACTACCGGCAGTTAAACGGCAAGACTCATCGGGATGCTTTTCCTTTGCCCCGTATCGAAGAATCCTTAGATGCATTGTCTGGAGCCAAGTGGTTCTCCACCTTAGATTTGGCAAGTGGATATAATCAAGTACCTATGGCTGAAAAGGATAGGAGTAAGACTGCATTCTGCACCCCCTTTGGCCTCTTTGAGTTCAATCGAATGCCATTTGGCCTTTGTAATGCGCCGAGTACCTTTCAGCGGCTAATGGAACGTCTTTTTGGGGCACAGCATTTCCAATCTTTATTGTTATATCTGGATGATGTTATTGTCTTTTCTTCTACTATAGAGCAACATCTTGCCCGCTTGGAATCTGTGTTGTCCTGTTTGCAGAGGGAGGGGCTTAAAGTGAAATTGGAAAAGTGCTGCTTCTTCCAGAATTCCGTGAAGTATCTCGGCCATGTCATCTCTGAAGGCGGTGTTTCTACGGATCCTGACAAGGTGGCTGCCGTATCCACTTGGGACCGTCCCGCCACAGTGTCCGAGTTAAGGTCTTTCCTGGGGTTCGCCAGTTATTATCGGCGCTTCGTGGAGGGATTCGCCAGATTGTCCTCTCCATTGTATCGTCTTGTTGCCAATGTCGGTGGCAAACATAAGAAAAAGACAGGACAGCTAATTGGGGCAGCATGGACTGAAGAATGTGAGGAGAGCTTTAAGAATTTAAAAACTTCCTTGACTACAGCACCACTGTTAGCATACGCGAACTTTTCCCTTCCTTTTATTTTAGAGATCGATGCTAGTCATAGGGGTCTGGGAGCTGTGCTTTCCCAAGACCAGGGAGGAAGAATAAGACCTATTGCTTATGCTAGCAGAGCTTTGTCTCCTTCAGAACGAAACATGTCTAACTATAGTTCTATGAAGCTTGAGTTCCTGGCCTTAAAATGGGCCATGACGGATAAGTTTCGGGAATATCTGTTGGGTCATAAGTGCGTTGTGTGGACTGACAATAATCCTCTCAGCTATTTGAATACAGCAAAATTGGGGGCCACTGAGCAGAGATGGGCAGCTCAATTGGCCGCTTTTGATTTTACGATCCGTTACCGGTCAGGACGAATGAACATTAATGCTGACTCTCTCTCCCGACAAGCCCATTCCACTGAGGAGCCGTCTAGGCTCGAGTCTCTTTTTTTAGGGACTCCCCTTCCAGAAAGGTTGCAGTTCCATCCTGATTTAAGGCCCACTGAGGTAAAGCAAATGGCAATTTCTGTATTACCGACATATTCTAATGATCATTTGGTTACACTCCAACAACAAGATCCAGTTATTGGCTCATTTCTTCAGTTCTGGCGTCGAAAGAGGGTCCCTGATGGCTTTGAACGCAGGGGACTCCCCAAGCCTGTACAAGATTTGGTACGGCAATGGGATCGTTTGATTGACCTGGAAGGGCTCTTGCATCGCCGGATTCTTCGGTCTGATGGAGGTGAGCAACAATACCAGTTCGTTTTGCCAGAAGCTCTGAGGGAAGAAGTATTGCAACAGTTGCATCAGGGCCATGGACACCAGGGTGTTGAGAGGACGACAGACTTAGTGAGGCAGAGGTGCTACTGGCCGGGGATGTATAAATATGTGCAACAGTGGTGCTATCGCTGCCAGAGATGTACTATAGCAAAACCCGTGCTCTCTGCAGCTCATGCCCCAATGGGTCATCTTTTGGCCTCTAAACGAAAACATATCTTGGCTATAGATTTTACTCTTCTTGATCGTTCAAGGGATGGACGGGAGCATGTCTTGATTATGACTGATGTTTTTTCTAAGTTTACTCAGGCGGTTCCCACTAGAGACCAACGGGCCCATACTGTGGCTGGGGTATTAGTTCGTGGAATGGTTCTACAAGTTTGGTGTACCGGCCCGCATTCATTCTGACCATGGTCGGAATTTTGAGAGTGCCTTGATTCGACAGCTGTGCGACCTTTACGGGGTTCAGAAGACCCACACAACCCCTTACCATCCACAGGGGAATGGACAATGTGAGCGGTTCAACAGAACACTTCATGGACTTTTGCGAACTCTCCGACCAGACCAGAAAGGTGATTGGCCCCTGTATTTGCCCCAGATTATTTTTTCATACAACACTACGCCTCATCAGTCCACGGGTGAGTCACCTCACTTTTTAATGTTCGGTCAAGAACCCTATCTGCCTATTGATTTCCTTCTGGCCAGAATCGTCGAACCAGGAGTTGGATCTGTGAGCGACTGGGTGCAGGAGCATCAGAAGCGTTTGCAAGTAGCATTCGATACAGCCAAGGAACGACTGAAGGCTGCTGCTAGTATCCGAAAAGAGCGCCATGATCGGCAAGTGACCCTGGGAAGCTTTAGGGAGGGGGATTTGGTTTATCTCCGAGCTAACCATACTCATGGAAGGGCAAAGATTCAAGATGTGTGGGGATCCACCATTTACAAAGTTGTTAAAGTTCCTAGGGAGAGTGGAGCGGTGTATTCGATTGTACCCCTTAATGGTTCTGGTACTGTGAACCATGTGCATTATTGTCATCTTCGTCCTGCCCCGGTTGACGTGCCCCCTGTAGCACCGGTTTCGTTGACCGAACCAGGTTTTTCAGTGGGTGAAGAAGAGTCAGATGGAGAGTGGTGGATTATTCCCCAGCAGGCAGAGGGGTTGGGTATCACTGATAACTCCTCCATAGGCCCTCCCACAGAGCCACTGGCAGCCGAGGACCTGGGAAGTGGTCCAGATGAGATCAATGATGAGGCCCCTAGTACTAGTGGGTTTCAACCTAGACGGAGTACCCGGAAGACAGCAGGAAAGCATCCTAATGTTTACCATTTGCCAATGGGAACAAGGACTGGGGTCCACGGTGCTGCAGTCTCTCACGTTCCTGGGTCTAGTAATATGACGTTGGCTGTTTTTAGACCCTGGGTTTAGATGGCCTATTTGATTCATTTCTTTCTCTTAGTTCCATAGTCCCCTCGTTTTCGGTGTTTTGTTATCGTCGGGGCGCCGATACAAAGTGGGGGGTGGATTGTAGTGAAGCCCCTCATGGTGGTAAGAGTGACATGGCTCCTTTAAGAGCGTTCCTCCGTAGGCGGAAGTGTGCACATTAGGACATTTCCGCGTGCTTTATAAGATGGGGAGAGCGGTAGTTCGGGGAGGCGATCAGTTTGATTCTCCGGTTGAGTTTGCAGATTACTGCTCAAATAAGGCTGTCTCCCTCGCACTTGTGTGCGGGTGTTTGGTATTAGGTGCGAGGCTGATTTAGGTTTTCTTGTTGGTCGCGGGGCTGGTGAATGCATGGTTAAAGACCATTTGAAAATGGCGCTGTGTTGCCATCCCAACCATTAACGCACTGGAATTGCCATTTAATTGCCACTGCTGTCTTTCCTCCCCCATTTATTGTTTTATTTTGTTATATGTACTCCTTTTTTTTTTGGTTTTGTTATTTTGCCTGGTGTTGTTACTGGTATGAGTCAAAAGGGGCTGCCTAAATCAGTAATGGTCAGTTTCTGAGCATTGTTTTATTTTGTGAGAACCAACTAATTTCATTTTCTTCTTTTCTGTTTTTTTGTTTTAGCGGATCACTGAGGGGTGCTGGTTGGATCGTTGGTGTGGGCCCTTTGGGTGGATACTCCGGTTGCACTGCTTGTTCACTGTGTGTGTGTGTGTGTGTGTGTGTGTGTGTGTGTGTGTGTGTGTGTGCGTGGCTGTGTGTGTGTGTGTGTGTGGCTGTGTGTTTTTGAATATTCCTTTCACAGGCACATTTATGGGTGATTTTTCCTTATAGAGGTCTTGGCGTGGGCGCGCTGGTGGCCGGTCAGTCCCCCTCAAGTGTCTGCTAGTTTTGAGTTTGTTTGTTTGTTTGTTTTCATAGTTGGTATTCTCTCTTTTAAAGGTGCAGCTTACCGTGTTTTTAAACCATAAAGAACTAATATATGGCTCATACTTCGTGAAAGAAATGTTAATAAATTCAGTCTTGGTGGTCCACAACGAATCTGTGCTTAAGTTTGTCTAACATTCCCTGAGGAGAGTTTCAGGGTGGCGTAGTCTGGCTATATCTTATGCCTCCCCCTCACTACATATATATCCACCTAAAAAATGTATTAGAGAGGTTAATTTAGATATTGATTATTCATGTGATTTTTGTTCAATAGAAATATAATCTATTATTCATCTCTTTTGTGATTGTATATACACAAAGATTTTTTGGGTGGACATTGAAAATGTCATTAGAAGAAAAACAAATGTTATATTTAAATTAAATAATTTTGATTATGTATATATTATTCCAATGAACATGATAATAATAATAATTTCACCTTTATTGTACAACTTTGGGATAATTTCATATACACAAGAAGATATGGTCAGGATCCAAGCCACATTTGATTCATTTTCTTCAGCAGACTGAGGACTATTGCACCAGTTTAAAGAATAGCATGAATAAAAAAAGCAAGAAAGAAAGTAATATTCTTAAAGAATATATTTTTTTAATTAATTTATCAAGGTTTGTACTCTGGCATTTTTTTGTTTCATTGTTCTTTTTTTATTTATTTGTATTCTATTTTGTTGTGTATATATTTTCTTTGCTGTATTTTACATCTTTTTTTTTCTGGCAATAAAAAAAACACAACAAAGATGAACTGCACAATGTGTGTAAACCTCCAATACATCTATAAAGTAATCATTCCATCACAATTCACCAATACATTTCTCAATCAAGTGACTGTGTCTATAGTATTAAACACAAATTTGACACAACATTAAAATATTATTTTCAAATAAACGTTTATATTTAATATCATTTTAAATGATTATTGCCCCTGGTTCAGGAATGAACTCTTGTAATAAAATATATGCGATCAGATGCGATGCCTCAAGATGCAGTCTAATCCTGTTTACATGACATAAGCTCCCGAGCAGGTTTAAGCTGACGGACCTGTTGCTATGACAGCAAGTCCAGGATGAGCTTCGAAGAACCAAACAATCCGAGATCAAGCCAATCATCAACAATCAAATCCAGCTAACGGAGTTAGCGGCGTACGAAGAACGGGCCCCTGGCATTTAATTGACTACAGGCTTTTATTTGAGGAAATACGGTATGCTAAGTTATTGATGTCATTTAAAGTGTAATTTAAATTAAGAAAACTGCATGTGTAATATAATAAGTGAAGTTAGTACTTGACGGTGTAATGTTATTTTTTTTTATTAAAGGGTTCCTGAATAAACATGTGTCTTTAATTGTTTTGAAATGTGATTAAAATGTATTTTATGATGTTGATTACTTGTTCAGGATTTGTGTTTTTTTAATACATTTGTACAAATAGATGCATTAATGAACAAGTAATAGACAAACAGTTATCCTTTTATTTAGTTGTTTAATTATGGCCTGGTGTCCTTCAAAATGTGGTGACTTTATAATGAGTAAACTGTAAGCATATGTAGAGCATACAACCGGTTTATCAGAAGACATGTGCAGACAAAGACATACTGAATGCAGTTTGTCTCGTATTCAGTCTAATTTGAGAATTAATCGTTCTTTCAGACAAATAATGTTTTGATTTATGAACATAGCTGTTTGCAGAAGGCTTTAAGACCCAGCAAAACCATATCCCGCTGCCACTTTACTGAGCAAATTCCTCTTACTTTTGTCCTTTTGATTTTGGCAGATCAATTTGGTCAGATTCAAATATTGTGGGTTTTGTTCATGACTAACATTCAGCCATTCAAAATAATATACATTTTCATTTATTTATACATGGTTGCAATAATATTTAGTTCAAATTTTAAGTGACTTTGTTTAAAAATGTTTTATTGGTTGAAAGGTCAAAGACATACATTTATTTTGCTTGATTAGAATCTATCAATCAAAATGAGTTACAGGCATACAAACTTTGATCAAAAAACACAATTTACCCAGTTTCACTGTAATTATAATATGTGAATATTAAGTATAAGTATATGAATATTAAGTATAACTCCATCCACGAATGGAGAGTGTGGTGATTGACGCAGTTGAGCCTGGTCCTCGGTGGTCAGGAAGTCGGCATCCGGTGACGTGGCAGGATAGGTGGTGGATGGAGGCGAACGCAGCGAAATCAATAATGTCAAAATATAAGGAAAATCATAATGGAAAAGGACCAGAGACTAGTGTTGATGATTAAGATGAGGAAGATGATCAAATGGAGTTAGGAAAGAGAAGAGAGGAATAAAGATATGAAGGAAGAAGTAGGTACAAAGAAAAGAAAGAAAAATGACATGATTATGGAAAATGTGCAGGAGCAGGACCAAAATGTTGCAACTGTGGAGGTGATCACAGTGTTGCGTTTGGGGGATGTGAGGTGAGGAAGAGAGCAATTGAAGTACAGAATGAAAGAGCAAAGAACAATATCGAGGAACCAGAGGGGCGTAAGTGGGGTCCTTTTTAAGTACAGAAGATATATTGGGCTTCCTTAAAGGTCAAGTTGACACAACTAAATAATTAGGGGTGTAACGATTCGGTTTGACAACGATTCGATTCTGTTGAAAATAAAACTTTCACACTGATTGACGCCCGTTTCACACATACTCCGTCTGCAGTGTGTGTGCGGTGCGTGTTGCGTTGCGTATGCGTTGCAGGAGCCCCACACCCTGTAGTCCTTTCACATATGCTGCGTTTGCAGTCCGCAAGTGATCCGCTTTTACATACCACAAACACAGCATTTATTAATGATTTTTTTATTTAAAATCCAGAAGTTGTTACTAATCTTGGCTCATCAGAATTGCAGTTCTCTTTGTTTAATCTTTCTGAGTAGACAGGTTAACGTAGGCTACAAGCCTACATTTAAACAACATTTTTTCAATTCATTAATTCATATTTATATATAAATATACTTTAGATTTAGCTCACACAAAAGGCAAAACATTTAAACATAGGTTATAGCCTAAAATCACAAACATTTTAAATTAGAAACTTAGAATAGGCTATTCAAAAACAGCCGACTCTCGTCTTTTCTATCGTTTTTAAACCCTTTGAAAAGAAATCCTGCAGGTCAAAAATAACTTTGCATTTCACCTCCAAGAAAGTACGAGTGCTCTCCATTATGGCACATTTTTTACCTCAATGCCAGGTAAGGTGTCGTTTTGTTGCTTTACTTGAGAAAAAAAGCCATGTGTTGACTTTGAAACAAGAGTATATTTTAAATGATATGCATCCGTGTTGAAATTACTAGATTTTCGCGTCAGTACATGTTTATTTTAATGCGAACAAAGTTCTATCACTTTAATGCAGCAACGCAGCGCAGCGCAGCGCAGCAAAAAATAGACTCGGTACGAAAACGATCCGTGCACTGCTGCAGACGCAACACCCCTGGAACGGACTGACGGACTGCATCCGCGTGCTGTGTGTGAAAGCTGTCATTCGTTAACATGGGTACGGAAAAAAATACGCAACGCACACGCACTGCAGACGGAGTATGTGTGAAACGGGCGTAAAATTTTTGGCTAAAAAGTTACTGAACTGATTTCAAGTCACTGAATCGTTTCGGATCATATCGTTCTAAATGAACCAATATCGTCCTTAAATCGTACTGACAACCTCAAATCGTGATACGAATCGAATCGTTGTTAACCGAATCGTTACACTCCTAGGCCCATATGTCCACTTACGGCCACAATACAAGAGCCTACAGTATTTTTCCGAGCCAGAAGGGCGTAAGTGGGTGGTGCCTCTAAACAGCACTGGCTAAAATGGCGGACAGGTATGCTGCACACATGGAACTGGCTGAGGCAGAACGAATTTTGATGAATATTATGAAGCTAATGGATGAATCTAGTGAAGAAGTGGAAGATGAAGATATGTTTTTGTATGCTGCTCTTCACTGGAGTGTTGGAGGCGAGACACATGCATTGACAGTCAGGGCCGGCGCTAGCCATTTGGGTGCCCTAAGCACAAATGCTTGTATATAATTTATATATACAAAATAATTATACACAGTACACACACATATATCATGTAGACACAAACTTTTATTTTGGATGCGATTAATCGAGATGAATCTTTTCCCAGCCCTAATAATTTGACAACTCTGTGAATATGAAAATATACAAACACTGAGATTTTGTTTTTTTTCTAATTGCAGTTTCACCAGCAGATGTCGCCTCTTAAACCTCTTGAAAATGACCGCATGCCATAGTGCAACAACGAAAAATATTTATCTAAGCGGTCTAATTTGGCAAAATCACATCACGTTCAGTTGCAGGGTTTTTCTAAAGTTCAGACTGAGGCAGATAGACATTGTTCTGCACTAATAGCTATATACACACGACACATCCGTAACGTACGGGAAAAATTAGCTTTATTTGTCATTCAGAAATGACGATGAGGACCCCAACGATTGGCCTTCCTTTCCTTCTCAAACAAACTGCATCTTTAACAGCCCAAGTTTCACAATTTCCCCGGACCGCGTTAAAGATCTGGCCCCGGATCTTTTGCTCTGAGGTGTCTGCCAAATTTGACATTGATTGAGGATTAATTTAACTTAATTTAAACAAAGTTTAAACCGTTTAAACCCCCTTCGTTTAACTTCCAAACACAAATGAAGATATTCTTTATGAAACCTGAGGGATTTCTATTCCTCCATTTTTAAAGTCCATTCCTCTCAAACTTAAAAGATGGAAAAATGCCAAAAAGGCATCGTCAAAATAACTAATCGAGTGTCTAATCCAAATCTTCTGAAGTCTTCAAGTCTTCTGAAGAGACATAATGGCTTTATATGATGAATATACTTAACACGACACACATACTGTAGTAAATACGGACGTTCAAATGATTGCGTGACGCTCGAAAACAACATGAGAGTGAGTAAATGCAGAATTAAATGGATGAGCTAAACATTGACAGTTTAAGAGCGGTAATTTTCACACACTTTCTTTTGATTAAAACTGTGACGGATTGCACTGATCATCTGAAGCATAGACATCATATGTCTATGATCTGAAGTGCACGTGAGAGAAATGCATTTTAGAATATGTGACCAGTCACGGAAAGTAGGGACACAAGTCGGTTCTGGGCTATTTTGAGTTATTCACAGATTTTGAAAGTGTAGTCTCCAAGCTTTCCAACGATGTGTAACACATGGACATCTGATAATATTTGGAGAAGTTGTGGCCATCTGAATGTAGGCCTTTAGAAAAGTGTAAACGAGAGAAAACAGCCTCTAAAGTTTTGCAGTTCTCACCTGCTGGGAGTGACAATAGGCCTCATTTACATCTCATTTAGATAAGCCACACCCCCTGTAAAGCTGCATGGTTGCTAGCAATGACAGACGCAACGGGAAAAATCGGACCGCATTCACACCAGTCAATTCAAGCAATTGAAGCATTATTCAAAATAATAGCAGATGTTAACATTACCATCTAAAAGCCCATTATAGTAATGGCGGTTTTTGGCAAGTGCTACGATGCTAACAATTACAATTAAAACTGAGCTAACTAATAACAATAGGTAGATATGGGAAGCTTCTTACAGATTCTGCAAAAAAACGAAAATCACAAAATTTGAAAAAAACATGCTTACTTCGTATTTTGCGTGAAAGTTGTGCTGCCGACTTGTGTCCCTGGTTTCCGTGACGGGTCACATATCTGCTCATATTCAGCCAAATGCTTCAGAACTCAATGGACGGCGCTTCACAGTGCAGATGGACAATGACCCGAAGCATACTGCGTAAGCACCCAAAGAGTTTTTTAAGGGAAAGAAGTGGAATGTTATGCAATGGCCAAGTCAATCACCTGACCTGAATCCGATTGAGCATGCATTTCACTTGCTGAAAACAAGACTGAAGGGAAAATGCCTCAAGAACAAGTAGGAGTACTAAATACAGTTGCAGTAGAGGCCTGGCAGAGCATCACCAGGGATGAAACCCAGCGTCTGGTGATGTCTATGCATTCCAGACTTCAGGCTGAATATGCAAAGGATTTGCAACCAAGTATTAAAAAGTGAAAGTTTGATTTGTGATTGTTAATCTGTCCCATTACTTTTGGTCCCTTAAAAAGTGGGAGGCACATACACAAACTACTGCAATTCTTACACCATTCACCTGATTTGGATGTAAATACCCTCAAATTAAAGCTAAAAGTCTGCAGTTAAAACGAATCTTGTTTGTTTAATTTCAAATCCATTGTGGTGATGTATAGAGCAAAAAAAATTAGAATTGTGTCAATGTCCCAATATTTATGGACCTGACTGTACATAGTCAATTCATTTAATCATTTCAAACTGTTTAACATTTAATTTCAAACAGTTTCATTTCAGTTCTCTTGTATATTACACATTTCACATTTTAGTTGACTTATCTGTTCATTCACTGCCCACTGTCAGGGTGTTATAGAACAGTTGGAGCACAGGATGAGTAGATGGTGCCTCTGGTGCCTGTTGTGCCACTGTCAGTTTTCGGAAGGTTGGGGCGGTGAAGTCATACTTGAAGAAGATGGATTTTGGTTCATCTTTTGTGTAGCGGAACCATTTAATCTTCTGCCGTTTAATCCTCATGCAGTAAAACTGATTGTCCCTCCTCATCTTTTGTTCTGTTTTTGAGTATGTGTTTGGAGAGGGACTTGAAGTCCAGAAAGTCCTTGTGTCCAAGTTCATGTACACTGTATGGGTCATTCTTTCTTGCCATTCTCACAAGTGTGTAGTAGGCATCAGGGGAGTAAATAGAAACCCTTCTGCTTGCAGTTTCCACTGCAGCATGCTGGCTATGACCAGACTCCATGGGACAGCCTCCGTAGTGCCGCTGTGACTCAATCACACTTCAAATGCGGCCTTCAGAGGTGCAGCCTTCACATTGGGACAGCCTTCGTAGTGCCGCTGTGACTCAATCACACTTTAAATGCGGCCTTCAGAGGAGCAGCCTTCACATTGGGACAGCCTTCGTCGTGCCGCTGTGACGTAATCACACTTCAAATGTGGCCTTCAGAGGTCCAGCTCTCACTTTGGGACAGCCTTCGTAGTGCCGCTGTGACGTAATCACACTTCAAATGCGGCCTTCAGAGGTGCAGCCTTCACATTGGGACAGCCTCCGTAGTGCCGCTGTGACTCAATCACACTTCAAATGCGGCCTTCAGAGGTGCAGCCTTCACATTGGGACAGCCTTCGTAGTGCCGCTGTGACGTAATCACACTTCAAATGCGGCCTTCAGAGGAGCAGCCTTCACATTGGGACAGCCTTCGCAGTGCCGCTGTGACTCAATCACACTTCAAATGTGGCCTTCAGAGGTGCAGCCTTCACATTGGGACAGCCTTCGTAGTGCCGCTATGACGCAATTGCACTTCAAATGCGGCCTTCAGAGGAGCAGCCTTCACATTGGGACAGCCTTCGTAGTGCCGCTGTGACGTAATCGCACTTCAAATGCGGCCTTCAGAGGAGCAGCTTTCACTTTGGGACAGCCTTCGTAGTGCCGCTGTGACGCAATCGCACTTCAAATGCGGCCTTCAGAGGAGCAGCCTTCACATTGGGACAGCCTTCGTAGTGCCGCTATGACGCAATTGCACTTCAAATGCGGCCTTCAGAGGAGCAGCTTTCACTTTGGGACCGCCTTCGTAGTGCCGCTGTGACGCAATCGCACTTCAAATGCGGCCTTCAGAGGAGCAGCCTTCACATTGGGACAGCCTTCGTAGTGCCGCTGTGACGTAATCGCACTTCAAATGCGGCCTTCAGAGGTGCAGCCTTCACATTGGGACAGCCTTCGTAATGCCGCTGTGACGTAATCACACTTCAAATGCGGCCTTCAGAGGAGCAGCCTTCACATTGGGACAGCCTTCGTAGTGCCGCTGTGACTCAATCGCACTTCAAATGTGGCCTTCAGAGGTGCAGCCTTCACATTGGGACAGCCTTCGTAGTGCCGCTGTGACGCAATCGCACTTCAAATGCGGCCTTCAGAGGAGCAGCCTTCACATTGGGACAGCCTTCGTAGTGCCGCTGTGACGTAATCGCACTTCAAATGTGGCCTTCAGAGGTGCAGCCTTCACATTGGGACAGCCTTCGTAGTGCCGCTGTGACGTAATCGCACTTCAAATGCGGCCTTCAGAGGAGCAGCCTTCACATTGGGACAGCCTTCGTAGTGCTGCTGTGACGCAATCACACTTCAAATGTGGCCTTCAGAGGTGCAGCCTTCACATTGGGACAGCCTTCGTAGTGCCGCTGTGACGTAATCGCACTTCAAATGTGGCCTTCAGAGGTGCAGCCTTCACATTGGGACAGTCTTCGTAGTGCCGCTATGACGTAATCGCACTTCAAATGCGGCCTTCAGAGGAGCAGCCTTCACATTGGGACAGCCTTCGTAGTGCTGCTGTGACGCAATCACACTTCAAATGTGGCCTTCAGAGGTGCAGCCTTCACATTGGGACAGCCTTCGTAGTGCCGCTGTGACGTAATCACACTTCAAATGCGGCCTTCAGAGGGTGCAGCCTTCACATTGGGACAGCCTTCGTAGTGCCGCTGTGACGTAATCGCACTTCAAATGTGGCCTTCAGAGGAGCAGCCTTCACATTGGGACAGCCTTCGTAGTGCCGCTGTGACGTAATCGCACTTCAAATGCGGCCTTCAGAGGTGCAGCCTTCACATTGGGACAGTCTTCGTAGTGCCGCTATGACGTAATCGCACTTCAAATGTGGCCTTCAGAGGTGCAGCCTTCACATTGGGACAGCCTTCGTAGTGCCGCTGTGACGTAATCGCACTTCAAATGTGGCCTTCAGAGGTGCAGCCTTCACATTGGGACAGTCTTCGTAGTGCCGCTGTGACGTAATCGCACTTCAAATGTGGCCTTCAGAGGTGCAGCCTTCACATTGGGACAGCCTTCGTAGTGCAGCTGTGACTCAATCACACTTCAAATGCGGCCTTCAGAGGTGCAGCCTTCACATTGGGACAGCCTCCGTAGTGCCGCTGTGACTCAATCACACTTCAAATGCGGCCTTCAGAGGTGCAGCCTTCACATTGGGACAGCCTTCGTAGTGCCGCTGTGACTCAATCACACTTCAAATGCGGCCTTCAGAGGAGCAGCCTTCACATTGGGACAGCCTTCGTAGTGCCGCTGTGACGTAATCACACTTCAAATGTGGCCTTCAGAGGTCCAGCTCTCACTTTGGGACAGCCTTCGTAGTGCCGCTGTGACGTAATCACACTTCAAATGCGGCCTTCAGAGGTGCAGCCTTCACATTGGGACAGCCTCCGTAGTGCCGCTGTGACTCAATCACACTTCAAATGCGGCCTTCAGAGGTGCAGCCTTCACATTGGGACAGCCTTCGTAGTGCCGCTGTGACGTAATCACACTTCAAATGCGGCCTTCAGAGGAGCAGCCTTCACATTGGGACAGCCTTCGCAGTGCCGCTGTGACTCAATCACACTTCAAATGTGGCCTTCAGAGGTGCAGCCTTCACATTGGGACAGCCTTCGTAGTGCCGCTATGACGCAATTGCACTTCAAATGCGGCCTTCAGAGGAGCAGCCTTCACATTGGGACAGCCTTCGTAGTGCCGCTGTGACGTAATCGCACTTCAAATGCGGCCTTCAGAGGAGCAGCTTTCACTTTGGGACAGCCTTCGTAGTGCCGCTGTGACGCAATCGCACTTCAAATGCGGCCTTCAGAGGAGCAGCCTTCACATTGGGACAGCCTTCGTAGTGCCGCTATGACGCAATTGCACTTCAAATGCGGCCTTCAGAGGAGCAGCTTTCACTTTGGGACCGCCTTCGTAGTGCCGCTGTGACGCAATCGCACTTCAAATGCGGCCTTCAGAGGAGCAGCCTTCACATTGGGACAGCCTTCGTAGTGCCGCTGTGACGTAATCGCACTTCAAATGCGGCCTTCAGAGGTGCAGCCTTCACATTGGGACAGCCTTCGTAATGCCGCTGTGACGTAATCACACTTCAAATGCGGCCTTCAGAGGAGCAGCCTTCACATTGGGACAGCCTTCGTAGTGCCGCTGTGACTCAATCGCACTTCAAATGTGGCCTTCAGAGGTGCAGCCTTCACATTGGGACAGCCTTCGTAGTGCCGCTGTGACGCAATCGCACTTCAAATGCGGCCTTCAGAGGAGCAGCCTTCACATTGGGACAGCCTTCGTAGTGCCGCTGTGACGTAATCGCACTTCAAATGTGGCCTTCAGAGGTGCAGCCTTCACATTGGGACAGCCTTCGTAGTGCCGCTGTGACGTAATCGCACTTCAAATGCGGCCTTCAGAGGAGCAGCCTTCACATTGGGACAGCCTTCGTAGTGCTGCTGTGACGCAATCACACTTCAAATGTGGCCTTCAGAGGTGCAGCCTTCACATTGGGACAGCCTTCGTAGTGCCGCTGTGACGTAATCGCACTTCAAATGTGGCCTTCAGAGGTGCAGCCTTCACATTGGGACAGTCTTCGTAGTGCCGCTATGACGTAATCGCACTTCAAATGCGGCCTTCAGAGGAGCAGCCTTCACATTGGGACAGCCTTCGTAGTGCTGCTGTGACGCAATCACACTTCAAATGTGGCCTTCAGAGGTGCAGCCTTCACATTGGGACAGCCTTCGTAGTGCCGCTGTGACGTAATCACACTTCAAATGCGGCCTTCAGAGGGTGCAGCCTTCACATTGGGACAGCCTTCGTAGTGCCGCTGTGACGTAATCGCACTTCAAATGCGGCCTTCAGAGGTGCAGCCTTCACATTGGGACAGTCTTCGTAGTGCCGCTATGACGTAATCGCACTTCAAATGTGGCCTTCAGAGGTGCAGCCTTCACATTGGGACAGCCTTCGTAGTGCCGCTGTGACGTAATCGCACTTCAAATGTGGCCTTCAGAGGTGCAGCCTTCACATTGGGACAGTCTTCGTAGTGCCGCTGTGACGTAATCGCACTTCAAATGTGGCCTTCAGAGGTGCAGCCTTCACATTGGGACAGTCTTCGTAGTGCCGCTGTGACGTAATCGCACTTCAAATGTGGCCTTCAGAGGTGCAGCCTTCACATTGGGACAGTCTTCGTAGTGCCGCTGTGACGTAATCGCACTTCAAATGTGGCCTTCAGAGGTGCAGCCTTCACATTGGGACAGTCTTCGTAGTGCCGCTATGACGTAATCGCACTTCAAATGTGGCCTTCAGAGGTGCAGCCTTCACATTGGGACAGTCTTCGTAGTGCCGCTGTGACGTAATCGCACTTCAAATGCGGCCTTCAGAGGAGCAGCCTTCACATTGGGACAGCCTTCGTAGTGCTGCTGTGACGCAATCACACTTCAAATGTGGCCTTCAGAGGTGCAGCCTTCACATTGGGACAGCCTTCGTAGTGCCGCTGTGACGTAATCGCACTTCAAATGCGGCCTTCAGAGGAGCAGCCTTCACATTGGGACAGCCTTCGTAGTGCCGCTGTGACGTAATCGCACTTCAAATGTGGCCTTCAGAGGAGCAGCCTTCACATTGGGACAGCCTTCGTAGTGCCGCTGTGACGTAATCGCACTTCAAATGCGGCCTTCAGAGGTGCAGCCTTCACATTGGGACAGTCTTCGTAGTGCCGCTGTGACGTAATCGCACTTCAAATGTGGCCTTCAGAGGAGCAGCCTTCACATTGGGACAGCCTTCGTAGTGCCGCTGTGACGTAATCGCACTTCAAATGCGGCCTTCAGAGGTGCAGCCTTCACATTGGGACAGCCTTCGTAATGCCGCTGTGATGTAATCACACTTCAAATGCGGCCTTCAGAGGAGCAGCCTTCACATTGGGACAGCCTTCATAGTGCCGCTGTGACTCAATCGCACTTCAAATGCGGCCTTCAGAGGTGCAGCCTTCACATTGGGACAGCCTTCGTAGTGCCGCTGTGACGTAATCACACTTCAAATGTGGCCTTCAGAGGAGCAGCCTTCACATTGGGACAGCCTTCGTAGTGCCGCTGTGACGTAATCACACTTCAAATGTGGCCTTCAGAGGAGCAGCCTTCACATTGGGACAGCCTTCGCAGTGCCGCTGTGACGTAATCACAGTTCAAATGCGGCCTTCAGAGGTGCAGCCTTCACATTGGGACAGCCTTCGTAGTGCCGCTGTGACGTAATCACACTTCAAATGCGGACTTCAGAGGTGCAGCCTTCACATTGGGACAGCCTTCGTAGTGCCGCTGTGACTCAATCGCACTTCAAATGCGGCCTTCAGAGGTGCAGCCTTCACATTGGGACAGCCTTCGTAGTGCCGCTGTGACTCAATCGCACTTCAAATGCGGCCTTCAGAGGTGCAGCCTTCACATTGGGACAGCCTTCGTAGTGCCGCTGTGACGTAATCGCACTTCAAATGTGGCCTTCAAGGTGCAGCTCTCACATTGGGACAGCCTTCGTAATGCCGCTGTGACGTAATCGCACTTCAAATGTGGCCTTCAGAGGAGCAGCCTTCACATTGGGACAGCCTTCGTAGTGCCGCTGTGACGTAATCGCACTTCAAATGCGGCCTTCAGAGGTGCAGCCTTCACATTGGGACAGCCTTCGTAGTGCCGCTGTGACGTAATCGCACTTCAAATGTGGCCTTCAGAGGAGCAGCCTTCACTTTGGGACAGCCTTCGTAGTGCCGCTGTGACGCAATCGCACTTCAAATGCGGCCTTCAGAGGTGCGCGCACTTCACTTTGGGACACAGCTTCTATGTACAAATGAAATGTATGAGAGTGGTAACACCAGGCTATCTCCACCCTGTGTCCTCCATATATGGAGCTTACAACATCTAGTTTTACTATGCATGACCTCATCTGCATATCATTTGCATGCATATTCCCATCCACGTGACACCATGTTTAACACTGTCAAAGGTAAAATACATTGAAAAATATTAGATATAAATACCATTTGTGCCTTACACATGGCGGAAAATCATTCAATATCCTTTTTATGTTGTAGAATAAATATATCAAAATATCCATAACCCCATGCATTTCGAAGATCATATACGGCCTCCGATTACTATTGTTCAACATTCACTGCTCGTTAAATAGCACACTATTACTTTATCTGGACAAACTCAGTATCATCAGACAGATTAAAGACAGCTGCTTTGATATTCGAACACTGTTTATGATAAAACTGGGTTGCAGTGACATTAATTTCTTAATTTATGTCAGGAGTGCATTATTATCAATCCGTTATGAACGATATTTTGAATAGATTTTCACACGCACGTTCATTCTCTCTCGTCTGCACTGGCTCATTTGTGTTCACACAGATGGCAAAGAACAGCTCTCAGTTTAGCTCTTAGTTCAAAAGTGCTCATATTTGGAGAAATATTATCACGTTTGCTAAATATTTCGTCATACAGAATACCATTTCTATTCATTTCTCATTGAATTATTTGATATAAAACAGTTAAAATATGCACTTAGCTCTCTGTGGGTCTCCTCTTAATGATATGCGTCATATATCAGTCATCAGGCGTTCATTTGCTCACTGAGCTGCCAATAATATGACATGCTCAACACCGCCCTCCGCCTGACGCGCTCCTCCTGTCTCGGACACTTCTTCATTCTGGCTCTGTGAAGAACGAGACTATTCGACATTTCTACATGTGAACTAAGTAGCTAATAAACACACGATAACTATGGAATAAGGTTTTTGTGTGATTGTTCATGTGGTTTCGGCTATTTTATATCAATAATGCATGTTTACATTATGACTGCTAACAGGTGTAGCGATTAGCTCCATATAAAATGATAAATCCTGTTGGACCAGGAGCTTTGTCTATTTATGTTACAATAATTCACATAATGTGCTTTTAGTTTAGTTTTTATTTTTATTTTTATTTTTAGAAAGACAAGCTAATGTGGAGTACTAAATGAAATACTGCACTGTTAATGGGCCATTTAGGCAGTCATACATGTTATAATGGATTTGAATAATGGCTGGTAAAAAAACAAAAGATTTATAACAAAAGGATAATGAGGATTACGTCTCAGACATTCAAAAGTGTGAAACGATCGTCAAGTGAGCACATTGTAGCATTTATTGAGCTGTTCTCCTCGCCAGACATTAGACAAAAGACTGCAAACGTGTCTTCAGGCCAACAAATTTATTTGATAAAAAAAAAAAAACATCTAAAAAACAATCCAGACATGGTCTTAGAAAATGTTTCATAAAATTCATAGTTTTGGACATAACAGCCTCAGATTTTAAATAAAGCATGACCACACTTATGCCTTCAATTAAGTTGTTAAAATATTAAAATAAATATATTTTTATGTTTTAGCCTATATACAGTCTTGTTCAAAATAATAGCAGTACAATGTGACTAACCAGAATAATCAAGGTTTTTAGTATATTTTTTATTGCTACGTGGCAAACAAGTTACCAGTAGGTTCAGTAGATTGTCAGAAAACAAACAAGACCCAGCATTCATGATATGCACGCTCTTAAGGCTGTGCAATTGGGCCATTAGTTGAAAGGGGTGTGTTCAAAAAAATAGCAGTGTCTACCTTTGACTGTACAAACTCAAAACTATTTTGTACAAACATTTTTTTTTCTCTGGGATTTAGCAATCCTGTGAATCACTAAACTAATATTTAGTTGTATGACCACAGTTTTTTAAAACTGCTTGACATCTGTGTGGCATGGAGTCAACCAACTTGTGGCACCTCTCAGCTGTTATTCCACTCCATGATTCTTTAACAACATTCCACAATTCATTCACATTTCTTGGTTTTGCTTCAGAAACAGCATTTTTGATATCACCCCACAAGTTCTCAATTGGATTAAGGTCTGGAGATTGGGCTGGCCACTCCATAACATTAATTTTGTTGGTTTGGAACCAAGACTTTGCCCGTTTACTAGTGTGTTTTGGGTCATTGTCTTGTTGAAACAACCGTTTCAAGGGCATGTCCTCTTCAGCATAGGGCAACATGACCTCTTCAAGTATTTTAACATATGCAAACTGATCCATGATCCCTGGTATGCGATAAATAGGCCCAACACCATAGTAGGAGAAACATGCCCATATCATGATGCTTTTGCACCTCCATGCTTCACTGTCTTCACTGTGTACTGTGGCTTGAATTCAGAGTTTGGGGGTCGTCTCACAAACTGCCTGTGGCCCTTGGACCCAAAAAGAACAATTTTACTCTCATCAGTCCACAAAATGTTCCTCCATTTCTCTTTAGGCCAGTGGATGTGTTCTTTGGCAAATTGTAACCTCTTCTGCACATGCCTTTTTTTTAACAGAGGGACTTTGCGGGGGATTCTTGAAAATAGATTAGCTTCACACAGACGTCTTCTAACTGTCACAGTACTTACAGGTAACTCCAGACTGTCTTTGATCATCCTGGAGGTGATCATTGGCTGAGCCTTTGCCATTCTGGTTATTCTTCTATCCATTTTGATGGTTGTCTTCCGTTTTCTTCCACGTCTCTCTGGTTTTGCTCTCCATTTTAAGGCATTGGAGATCATTTTAGCTGAACAGCCTATCATTTTTTGCACCTCTTTATAGGTTTTTCCCTCTCTAATCAACTTTTTAATCAAAGTACGCTGTTCTTCTGAACAATGTCTTGAACGACCCATTTTCCTCAGCTTTCAAATGCATGTTCAACAAGTGTTGGCTTCATCCTTAAATAGGGGCCACCTGATTCACACCTGTTTCTTCACAAAATTGATGACCTCAGTGATTGAATGCCACACTGCTATTTTTTTGAACACACCCCTTTCAACTAATTCAACTAATTGCCCAATTGCACAGCCTTAAGAGCGTGCATATCATGAATGCTGGGTCTCATTTGTTTTCTGAGAATCTACTGGTAACTTGTTTGCCACGTAGCAATAAAAAAATATACGAAAAACCTTGATTATTCTGGTTAGTCACATTGTACTGCTATTATTTTGAACAATACTGTATCTCTATATTAATAACTGTCTGAGTAATTCTGAGTATTCAGCTGTAAACTCTCAAGTGTTGGCTTTCTAAATATATATTAGTTATGTGTATATTCAGAATACCGTACTTTATACTATGAGTATGTCTAAATGCTCCATTTGCCAGATCGGGAGATGACAGGTAAGGGGATAAAAACAAAATTGTATAAAATACTTATCAGGGTTTTTTTTGTTTCATTTTTTTTTTAAATAAAGTGTTATTTTAATTAAAAATATTTTAGTAATTTTAAACAATTTAAATCAAATCAAATTCATGCCGTTTTGCTGATAATGTCCCTGAATGAAATCTCGTTCTCTCCTTATTCTGCCATTGGCGTAATCCTCCAACAGAGCCAGCAGTGCCATCCTGAAGCATTACATACCCAGGTCACCGGAGGATTTATATGTTTCTAACAGATAGACTGATCGCTAACATGTTAATGTTAAATCTGTACGCACAGCTCAAAGTTTGCTTAAAACTCTGACGCACATTCTCCCGTCAAGTTTTTTATAGATCACAACCTTTGCGTGGGAACACATGCTGAAGAATATAGCAAGAAATTACGCTATTCCTGGTTGTGGAAGAACGCAGTCACTGCATAAGCTTCCTTCGGATCATAATATTAGGAATGTGTGGTTGAACTTTATTTTTAATAAAGTTCCAGCTTACGTGGGGAAGAACGTTTGTGTGTTCGCTTCATTTCACTGCGGGATCGTCTGTGAACAAATCTCAGGTGGCGCTGGATTTGTAGACATAATGAGATTAAAACACAACGCTGTTTCTTCTATATTAGATCCGAAAGGAGGAATGGTGCAACACACTTATGTGGGTAAAATGTATTTTTTATATGTAATAGTATTGCATTATTGCATTGTGTGTGCGCATGCGGTTCACGCTTATATCGAACAATCATGCGGCCAAGTAATACAAAAATAATAGTCCAATCGATCGCAGGTGGATGAGAAATAAATCATTGTGTTTGTTTGATTAAGACATACTTGAATCAATCAACATAGTTGCCGCTTTCAAATCAACCCCTCCGTCATGTGACCTGAACTGACAGGGGCATAGATATGACAGGAGATGAAACTCATTAAATATGCTAATCTTATCCAATCCTAGCCGTCGGCATTTACTTCCAAGTCTCCAGTGACACGCCCATCAAAACCCAGTGTTCAGGAGAGAGACTCAAAACCAGTGTAGAAAATAGCCTATTACTGATTAGTTATGATGTTTTTGAATGTAAAAACCACACGAATGTCATTAGTTGACCTCAGACAACAGTATAAAAAATTTAAAAAACAAGTTCATGACACCTTTAATCAAAGTGGATTCCTAAATGTCAGCAAAACCATTTTCATTTTATTCAAATTGAGCTAAAAATAAAATAAAACAGTGATCAATGCCTGATTAAAATTCAAATTAATGGGCAGGATAAAAATAGTTAATTACACTCATTTCCTGGGGATCCTCATTGATGGCTCTCTCAACTTTAAATGTCATATTGAGCATCTTGTAAATAAACTGTGAAAGTATGTTGGCTTGTTCTATAAGATTAGACATTTTCTTCCTCTATCTGCCCTTCTCACATTGTACAAAACTCTTTTTTAACCACACCTTAATTACTGCAATGTGATATGGTGCAACACTTTCACAATTCATCTTAAAAAAACGTTTATCATTGCAAAAGAAAGTCATACAGGCTTTGTCCTGGTGAGATAAATTCACCCACTCGGCCTCTATTCCACCGCTTTGAGTTATTAAGACTAACTGAGCTAAATGAATATCATTGCCTGCCTTATGTTTCAAACAGGATGAACTTCAGATTGTGTAGTCTTGTTCCCATCTCCAGCCCCCAGCATACATACCTAACGAGAAATAAGCCTCTTATATCAGAAAAATGTCGACGAAATGTGCGCTCTAGTAATGAGTGTTGCCTGTAGGGGGCCGCAGATCTGGAACAGGATTGATGATGGCCTTAAAGGGATACTCCACCACTTTTAGAAATACGGCTTATTTAACATCTTTCCTACATTAGATATGTTGGAAAACGCATTTTTGTCTCAGTGCATGAATTGTTTTAGTTTGGCAGGGTCACTGTTAGCTTAGCTTAGCAAAATGAATGGAATCCTGCTGCCAGATAGCATGTCCCAAGTAAAAGTGATCCCAAAAAAAACAACAACACCAATTTATTTCTTGTGACCTGCGTATTCACAAAGAGTACAAATAGCGATGCACATTAAGACTGGACAATTTCCTATGCAGATATTGACTTGGGACTATATTATGGGGAAGCACATGTGAAGCTACTTGGGCGCAGAGATATCATGCAACACATCCGAAATCCCACAGCGTCCATAAACACGTCCTGCACCGAGTGTCTTGTGTGTGTGTGTGTGTGTGTGTGTGTGTGTATTACTGCTGCTTGTGGCTGATCAGCTTATCAGTGCCAGCTGCGGCTCATCAGCATGTCTGTGTTTGTCAGATCGTTTGGTTGTCTCCCATGGCCAAGTCCTGCTGCCCATTCATGTTCGCTGGCATTTCTCCATTCCTGCTGGATTCTGTCTCTGTTTTCCCGGTTTATCTGTCATACTTCATTCTGTGGACCTGGTTTTGCCCATTATGTCCTTGTGCTGTGAACCAATTGCCAGCGATTCTGACCACCTAATTCATCATTGCTGTTTGTGTTTAAATACACATCTTTCCTTTCGCTCTCTATTGAATCCATTTCTGCTTCCTGGCAATACTTGGTTTTACATATATTAGACTACAGAAATATAAGTGTCAGTTAATGAACTTTATTGTTGGTCAAGCCAAACCAAATATGTCCTAGAAAACAAGGAAATATGTTTTTTGTAAAAAAAAAAAAAAAAAACTCTCTTGAAAGACTTTAAAACTTATTCATGCAAAGTTGGACTACTGTAATTCTCTAGAGCTGGGTTTGTCTAATTCAGCTGTTAATCATCTGCCAATGGTTCAAAACACAGCAGCCAGGCTACTGACCGGCACAACAAAACGTCAGCACATCACGCCTGTGCTCGCCTCTCTTCACCGGCTGCCGGTTAAGTCCTGCATTGATTTTAAAATGTTGCTTTTTGTTATTAAAGCTTTGCAAGGACTTTCCCCTCCTTCGAATGAGACGTTAAACTGAGGTCCTGACTCTCATGTCCTTCGATGAAGAGCAAGGGTGTAAACCTGGCATCTTGTCCAAATTTGCCCATTGGCCTCTGTCCATCATGGCCTCCTAATGATCCCCATATCCTGATTGGCTTCATGACTGTCTCCTCTCCACCAGTGGTGAGCGTTCTGGCACAAAATGGCTGCCGTCTCTTCATCCAGGTGATGCTGCACATTGGTGGTGGTTGAGGAGATTCCCCCCTTCTATATGTACAGTGCTTTGAGGGCCTAGAAAAGCGCTATATGAAAGTAACAAATTATTATTATTATCATTTTATCAGTGATCTTCTTGTCCTGTACAATGCCTCAAGATCTCTACACTCAACCGATCAAATTCTACTTTCTTAAAACCATATTTTATTTATTTATTTATAGCTTTGCATTATTGTGTCAATGGTTAGGAAGTGGAGACAGAAAAGTTGATAGGTAGGCCTGGTCTGTGTGACCAAAAAAGAAAACTGTAGAAAATTACACAATCATAATTTCACCATCGTAATTTCACCATCATAATTTCACCATGTCCAACAACGGTTAAACTAACATGAGAAAGGCAAATATTCTCACACATGTAAATCTTCCTAAAAAAGGAAAGCATAATTCTTCCAATTAGGATTGGGTACCGAACACGGTACATTAAGGGGAACTGACGGAATTACGTCGGCACTACCGAGTACTGATTCACATTATTTCAATCGGTACCACATTTCGGTACCTGAGAACACATCTGGTGATATCGACTAGTGTCTGTGAATATTAAACAGCAAAAAGACTACTTACGAATCCTGCGTGCGTGTTTGTGTGAATGAATGGCGCTGACCTGCAGTTTATTTACCTCACACACATACACTTACACACACACATAAACACACACACATTTGTGCATGTGTATCGCGTTTCCATCTCAAACGAGAACATGAACGCGTGTCCGTCCTCTCCAGAGCCGCTCTGAGGCACTTCATGAACATTTTACCGTTTCATTTGAGAAAAACTACCGTCATAAACACTTCTCTTCACGGCAACCCGTCAAAATAAAAGTTGAGAAATATATTACTGTTGTACAGTAGAGTTTAGAGACGTCTCAGTGTAATAATAATAATAATAACAACACTAAAGTAATAGTTAAAGGGTTACTTCAGCGATTAGCATATGGCTTTGTATCAGTAGAAACCCTGGAGAATATTCAAATTATTGTGCTTTCCCCCCTCATATCTCCCTGAGATAAGAGATTTATGCATTTTAGTTCTGGAAAAATTCCTCCTATGATGCAAAATGACGATTTTTGCATCATAGGAGGAATGTTTGCCCAGAGGCTAAAGACTACAGCCAGCAGAGGGAGCCATTTCCTCATGTTTTAAATCTGCGCATGGGGGATGGGAGATAACACTCAGCTTGCAGGGAGAGCTCAGCTTGCAGACAGGATCATTTAAACGGAGCTATGGTGAGCAATGTAAGTCTTTTAACTTCTCAAATTCATTTCTATTAAAGTTAAGCTTGCAAAGGCATGAACTGAAACGTGCCAGATTGAACTCGAGTTGTGAATGTATGCCCCGAGTGTAGTCGCGATTACCTCAGCTCTCATCACTCCTGCAGTTAGTGCTCAGTGCTGTGAGACTCACACAGTGACTCACTCATTATATTGAACAGACACGTTCAGTTTTTAATTGTAGTGTCTTCTCTAACTCAGTCACAGTAATGAAGTTGGTGGCTTTGGGAAAGGCCTCACAGGGCAGCGAAGCATTCTGGGAATTGTAGTCTTTCATCCCCATGGGACAAAAATACATTTTCTGTCTTTTCTCAGTCTAGAAGACACCAAATTCAAAAATAATTTCACATTTCTACTGCATTGATGACCCAGTTTAAATACAGATTCATCTTCCCAGCGCTGAAGTACCCCTTTAAAAACTATAAATGACTTATAAAGGGGAACGGTACCCAACCCTAATATCTTTATATGTGTGTGTGTGTGTGTGTGTGTGTGTGTGTGTGTGTGTGTGTGTGTGTGTGTGTGTGTGTGTGTGTGTGTGTGTGTGTTTGGATCGAGTCAAGTCAAGTGTGAAGTCTCATGAAATACGACTCGAGTCCCTAACTCAAAGGCCCATCTCTGGAATACATCGCTGTTCATTAACACAAGACTCAAACGAACTCACTTTAAAACTGTACATAGACTGCACTATTCTGAATCCAAACTCCTCAAGATCTGCCCAGCTGTGTCACCAATTTGAGACCGATGTCAGGGCGCAGAGGGAACTTTATCTCATTCTGTTTTAGTTCTACCACTGTGGTCTCATACGAGGAAGACAATTAACAATTAAATCAAGAAGTAAAGGCCAGCTTTAAAGCATTTATTATTTTTATAGTATGGGGTATAGTATAGTAAATATTAAAGTATATAAATGGTAAACAGCAAATTCCCATTGATACACACTTTACACATTTGATCAATTGAGGTAAGGAAGAATTGTTTAGTGTTATTCTACGGGTTTTTTATGTACATGAAAGAAGAAGAACATTTGCCATTATGTGGTACGTGGGATTATAAAAATATGATTGTGAAATTATGATTGTGAAATTATAACTGTGAAATTATTATTGTGTAATCTGTATTTTTAATGGGTAGTTTTCTTTCTTTCTTTTTTTTTTTTGGCCACACAGAAAAAAAATCCTTGATGCTGAGTTGAAGTTACTAACAGTTATTAAATGCAACTATTTATAGACTCATGCATCAACTTAAACATTTTCAAATTTTTCATTTAGACAGATTTATTAAAACAAACACTGTGAAGCTATAGCCAATACAATATTGTGTGTCATACATATGTGTGTTTATTTATATACTTGTGCACATTGTTGACTGTTTGGCTGGTTAATCACACAAATCAAGTGTTAAAACCATTTTAATCCTCAACCATTTCTCTTTATTAATTATCATTTAGACTGTAATTCATGACCAGTGTTTTGTTTTGCTCTCTCCTGCGCTTCTGCATTTGGCAATACACATGCATTAAGGGTTCAAGGGTCAAGGGTTACCCTTTCACCGTAACAATGTGTACGGCATCCCACCGAAAGTTAGTTATTTTAGTCTATAAAGTTAAAAAATATGAATATTTGAATATGAATATGGATACATATGAATAAGAATATTTTTCTTACACAACCACATCACTTTGCTTCAGGAGGCCTTTATTAACCCCCCAGAGCTGTGTGGACTAGTTATATGATGGACTGATGCACTTTTATGACGGACAGATGCACTTTTATGATGGATAGATGCACTTTTATGATGGACTGATGCACTTTTATGATGGACTGATGCACTTTTATGACGGACAGATGCACTTTTATGATGGATAGATGCACTTTTATGATGGACTGATGCACTTTTATGACGGACAGATGCACTTTTATGACGGACAGATGCACTTTTATGACGGACAGATGCACTTTTATGACGGACAGATGCACTTTTATGACGGACAGATGCACTTTTATGATGGATAGATGCACTTTTATGACGGACAGATGCACTTTTATGATGGACTGATGCACTTTTATGACGGACAGATGCACTTTTATGACGGACAGATGCACTTTTATGATGGATAGATGCACTTTTATGATGGATAGATGCACTTATATGATGGATAGATGCACTTTTATGATGGACAGATGCACTTTTATGACGGACAGATGCACTTTTATGATGACAGATGCACTTTTATGATGGATAGATGCACTTTTATGATGGATAGATGCACTTATATGATGGATAGATGCACTTTTATGATGGATAGATGCACTTATATGATGGATAGATGCACTTTTATGACGGACAGATGCACTTTTATGATGGATAGATGCACTTTTATGATGATAGATGCTCTTTTATGATGATAGATGCACTTTTATGATGATAGATGCTCTTTTATGATGGACAGATGCACTTTTATGACGGACAGATGCACTTTTATGACGGATAGATGCACTTTTATGATGGATAGATGCACTTTTATGATGGACAGATGCACTTTTATGATAATAGATGCACTTTTATGATGGATAGATGCACTTTTATGATGGATAGATGCACTTTTATGATGGACTGATGCACTTTTATGACGGATAGATGCACTTTTATGATGGACTGATGCACTTTTATGATGGACTGATGCACTTTTATGACGGATAGATGCACTTTTATGATGGACTGATGCACTTTTATGATGGATAGATGCACTTTTATGATGGACTGATGCACTTTTATGATGATAGATGCACTTTTATGATGGACTGATGCACTTTTATGACGGACAGATGCACTTTTATGATGGATAGATGCACTTTTATGACGGACTGATGCACTTTTATGATGATAGATGCACTTTTATGATGGACTGATGCACTTTTATGACGGACAGATGCACTTTTATGATGATAGATTCACTTTTATGACGGACAGATGCACTTTTATGACGGACAGATGCACTTTTATGATGGATAGATGCACTTTTATGACGGACAGATGCACTTTTATGACGGACAGATGCACTTTTATGATGGATAGATGCACTTTTATGATGGATAGATGCACTTTTATGATGGATAGATGCACTTTTATGACGGACAGATGCACTTTTATGACGGACAGATGCACGCACTTTTATGACGGACAGATGCACTTTTATGATGGATAGATGCACTTTTATGACGGATAGATGCACTTTTATGATGGACTGATGCACTTTTATGATGGATAGATGCACTTTTATGATGGACTGATGCACTTTTATGATGGATAGATGCACTTTTATGATGGATAGATGCACTTTTATGATAATAGATTCACTTTTATGATGGATAGATGCACTTTTATGATGGACTGATGCACTTTTATGATGGATAGATGCACTTTTATGATGGATAGATTCACTTTTAAGATGACAGATGCACTTTTATGATGGATAGATGCACTTTTATGATGGATAGATGCACTTTTATGATGGACTGATGCACTTTTATGATGGATAGATGCACTTTTATGATGGACTGATGCACTTTTATGATGATAGATGCACTTTTATGATGGACTGATGCACTTTTATGACGGACAGATGCACTTTTATGATGGATAGATGCACTTTTATGACGGACTGATGCACTTTTATGATGGATAGATGCACTTTTATGATGGACTGATGCACTTTTATGATGGATAGATGCACTTTTATGATGGATAGATTCACTTTTATGATGACAGATGCACTTTTATGATGGATAGATGCACTTTTATGATGGATAGATGCACTTTTATGATGGACTGATGCACTTTTATGATGGATAGATGCACTTTTATGATGGATAGATGCACTTTTATGATGGACAGATGCACTTTTATGATAATAGATTCACTTTTATGATGGATAGATGCACTTTTATGATGACAGATGCACTTTTATGATGGACTGATGCACTTTTATGATGGACAGATGCACTTTTATGATGGACAGATGCACTTTTATGATGGACAGATGCACTTTTATGATGGATAGATGCACTTTTATGATGGATAGATGCACTTATATGATGGATAGATGCACTTTTATGACGGACAGATGCACTTTTATGATGGATAGATGCTCTTTTATGATGATAGATGCACTTTTATGATGATAGATGCACTTTTATGATGATAGATGCTCTTTTATGATGGATAGATGCACTTTTATGATGGACTGATGCACTTTTATGATGGATAGATGCACTTTTATGATGGATAGATGCACTTTTATGATAATAGATGCACTTTTATGATGGATAGATGCACTTTTATGATGGATAGATGCACTTTTATGATGGACTGATGCACTTTTATGACGGATAGATGCACTTTTATGATGGACTGATGCACTTTTATGATGGACTGATGCACTTTTATGACGGATAGATGCACTTTTATGATGGACTGATGCACTTTTATGATGGATAGATGCACTTTTATGATGGACTGATGCACTTTTATGATGATAGATGCACTTTTATGATGGACTGATGCACTTTTATGACGGACAGATGCACTTTTATGACGGACAGATGCACTTTTATGACGGACAGATGCACTTTTATGACGGACAGATGCACTTTTATGATGGATAGATGCACTTTTATGATGGATAGATGCACTTTTATGACGGACAGATGCACTTTTATGAAGGACAGATGCACTTTTATGACGGATAGATGCACTTTTATGATGGACTGATGCACTTTTATGATGGATAGATGCACTTTTATGATGGACTGATGCACTTTTATGATGGATAGATGCACTTTTATGATGGATAGATGCACTTTCATGATGGACAGATGCACTTTTATGATAATAGATTCACTTTTATGATGGATAGATGCACTTTTATGATGGACTGATGCACTTTTATGATGGATAGATGCACTTTTATGATGGATAGATTCACTTTTATGATGATAGATGCACTTTTATGACGGACAGATGCACTTTTATGATGGATAGATTCACTTTTATGACGGACAGATGCACTTTTATGATGGATAGATGCACTATTATGATGATAGATGCACTTTTATGATGGATAGATGCACTTTTATGATGGATAGATTCACTTTTATGACGGACAGATGCACTTTTATGACGGACAGATGCACTTTTATGATGGACTGATGCACTTTTATGATGGATAGATGCACTTTTATGATGGATAGATTCACTTTTATGATGGATAGATTCACTTTTATGACGGACAGATGCACTTTTATGACGGACAGATGCACTTTTATGATGGATAGATGCACTTTTATGATGGATAGATGCACTTTTATGATGGACTGATGCACTTTTATGACGGATAGATGCACTTTTATGATGGACTGATGCACTTTTATGATGGATAGATGCACTTTTATGATGGATAGATGCACTTTTATGATGGACAGATGCACTTTTATGACGGACAGATGCACTTTTATGATGGACAGATGCACTTTTATGATGGATAGATGCACTTTTATGATGGACTGATGCACTTTTATGATGGATAGATGCACTTTTATGATGGATAGATGCACTTTTATGATGGATAGATGCACTTTTATGACGGACAGATGCACTTTTATGATGGATAGATGGACAGATGCACTTTTATGATGGATAGATGCACTTTTATGATGGATAGATGCACTTTTATGATGGACAGATGCACTTTTATGATGGATAGATGCACTTTTATGATGATAGATGCACTTTTATGATGGATAGATGCTCTTTTATGATGGACTGATGCACTTTTATGACGGACAGATGCACTTTTATGATTGATAGATGCTCTTTTATGATGGACAGATGCACTTTTATGATGGACAGATGCACTTTTATGACGGACAGATGCACTTTTATGAGGACAGATGCTCTTTTATGATGGACAGATGCACTTTTATGATAATAGATTCACTTTTATGATGGATAGATGCACTTTTATGATGATAGATGCACTTTTATGATGGATAGATGCACTTTTATGACGGATAGATGCACTTTTATGACGGACAGATGCACTTTTATGATGGATAGATGCACTTTTATGATGATAGATGAACTTTTATGATGGATAGATGCACTTTTATGATGATAGATGCACTTTATGATGATAGATTCACTTTATGATGACAGATGCTCTTTTATGATGGATAGATGCACTTTTATGATGGACAGATGCACTTTTATGATGGACTGATGCACTTTTATGATGGATAGATGCACTTTTATGACGGACAGATGCACTTTTATGACGGACAGATGCACTTTTATGATGGACTGATGCACTTTTATGATAATAGATTCACTTTTATGATGGATAGATGCACTTTATGATGATAGATTCACTTTATGATGATAGATTCACTTTATGATGATAGATTCACTTTTATGATGGATAGATGCTCTTTTATGATGGACAGATGCACTTTTATGATGGACAGATGCACTTTTATGATGGACTGATGCACTTTTATGATGGGTAGATGCACTTTTATGATGGATAGATGCACTTTTATGATGGACAGATGCACTTTTATGATGACAGATGCTCTTTTATGACGGACAGATGCTCTTTTATGATGGACAGATGCACTTTTATGATAATAGATTCACTTTTATGATGGATAGATGCACTTTTATGATGGATAGATGCTCTTTTATGATGGACAGATGCACTTTTATGACGGACAGATGCACTTTTATGATGGACAGATGCACTTTTATGATGGACAGATGCACTTTTATGACGGATAGATGCACTTTTATGACGGACAGATGCTCTTTTATGACGGACAGATGCACTTTTATGATGGATAGATGCTCTTTTATGATGGACAGATGCACTTTTATGATGGACAGATGCACTTTTATGATGATAGATGCACTTTTATGATGGATAGATGCACTTTTATGATGGACAGATGCACTTTTATGATAATAGATTCACTTTTATGATGGATAGATGCACTTTTATGATGGATAGATGCACTTTTATGATGGATAGATGCTCTTTTATGATAATAGATTCACTTTTATGATGGATAGATGCACTTTTATGATGGATAGATTCACTTTTATGATGGATAGATGCACTTTTATGACGGACAGATGCACTTTTATGATGGATAGATGCTCTTTTATGATGGACAGATGCACTTTTATGATGGACAGATGCACTTTTATGATGGACTGATGCACTTTTATGACGGATAGATGCACTTTTATGATGGACTGATGCACTTTTATGATGGATAGATGCACTTTTATGACGGACAGATGCACTTTTATGACGGACAGATGCACTTTTATGATGGATAGATGCACTTTTATGATGGATAGATGCACTTTTATGATGGATAGATGCACTTTTATGACGGACAGATGCACTTTTATGACGGACAGATGCACTTTTATGACAGATAGATGCACTTTTATGATGGACAGATGCACTTTTATGATAATAGATTCACTTTTATGATGGATAGATGCACTTTTATGATGGACTGATGCACTTTTATGATGGATAGATGCACTTTTATGATGGACTGATGCACTTTTATGATGGATAGATGCACTTTTATGATGGATAGATGCACTTTTATGATGGACAGATGCACTTTTATGATAATAGATTCACTTTTATGATGGATAGATGCACTTTTATGATGGACTGATGCACTTTTATGATGGATAGATGCACTTTTATGATGGATAGATTCACTTTTATGATGATAGATGCACTTTTATGACGGACAGATGCACTTTTATGATGGATAGATTCACTTTTATGACGGACAGATGCACTTTTATGACGGACAGATGCACTTTTATGATGGACTGATGCACTTTTATGATGGATAGATTCACTTTTATGATGGATAGATTCACTTTTATGATGGATAGATTCACTTTTATGACGGACAGATGCACTTTTATGACGGACAGATGCACTTTTATGATGGATAGATGCACTTTTATGATGGATAGATTCACTTTTATGATGGATAGATTCACTTTTATGACGGACAGATGCACTTTTATGACGGACAGATGCACTTTTATGATGGATAGATGCACTTTTATGATGGATAGATGCACTTTTATGATGGACTGATGCACTTTTATGACGGATAGATGCACTTTTATGATGGACTGATGCACTTTTATGATGGATAGATGCACTTTTATGACGGACAGATGCACTTTTATGACGGACAGATGCACTTTTATGATGGATAGATGCACTTTTATGATGGATAGATGCACTTTTATGATGGATAGATGCACTTTTATGACGGACAGATGCACTTTTATGACGGACAGATGCACTTTTATGATGGATAGATGCACTTTTATGATGGATAGATGCACTTTTATGATGGATAGATGCACTTTTATGATGGACTGATGCACTTTTATGATGGATAGATGCACTTTTATGATGGACAGATGCACTTTTATGATGGACAGATGCACTTTTATGACGGACAGATGCACTTTTATGATGGATAGATGCACTTTTATGATGGATAGATTCACTTTTATGACGGACAGATGCACTTTTATGATGGATAGATTCACTTTATGACGGATAGATGCACTTTTATGACGGATAGATGCACTTTTATGATGGATAGATGCACTTTTATGATGGACAGATGCACTTTTATGATGGATAAATGCACTTTTATGATGGACAGATGCACTTTTATGATGGATAGATGCACTTTTATGATGGACAGATGCACTTTTATGATGGATAGATGCACTTTTATGACGGACAGATGCACTTTTATGATGATAGATTCACTTTTATGATGGATAGATGTACTTTTATGATGATAGATTCACTTTTATGATGGCTAGATGCACTTTTATGATGATAGATGCACTTTTATGATGGATAGATGCACTTTTATGACGGATAGATGCACTTTTATGATGGATAGATGCACTTTTATGACGGACTGATGCACTTTTATGATGATAGATGCACTTTTATGATGGATAGATGCACTTTTATGACGGACAGATGCACTTTTATGACGGATAGATGCACTTTTATGATGGATAGATGCACTTTTATGACGGACAGATGCACTTTTATGATGGATAGATGCACTTTTATGATGATAGATTCACTTTTATGATGGATAGATGCACTTATATGATGGACAGATGCACTTTTATGACGGACAGATGCACTTTTATGATGGATAGATGCACTTTTATGATGGATAGATGCACTTTTATGACGGACAGATGCACTTTTACGATGGATAGATGCACTTTTATGATGATAGATTCACTTTATGATGGATAGATTCACTTTTATGATGGACAGATGCACGTTTATGAATTGATGAATGCATTTTTATGGATTTAAAAAAAGTGAAGCAACAATTAGCCAGGACTTTAGTTTAACTCTTTGTCTGAAAGAATCTGCTTGTTCGCTCGCGCCAGTGAAAGTTGGAAAGTTGCCTAATTATTTATGACGATGGCCAATGTGTCAAAAGACCGAAGCCCTCTGATACAGGAAAGATAAAGAATAAGGGGACAGAGGTAAAGTGATGAAATGAATGAACAGTTTATCTAAATGCATTACCTAAATATGAATGTTTGCTAATTAATTCCAGTTATTTTTATCTTAAACTATATGTAAGCAGCTGTTCTGGATGATCAGAATCTGTAAAAAAAAATCACGTCAATTGTTTATAAACATATATCATTTTTTTAATAGCCTATAATGTTTTTTCTCAGTTGTGCAATAAGGGGATATATGGTGTTTTTTACATGTATTTTCTGAAATTAGTAAGGAAATTTATATACAGGTTTATCTAAAATAGCTAAAAAATAAAATAAAATGGACACTAAATATAAACATTTCTTAGAAAGTTTAATTCATGGTGAAAACATGAGCACGCAGTTTAGTGGAGGATATACATATACACACATTTTTGTATATGTGTGTGTGTGTGTGTGTGTGTCCTTATTACATTGTGAGGACCAAATGTCCCCATAAGGATAGTAAAACCTGAGATCACGTACATTCACGGAACACGGAACCAGCTAGTGACCCCCACGTATTAAAAGGCTTATAAATCATACAGGATACGTTTTTTGGAGAAAGTAAAAATGCAGAATGTTTCCTGTGATGGGTAGGTTTAGGGGCTGTGTGTGTGTGATGGGTAGGTTTAGGGGCTGTGTGTGTGTGTGATGGGTAGCTTTAGGGGCTGTGTGTGTGTGATGGGTAGGTTTAGGGGCTGTGTGTGTGTGATGGGTAGGTTTAGGGGCTGTGTGTGTGTGATGGGTAGGTTTAGGGGCTGTGTGTGTGTGATGGGTAGGTTTAGGGGCAGTGTGTGTGTGTGATGGGTAGGTTTAGGGGCAGTGTGTGTGTGTGATGGGTAGGTTTAGGGGCTGTGTGTGTGTGATGGGTAGGTTTAGGGGCTGTGTGTGTGTGATGGGTAGGTTTAGGGGCTGTGTGTGTGTGATGGGTAGGTTTAGGGGCAGTGTGTGTGTGTGATGGGTAGGTTTAGGGGCAGTGTGTGTGTGTGATGGGTAGGTTTAGGGGCTGTGTGTGTGTGATGGGTAGGTTTAGGGGCAGTGTGTGTGTGTGATGGGTAGGTTTAGGGGCAGTGTGTGTGTGTGATGGGTAGGTTTAGGGGCTGTGTGTGTGTGATGGGTAGGTTTAGGGGCTGTGTGTGTGTGATGGGTAGGTTTAGGGGCAGTGTGTGTGTGATGGGTAGGTTTAGGGGCAGTGTGTGTGTGTGATGGGTAGGTTTAGGGGCAGTGTGTGTGTGTGATGGGTAGGTTTAGGGGCAGTGTGTGTGTGATGGGTAGGTTTAGGGGCAGTGTGTGTGTGATGGGTAGGTTTAGGGGCAGTGTGTGTGTGTGATGGGTAGGTTTAGGGGCAGTGTGTGTGTGTGTGTGTGTGTGTGTGTGTGTGTGTGTGGGCTCTCCAATATAAAATACGGTTTGTACGGTATAAAAACCATTACGTCTATAGAGAGTCCCCACAAAGATAGTGAACCAGATGTGTGTGTGTGTGTGTGAGTGTGTTTATTTATTTTTTTAAATTAGAAAAACAACCAATATAAAAACCTTGATGTAAGGGGCACAAGTAAAATCTTGCCTAGGGCAGCAAATTGGTCAGGGCCGGCCCTGCTTGAGGATGAGTAAATCATGGGGTAATTTTCATTTTTGGGTAAACTTTCCCTTAAATGGCAAGAAATGTGTTTGCAGTGGATTTCCAAGAAACAAGGTGAGTTTTCAGAGCTTCCTCTTTTCAGGCTGATAAATATCAGTTGAGTGAGCACCAGCGACACAGCTGATGCTTCCTGAGCTCCAGATCGAACTCTACGAGACTCTTTCATTCACCAACTCAAGAACAGCACAAAGGTAAATCTACATCGGCTTCAAGTGAAGCATGGTATACTTCAAGCCATATTATTCCACAAATAACGTCTAATGCATGCATTTATTATTGATGTGATTTTTTGTCATGTATAATTGTTAGTTGAAGGTTGAAGTTTTTCCTTTTGTTTGTCTTGTTCTGTGTAACGCTGTGAAAAGCCAACCCGATCTCAAAGCAATCCATACATATTTTACGAGGTGGCTAATTTTAACCTCACTCGTACAAATTGAGAAGATTTTTGATAATTGTATGTAGGGGTGTAACGATTCATTTTAACAACGTTTCGATTCGGTTGAAGTAAAACTTTCACACTGATTTAAATTTTTGGCTAAAAAGTTACTGAATTGATTTCAAGTCACTGAATCGTTTCGGATCATATCGTTCTAAATGAACCAATATCGTCCTTAAATCGTCTCGACAACCTCAAATCGTGATACGAATCGAATCGTTGTTAAACGAATCGTTACACCCCTAGTGGATACATCTGAAACTGACTGTCTACAGCTAATCTATATATATTTAGTGAAATGTACACTGTCTTCTCCAGCTCTGCTAACTTCTGTTCTCACCGCTGGTGTTCACGCTCATACTTAATATTTACTTTCTCAATCTGCTCTTTTCTCTTATTGTTCCTCAGGATGAGATCCGCAGCCCTTCTCCTGCTCTTCTTCATTCTGGCTCTCAGCGATGGTGTGAATAGTGGTCCATTTGATAGGTTCAAGGAAAGACACGTTATTTCAAAAAATTTCAGAACTGGAGAGAGAGCTGCTTGGGTGAATGAACTTCCACTAAGAGGTCTCTGTAACACTATCCCTATATCCTTCATCCAGGGCTCTCCAAATACAATTAAAAAAATCTGTACAACTGGCACTCGAGTTGGGGGAAACACTTATGAAAGTACAGAGGCATTCCCACTGTACAAGGTCAAAGGCCACATGGGAAGTGATGGTGTGTGCATCATTGATTACTGTTATAAGGGCAGCTATCATGTAACTGTTGCCTGTTCCTGGCCAAAACAAGAACCTTATCACTATGAGGGACCAAGAAATATTCCAAGAGTTCCTTGCTATTAAACCACATCATTTGCTAGAAGTGCGACTGCAGCATATGTGGCTTGAAATGATGATGTATTAATACAAATCACTGTGCATTAAAAATGCTGCCGCATACATGTCTCAATATGATATAATCATTCCAAAAAGCAATATCAGTTCAATAAAAGCTTAACGCAGAGTTTTGTCTCATCTCTGTTCTTAATTAAATTATATTGATAATCTGTCAGGTAAGATTTAATGCAAAGCATCAAGAACACTTGAACATAATGTCTGATGTTAGTCATTTCATTAGACCAAATGTCTCAAATACAAATCTTTCCTCTTCATTAATCTCACTTTTCATGCCAGAGTTTTTAGAGCTGCTTAACTTCACAAAGATGTGGAGAATAACTGTAAATTGATTGAACGAACCTGATGAAGAACTACAAGGATGTTATAGTCCCAGTCAGAAAGATACTAAGATACTTCCTACCGTAACCGCTCTGTTGTTGAAAAAATAGCACACGAAATGGAAGAACGGGGACACAGAAAAACGTGGCTTCAGTGCCAAAGGAAGGTGACAAAAGGCCAAAATTACCAATTTTGCTCTCTTTCTTTTCATTCTTCTCCTCTTCAGCACCTGCTCATTAATGTTATGGCTTCCATTACACAAACATTTTTGCTTATAACAAACCTCCCGAGCTGCGTCTGATGCCATTGATATTGTTCTTTTTAGGGGTGTAACGATTCGTTTAACAACGATTCGATTCGTATCACGATTTGAGGTTGTCGATACGATTTAAGGACGATATTGGTTCATTTAGAACGATATGATCTGAAACGATTCAGTGACTTGAAATCAATTCAGTAACTTTTTAGCCAACAATTTAAATCAGTGTGACTGTTTTATTTCAACCGAATCGAATCGTTGTTAAAACGAATCGTTACACCCCTAGTTCTTTTGTACATGCAGGTTAGTTTGAAACCTCAAACAGTTCACACTGGAATCAGATATAGGACACATTTTAAAAGGTAATGTGAACAGCCAAACAAAAAATCAGATCTGAGCAAAAAATCAGAATTGAGCATTAGGACTTGCGGTGTGAATGGGGCCTAAGAATACTAATAACAAACAGATCATGATGTTAGTGTAAAGTACACCATTTAATATTGCTGAAAATTGTATTTATTTAATAATTGTATTTAAGTACTGCTTTTAACGATGGTTTCAGCCCTTAACTCTACTAACAAATTTAACAACTTCAGGCACCAGAAAGTTTTCTGAAACTGCCAAAATTGATAGCAATTTATAATCCAGCATTTACATAAGGACAAAGAACCTTTTCACAGCATTTCTTTTTCACAGAGGAATTTGTATTTTCCTTATATAACCACGGGTGTTTGGTGTGTGAGTTCGGTCCCCACAGTGACTAAAGACTGGCGTTTGGTGTGTGAGTTCGGTCCCCACACTGACTAAAGACTGGCGTTTGGTGTGTGAGTTCGGTCCCCACACTGACTAAAGACTGGTGTTTGGTGTGTGAGTTCGGTCCCCACACTGACTAAAGACTGGCGTTTGGTGTGTGAGTTCGGTCCCCACACTGACTAAAGACGGGTGTTTGGTGTGTGAGTTCGGTCCCCACAGTGACTAAAGACTGGCGTTTGGTGTGTGAGTTCGGTCCCCACAGTGACTAAAGACTGGTGTTTGGTGTGTGAGTTCGGTCCCCACACTGACTAAAGACTGGTGTTTGGTGTGTGAGTTCGGTCCCCACAGTGACTAAAGACTGGCGTTTGGTGTGTGAGTTCGGTCCCCACAGTGACTAAAGACTGGTGTTTGGTGTGTGAGTTCGGTCCCCACACTGACTAAAGACTGGCGTTTGGTGTGTGAGTTCGGTCCCCACACTGACTAAAGACTGGTGTTTGGTGTGTGAGTTCGGTCCCCACACTGACTAAAGACTGGCGTTTGGTGTGTGAGTTCGGTCCCCACACTGACTAAAGACGGGTGTTTGGTGTGTGAGTTCGGTCCCCACAGTGACTAAAGACTGGCGTTTGGTGTGTGAGTTCGGTCCCCACACTGACTAAAGACTGGCGTTTGGTGTGTGAGTTCGGTCCCCACACTGACTAAAGACTGGCGTTTGGTGTGTGAGTTCGGTCCCCACAGTGACTAAAGACTGGTGTTTGGTGTGTGAGTTCGGTCCCCACACTGACTAAAGACTGGCGTTTGGTGTGTGAGTTCGGTCCCCACACTGACTAAAGACTGGCGTTTGGTGTGTGAGTTCGGTCCCCACAGTGACTAAAGACTGGCGTTTGGTGTGTGAGTTCGGTCCCCACAGTGACTAAAGACTGGTGTTTGGTGTGTGAGTTCGGTCCCCACACTGACTAAAGACTGGCGTTTGGTGTGTGAGTTCGGTCCCCACACTGACTAAAGACGGGTGTTTGGTGTGTGAGTTCGGTCCCCACACTGACTAAAGACTGGTGTTTGGTGTGTGAGTTCAGTCCCCACACTGACTAAAGACGGGTGTTTGGTGTGTGAGTTCAGTCCCCACACTGACTAAAGACGGGTGTTTGGTGTGTGAGTTCAGTCCCCACACTGACTAAAGACGGGTGTTTGGTGTGTGAGTTCAGTCCCCACACTGACTAAAGACGGGTGTTTGGTGTGTGAGTTCGGTCCCCACACTGACTAAAGACTGGCGTTTGGTGTGTGAGTTCGGTCCCCACACTGACTAAAGACTGGCGTTTGGTGTGTGAGTTCGGTCCCCACACTGACTAAAGACGGGTGTTTGGTGTGTGAGTTCGGTCCCCACAGTGACTAAAGACGGGTGTTTGGTGTGTGAGTTCAGTCCCCACAGTGACTAAAGACTGGCGTTTGGTGTGTGAGTTCGGTCCCCACAGTGACTAAAGACTGGCGTTTGGTGTGTGAGTTCAGTCCCCACAGTGACTAAAGACTGGCGTTTGGTGTGTGAGTTGGTCCCCACACTGACTAAAGACTGGCGTTTGGTGTGTGAGTTCGGTCCCCACAGTGACTAAAGACTGGCGTTTGGTGTGTGAGTTGGTCCCCACAGTGACTAACGACTGGCGTTTGGTGTGTGAGTTTGGTCCCCACAGTGACCAAAGACTGGTGTTTGGTGTGTGAGTTCGGTCCCCACAGTGACTAAAGACTGGCGTTTGGTGTGTGAGTTCGGTCCCCACACTGACTAAAGACTGGCGTTTGGTGTGTGAGTTCGGTCCCCACAGTGACTAAAGACTGGCGTTTGGTGTGTGAGTTCGGTCCCCACAGTGACTAAAGACTGGCGTTTGGTGTGTGAGTTCGGTCCCCACACTGACTAAAGACTGGCGTTTGGTGTGTGAGTTCGGTCCCCACAGTGACTAAAGACTGGCGTTTGGTGTGTGAGTTCGGTCCCCACAGTGACTAAAGACTGGCGTTTGGTGTGTGAGTTCGGTCCCCACACTGACCAAAGACTGGCGTTTGGTGTGTGAGTTCGGTCCCCACAGTGACTAAAGACGGGTGTTTGGTGTGTGAGTTCGGTCCCCACACTGACTAAAGACGGGTTGTGTGTTTGCTGGACCCCAGATATACTCAATACCTGAAATGTCCCCACAAGTGACCACTGTGTCAGGTTTATAATTTTTTTAGTGAAATATTTAAAATCTGAAGTGATACTTTTAAACAGGCTTTTTAGTTTTTGTCAACTAATTTTTTTTAGGTCTGTAGGATCATAGGAAAGGGTGGTCCTCACTATGTAGCATTCTGACAGGTGATCCCCACAATGCACAAAAACAAGTATGTGTGTGTGTGTGTGTGTGTGTGTGTGTGTGTGTGTGTGTGTGTGTGTGTGTGTGTGTGTGTGTGTGTGTGTGTGTAAGATGGGTAGGTTTAGAGCTAGGGGCAGTGTAAGGGGATATAAAATACGGTTTGTACGGTATAAAAACCATTACGTCTATAGAGAGTCCCCACAAAGATAGTGAAGCAGATGTGTGTGTGTGTGTGTGTGAGTGTGTTTATTTATTTTTTTAAATTAGAAAAACAACCAATATAAAAACCTTGATGTAAGGGGCACAAGTAAAATCTTGTCTAGGGCAGCAAATTGGTCAGGGCCGGCCCTGCTTGAGGATGAGTAAATCATGGGGTAATTTTAATTTTTGGGTAAACTTTCCCTTAAATGGCAAGAAATGTGTTTGCAGTGGATTTCCAAGAAACAAGGTGAGTTTTCAGAGCTTCCTCTTTTCAGGCTGATAAATATCAGTTGAGTGAGCACCAGCGACACAGCTGATGCTTCCTGAGCTCCAGATCGAACTCTACGAGACTCTTTCATTCACCAACTCAAGAACAGCACAAAGGTAAATCTACATCGGCTTCAAGTGAAGCACGGTATACTTCAAGCCATATTATTCCACAAATAACGTCTAATGCATGCATTTATTATTGATGTGATTTTTTTGTCATGTATAATTGTTAGTTGAAGGTTGAAGTTTTTCCTTTTGTTTGTCTTGTTCTGTGTAACGCTGTGAAAAGCCAACCCGATCTCACAGCAATCCATACATATTTTACAAGGTGGCTAATTTTAACCTCACTCATACAAATTGAGAAGATTTTTGATAATTGTATGTAGGGGTGTAACGATTCATTTTAACGTTTCGATTCGGTTGAAATAACTTTCACACTGATTTAAATTTTAGGCTAAAAAGTTACTGAATTGATTTCAAGTGAATGAACCGTTTCGGATCATATCGTTCTAAATGAACCAATATCGTCCTTAACATGGGCGTAGATTACGCGGGGGACGTGTCCCCCTCACTTTTAATAAAATGTATTTACGTCCCCCGCACTTTTACTGGGTCTCACCGATCCTAGTAGACCCGCTCCGAGCGGGATTCGAACCGGAGTTACCCTGTGCGGGGGCGGGCAAGGTAACAGGGACGCTAACGACAGCCTTCTCTAAACTCGGTTGATAGCGCGCTTCTTGAGGTCAGGGGCAAGTGTATTTACATAGAAACCAATGTGAATACATCAAGATTTAAATTCAGAGACAAAAAATTATCTATGCATGACCTGTAATTTTTTCCGAATCTTAATATGAGGAGGGCGCTCTCACAGAAAGTCCAAAAGTGGATTCGTAATACCCTGTCAAGCTGGAGCTGCAGCTGAAGGAAAACAATCGTTATGAGTGATGAAACGTGACGACGACAATCAGACGAGTGCGACAATATATGCTTTGTGTGTTTTTTAAGTCATCTCAATGTAGGCTATTTATTGACAATAAAGTATCATATGAATAATGCAGCTTTTTTAATGTTTAGTATTCTGCTCACCACGGCTGCATTTATGTAATCGAAAATAGTTAAAACAGTAATATTTTGAACATTATTACAAATTAAAACGGCTTTTTTCCCTATGTGAATATATAGTAATTTATTTCTGTGATCAAAGCTGTATTTATCATCATTACTCCAGTCTTCAGTGTCACATGATCCTTCACTAATCACTCTCAGATGAGGATTTCATAATCAAGAAACATTTATGATTATTATCTGTGTTGAAAACAGTTCCCAAAATGTTGTGGAAACCATGATAGCCTACATGTTATTTTTCAGGATTCTTTAATGAATAGAAAGTTCAATGGACAGCATTTATTTGCATTTATTAAATAAATTATCTAATTTGTAATATTAAAAATATCACTTGTGATCAATTTAATGCATGTCTGATCAATAAAATTATTAATTTCTCTCTTTTTTAATTTTACCACAAATGTTTAGAAAATTAAGCATCACCATGAGCAGCACAACTGATAATAATCCTAAATGTGTGTTGATCATCAGATCCTCATATGGGAATGATTAGTGAAGGATCACTGAAGACTGGAGTAATGATGATAAATTCAGCTTTGATCACAGGAATAAATTACACTTTACTATATATTCACATAGAGAACAGATGAGTTACATCAGAATATATATATATATATATTTTTACATTGCATAAAATCTATGGAGTCTTAATGCAGAAGTGTTTGTAGTATATAAACCAATCATAAAATTGGCAAAAAAAAAATAGGAGAATAGGAGAATAATATTATAGATATTAATTATTGGTTATTGTTCAGCAGTGTATTTGATATCTTGCCCAATTAAAAGCAAGAGATGCGATAAATTATATTGGTCCAAAAAAAAAAAAAAAATGGTATTACGGCATTTCTGTCCCCCTCACTTCTGAAAAGATGGCTACGCCCCTGGTCCTTAAATCATATCAACAACCTCAAATCGTGATACGAATCGTTACACCCCTAGTGGATACATCTGAAACTGACCCCTAGCGTTTTCTTGTCTACAGCCAATCTATATATATTTAGTGAAATGTACACTGTCTTCTCCAGCTCTGCTAACTTCTGTTCTCACCGCTGGTGTTCACGCTCATATTTAATATTTACTTTCTCAATCTGCTCTTTTCTCTTATTGTTCCTCAGGATGAGATCCGCAGCCCTTCTCCTGCTCTTCTTCATTCTGGCTCTCAGCGATGGTGTGAATAGTGGTCCATTTGATAGGTTCAAAGAAAGACACGTTATTTCAAAAAATTTCAGAACTGGAGAGAGAGCTGCTTGGGGGAATGAACTTCCACTAAGAGGTCTCTGTAACACTATCCCTATATCCTTCATCCAGGGCTCTCCAAATACAATTAAAAAAATCTGTACAACTGGCACTCGAGTTGGGGGAAACACTTATGAAAGTACAGAGGCATTCCCACTGTACAAGGTCAAAGGCCACATGGGAAGTGATGGTGTGTGCATCATTGATTACTGTTATAAGGGCAGCTATCATGTAACTGTTGCCTGTTCCTGGCCAAAACAAGAACCTTATCACTATGAGGGACCAAGAGATTTTCCAGGAGTTCCTTGCTATTAAACCACATCATTTGCTAGAAGTGCGACTGCAGAATATGTGGCTTGAAATGATGATGTATTAATACAAATCACTGTGCATTAAAAATGCTGCCGCATACATGTCTCAATATGATATAATCATTCCAAAAAGCAATATCAGTTCAATAAAAGCTTAACGCAGAGTTTTGTCTCATCTCTGTTCTTTATTAAATTATATTGATAATCTGTCAGGTAAGATTTAATGCAAAGCATCAAGAACACTTGAACATAATGTCTGATGTTAGTCATTTCATTAGACCAAATGTCTCAAATACAAATCTTTCCTCTTCATTAATCTCACTTTTCATGCCAGAGTTTTTAGAGCTGCTTAACTTCACAAAGATGTGGAGAATAACTGTAAATTGATTGAACGAACCTGATGAAGAACTACAAGGATGCTATAGTCCCAGTCAGAAAGATACTAAGATACTACCTACCGTAACCGCTCTGTTGTTGAAAAAATAGCACACGAAATGGAAGAACGGGGACACAGAAAAACGTGGCTTCAGTGCCAAAGGAAGGTGACAAAAGGCCAAAATTACCAATTTTGCTCTCTTTCTTTTCATTCTTCTCCTCTTCAGCACCTGCGCATTAATGTTATGGCTTCCATTACACAAACATTTTTGCTTATAACAAACCTCCCGAGCTGCGTCTGATGCCATTGATATTGTTCTTTTTAGGGGTGTAACGATTCGTTTAACAACGATTCGTTATTCGATCACGATTTGAGGTTGTTGATATGATTTAAGGACGATATTGGTTCATTTAGAGCGATATGATCCGAAACGATTCAGTGACTTGAAATCAATTCAGTAACTTTTTAGCCAAAAATTTAAATCAGTGTGACTGTTTTATTTCAACCGAATCGAATCGTTGTTAAAACGAATCGTTACACCCCTAGTTCTTTTGTACATGCAGGTTAGTTTGAAACCTCAAACAGTTCACACTGGAATCAGATATAGGACACATTTTAAAAGGTAATGTGAACAGCCAAACAAAAAATCAGATCTGAGCAAAAAATCAGAATTGAGCATTAGGACTTGCGGTGTGAATGGGGCCTAAGAATACTAATAACAAACAGATCATGATGTTAGTGTAAAGTACACAATTTAATATTGCTGAAATTTGTATTTATGTAATAATTGTATTTAAGTACTGCTTTTAACGATGGTTTCAGCCCTTAACTCTACTAACAAATTTAACAACTTCAGGCACCAGAAAGTTTTCTGAAACTGCCAAAATTGATAGCAATTTATAATCCAGCATAAGGACACAGAACCTTTTCACAGCATTTCTTTTTCACAGAGGAATTTGTATTTTCCTTATATAACCACATTACTTCACATGGAAATCATTGTTTCAGGTAAGAAAACACATAAACCCCAGATGAAACATTTTTTTTCTCTCGAGGTAACAGGCCAGTCCGTGTTGTTATTTATGAATGGAGAGTTTAGAGGGACCTCATCAGGCTCCAGGACGAAAGGAACAGTCTTTGGACTTGTCTTGTTAAAAAAAAATCGCAGACTCTGACAGAGTGAGATGAATCTTTCCACAGTAACCAGATAACGTTACGGTACTTCTCTCAGTTAAATGAACTCCTAGCTCATGCTGACCAACAGACCTCATTTTACAGTAATAGTGAAAGTAAATCCTACAAGACATGCTATTGTGTTGGGTTTGTTTCTCTCTCTCAGTTCTTTGGCTTGTAAATTCCCAGTTTGCTCTACCCATTTACACGAAGCCAGCGCTTTCCCAATCCGATTTTTTTTTTCCTCGTTTCAAGAAATATCTGCGTCCACACGAGATTAAGAAAACGGACTAAAAACGATGTAGTTTGTATGCCAGGCCAGTGTGTGGCGCTGTAATTCTGCCGCAGAAATACACTAAAAACGGAGAAGAAGAGTTGTGGCTAGAAGGGGTATAGTAGGAGGTGAGGCAAAATCTCACAATAAAATAATAATAAATACATTTGCTACTTAACAGATGTGTTTTATTAATGCCTACACCTACCCCAACCCAAAAAAGCATACCCTTACAGTAATGCAGATACGGTCATTAAATGAGGCGATATTGATGAGCTCATGCCCAGTGCCCGTAGCCGTATCCCTTTACTCTTCACCATGCTGGACGTAGTGTGAGGACATCACCGTTTCACAAAATACACCGATTCGCTGTACACACGAAAACGGAAGATTGCCGTTTTCAGATGTATCCGCTTTGGGACCCGGTTTCGAAAAATATCGGATTCATGCTTCTAAAACGCCGGATCCGTGTGGACGAAACGCTGATACGGTACAAAATGTATACGCATACAGCTAAACGCGTCTCCGTGTGGACGGGGCCTAAGTCTACACTTTTACAGGGTAAAAAAAAACAGACTCAAACTAATATAATGTGAGTTTACGGACAACACTTAATGATTTAACACAGCAGATGTGTCAGAATCGCTGAAGAAAGGAGAAACACAAGAACTACAGCTGACTTCAGCCACAGCCGTCACACATGCTTTCATTTTAGAGTAAGATTTACTCCAGTAAAGGGCTCCAGTTATGCCCCTTTGTAATATACGTCTCAGGTGTCCCCAGAGTGTGTCTGTGAAGTTCCCGATCAAAACTCCTGACAGATCATTTAATATACCAATCTGAAAATGGCAATTTTGGGGTTTGAGAAAAATGAGCTGTTTTCTGTGTCTCTATTAAATGAACACGCGAATGAAAACGGACACAGACAGGATACATCTGTTTGTGTTGATGATCATATCTATTGCACACTCATGTGACATTGCAGTTCTTCATCATCATGAACTATTATCATCTGCATGGGTTTTAAATCATAAAAAAATTACTTTTACTTTGCATAATACATTTTATTTATATTGTTCTTTTCTTAAACCCAAAGCACTTTGTATGATACGTATAATAATAATAATAAAGTAAACAGAAATAACAGTAGCATACTCAATGATATTACACATCTTAAAAAGATGAGACTTCTTCAAACAGTCCAGGGTTTGGAAATCAGCAAAGGAAGAGCATTCAATAACCGTAAGCTGAGAACAGTAAAAGCTCAACCAGAAGAGGAGAGAGAGCGAGTGAGAGTATAAAGGGTGACAAATACATCAATACCTCAAACAATGAACAAATCCTAAAAGGATGTTAACGAAGCGGCAACCTCCCGCGATCTCTCTTGAAGCCAATATGGAAGTAATGTAAACTGCAATTCCTCAACTGGCCACTAGAGCGGCTCCAGAAGGAGCAGAATCTCACTGAGCCTCATGTTAAAATTCCCAACTTTACAGCAGAAAAAAACATGTTTAGAGCCTGGTACAAATTGTGGGTTTTGCCTATACAGCTAATTTTGACCTTCATGACAACTGTGAGGGGGGTTAATTTTTTTATAACTCATTAGTTTACGTTATATAAAGCCATAAAGTTCTGTATAATTAAGGGCGTGGTTACAGGTGGATAGCCATTTATCCGCCGTCTATAGTCATTGCGTCACCTAAGCTCCGCCCACATCCTGCCCTTTTCCCCATTTTCTGTTATGCGGGAGTGACACGCGATGACTCGCTCACAAGATGGCAACGCCCAGCTCGCCCCTACTTTAAGCTTCAGAACGGCTTATCAGAATCCTATGGGTGACGTCACGGATACTACATCAATATTTTTTTACAGTCTATGATGTTAACTCAGAACCAACTAGACAAACGTCTTAACAAATCACCTGTGGCCTGTTGCTCAAAGCTGGTTTCAGTTGTTTCCCAGGTAAGTTCGAGATTAGTTTGAGCAAACTCTGGTTTTTCGGGCTCAAGAAGGTGGATTGGTTTTTATCAGTGTTCATCACCATGGTAACTTACACTACACGGCTAACCTGCTGAAGCCGGTTTATTCTGGGCTAGAGATCACAAACCCAAACTGGACCAATCAGCTGCGAGTAAAGATGCAATAAAGCCACACCTCCTGTATATCTTGTTCCAAATTAAGGCAGTTTATTAAAAAAATTGAAGATAGTTCATTCAAAAATGAAAATGTGATGTTTATCTGCTTACCCCAGGGCATCCAACATGTGGGTGTGTTTGATTCTTCAGTAGAACACAAATTAAGATTTTTAAAGGGGTACTTCAGCGCTGGGAAGATGAATCTGTATTTAAACTGGGTCATTAATGTAGTAGAAATGAGAAATTATTTTTGAATTTGGTGCCTTCTAGACTGAGAAAAGAGTGTTTTTTCAATGTATTTTTGTCTCACGAGGAAGAAAGACTACAATTCCCAGAAGGCTTCGCTGCCCTGTGAGGCCATTTCCAAAGCCACCGCTACTAGATCACTTTCACTTTCCCACCGCGACCGCGTTCATTTTTAAAATCAGTTCAGTTAGTGAACAGACACTAAAATTAAAAACTGAACGTGTGTGTTCAATATAATCTGATTTAGCCGCTGAGGAAGTGTCAAGGCACAAGCTGCAGATGTCAGATTACACCGTTATGAATGAGCTCGTGATAAGAGCTGAGGTAATCACGACCACACTCGCGGCATACAGTCACAGTGTGTGTTCAGTCTGGCGCGTTTTCAGGTCATGCCTTTGGGAATTTCATTGGAATTAATTTGAGAAGCTGAAACACTCCCTTTACTCCGCCTACTGAGCTGTGCATCCTCCATGAGCGAGTTGAAAACATGCAGAAATAGCTCCCTCTGCTGGCTGTAGTCTTTAGCCTTTGGCCAAACATTCCTCCAGTGACGCAAATTGACGATATTTGCGTCATCAGAGGAATTTTTCCAGAAATAAAATTCATAAATCTCTTGTCTCAGGATATCAGGGGGGGAAGCACTATCATTTGAATATGTAATTTAAGTCACGGAAAGCAGGGACACAAGTCTGTGTGGGGCATTTTGAGTTATTCACAGATTCTGAAAGTGTAGTCTCCAAGCTTTCCAACGATGTGTAACACATGGAAATCGGATAATATTTGGAGAAGTTGTGGCCATCTGAATGCAGGCCTTTAGAAAAGTGTAAACGAGAGAAAACAGCCTCTAAAGTGTTGCAGTTCTCACCCTATTGTAAATGAGACAATAGGCCTCATTTACATCTCATTTAGATAAGCCACACCCCCTGTAAAGCTGCATGGTTGCTAGTAACGAGACGCAACAGGAAAAATCAAACCGCATACTACTAATAATAAAGATGCTAACATTACCATCTAAAAGCCCATTATAGTAACGGGGGTTTTGGGCAAGTGATACGATGCTAACGATTACAATTAAAACGACAGTTAAGAACAATAGGTAGGTATGGGAAGGCCTAAACATGAGATAACGTGTGTGTGTTCCTAGAATGAACACAAAACGACAAACTTTGGTGTTTATGGAAACACACTCCATAAGAAACAGAAAAGTATTCTTACAAATCTCGTTGTCTCCAATGAAATAAGTCGTTCGGGCACACTTTCTGTTTGCCGGGGTCTTCTTAGTGGATGTACTGTGCGTCTGTTCGAAGGGGATAAAGACAGAACAATGGGTGAAGTCTGTAACCGTGGCTGTAGTGTAGGGGTAAGGCGCATGGCATTAAGTTTTGATGCAAAACGATCAGAGGTTCGAATCCGCCTTTTGCCACACTCTCTAACCGAGAAACACTTATTAATAAACACATGTTAGATGCTTTATTTCCACTTTTCTAATATTTTCTCAATTCTTTTTGAAAATAAATGCCTTTCCGATCTGATATGTGATGGAAAAGGGAGTAGAGAGCGTGTGCCAAAAGCCAGATTTGAACCTCTGGTCGAGTTGTGTCAAAACTTGATGACCTGCGTCTTACCCCTACACTATAGCCATGGTTACAGATTTGACCCATTTCTCTGTCTTTATCCCCGTCAAATGTTACTATCGATATCGCCTCTGATATCTTACGGTCCAACTCGTCTGACGGCAGTCTGATACATTCTTCCTCTTCTTCGCTCAGTTGTAAATTAGGGTATTATCCAGTCTTATTATGCCGCTTTCATCGTCGCTCAGATCATCTCTACAGCCGGCCAGAGTGCTGCATTAATAATGAGCCACGCGTCCCTTGGAGGGCGGGGCAATAACAAAAGCCAGTATGGAAATACACACAGACAAAACAAGGCGATTTCAACCTCAAAATATACGCTTTTAAATATACCATTAATGCCATCTCAAACACGGAGAGGCTTCTTCGGGATTTCAACTAACAGATTCTGCAAAAAAGCGAAAATCAACGCTTCTTTCTCATTTTGCTCAATAGTAGAGCAGCCGACTTGTGTCCCTGGTTTCCGTGACGGGTCACATATGTATATTATATTAGCAAGAATGTAACCAAAAAAGACAATTTACTGCCAATACAGGCAAATTGCCTTATGAAAGATATAGTTTTAGTAAGCTTTTTAACAGCTATAGTGCCCCCTAAGGTCTGATCTATATTCAATTTTGTATTCTTGATTAGTTTTGTTTTGATATGCTCACCATTTTTTGTGAAGTATAGAATTTGTAAGCTTGTGCATTAGGACTGGGACGGTTACCGTTTTACCGCAATACCGCGGTCACGTGATGCCTACCGCGGGTCGGAGATTTGTAATAGGGGTGTAACGATTCGTTTTAACAACGATTCGATTCGGTTGAAATAAAACAGTCACACTGATTTAAATTTTTGGCTAAAAAGTTACTGAATTGATTTCAAGTGAATGAATCGTTTCAGATCATATCGTTCAAAACGAACCAATATCGTCCTTAAATCGTATCGACAACCTCAAATCATGATACAAATCGAAAAGTGATCTCTTAATATGACTGTTTTAGTACAGTAAGGCACTTTAATTCTGTAGCCTGGCGTCGGCTCACTCTCTGCCTACGCTGCTCGATCAGCCCTTTATCCTAACAGTCTTTAAGTATTTATCTGTTACAGCATTTAAAATAAAACTCAGATTAAGAAAAAAATCCTTGATAGATGTTAAATCTAGATCAGATTCAGATTTCAGATTTATACTTTATTGTCCTCAGGAGAGGAAATATGCTTCCACAGACTGTACCAGGTGCAACATTTAATCCTTTATGAACTAATAAAGTTTAATCAGTTTAATCCTTATTGAACTAATAACCTAACTCCATTTCCATGATAAATGAGCTGAAAATGCACACCGAGCTTTTTCCTCTCTGATGTGCATGCTAAAACGCTCAACGTTTTTTGTAACCAGCAGCTGAAAGATCAAGTGCTGAGACCCTATCCTTTTTAGGCCCTTTTTATTAGGGGTTCAAGATCAAAGTTACTTACTAATTCGGATAGGTCTGTTGTCCTACCTGGGACACGACAGGGCTGTTGTCTGAAGTCCACTGTTATTTGATTTAGCCTTAGAACCCCTAGCCATCCATCGTCGTAATCTTTCTGAGATTATGGGTATAGCAGATGGTCATACTGAGGATAAACTGTCCTCTTCTGCGGGTGATCTGCTTTTAAATTGATCCTTCTTCTGCTTTGCCAGCTTTAATGGAATCACTTGAGGTTTTTGGCTCTTTTTCTGGTTATTTGAGTGTATTCATGCCCGTGGGTGAAGGGCTGGATGCTAACTTTCTGACGTAACAAAGGATCCCTTTACCTATGTAGAGCTAGTCATTCCTAAAAAAAAAAAATTCATACATTTTGCAGAAGTCATAAATAAGTTAAAATTCTGTATAGATACATTCTTCTGTTATTAACTGGTTGAGTTAATGTCAATAAAAGTGTCTCTCTGCCTCAGTTTATCTATCTTTTTCAGAACCTGCCTATATATCTGCATTAGGGGTGTAACGATTAGTTTAACAACGATTCGATTCGTTTCACGATTTGAGGTTGTCGATACGATTTAAGGACGATATTGGTTCATTTAGAGCGATATGATCTGAAATGATTCAGTGACTTGAAATCAATTCAGTAACTTTTTAGCCAAAAATTTAAATCAGTGTGAAAGTTTTATTTCAACCGAATCGAATCGTTGTTTCACGAGTTCCCACTTACATCAAATTAAATAGAGTAAAGATTATGCGTATTTGGCGGTATAGGGGAGGGCTCCGGGCTCGGATTTTTGCCCCCCCCCCCCTGATTACCTTACCATGCTCCACCTGTGTTTAATTAGGTTTAATTATCTGACGTGCTCCCCTTGTTAATTAGGTTTGATTAGCTGACAGCTCCGTTGTTTAATTATCTGTTAGTGCTCCTCCCGAAATTAGTTAATAAAACTTCACTAAAATGAATCGTTACACCCCTAATCTGCAACAATTTTTTTTAAACAATTAGATCGCCATTTTGCCATTTATTTGGGGCTTTAAAGGTCATTGAATTTCTAAGGCCCCTTTGCAGAAGCCGAAGGAGTTGGGGGGTTAAGCACTACCTGTTTTCCATCATTATTACTGGGCTGCTAATGCCAGGGCTATGATGTTCAGGTGGATTAGCGATCAAGCTGCCGATAACTGTATGTATGCGCAGCCGAAGTGGCTGTATAGTGAGGCTCGGTCAGGTGTTGGCATCTCTCCTGCATCTACTCTTTTTTCTAATCCTATATCTTGAAGGAAGTTACAATGTAATAATTTTGTTGTGCTCCATTCCAGTTGAATTTTAAAACAAATGAAAACCGTATTAAATATTACGTGTCTGTCTGTGCATCTGCCCATTTTCAATAATCCAAATTTCTAACCAGTCGGATAAGGTGTTTTCACTGTGGAGGGGCAAAGGGCTAACCACGATCAGGGATTTTTATATTGCCACTTTTGAACACCTGTATAAAACCTCTGATCGTTCCCATGTTTCAAGATTTGCCTCAGGATCATTATGAGTGTGATCTTTTGGGTCAACCTCCTGTGGACAAACACTTTGTGACACAGTTTGTTTCATTGTTTGCAATGTCGTCAGATCACTTCAAAGTAGCATGGGAAAATGAATATCTCAAACAGGAAATAATGCATACCTATCAATGCTAGATTACAATTTATGCAATACTTTAAACTGTATTTGTTACATTACGCAAAGACTTAACTCAATAAAATATACCCTTCCGTTTTCCCCATTATAGCATTGATGTAGGAGCTCATATGCCCATTCTTTTGGGTTTTTCCTGGGATTTCTGAGATTTGAAAGCATATTTTTCGGTTGTATTGTAATGCTTTTGGAGAAGATATTAGTGCAGATCTTGAATTAGCTTTGTTTTGCATAGTATGTACATTTAGTAAGATTTTCATCTGTTTTATGTTTATATAAAAACTGTAATAAATAAAAATATATATTAAAAAACAAGGCTCTTAAAAAAAGTCATCAAATATGTTAAATGTCTTTAATATACTGTGCATGCCTACAAATATTTAAATGTGTTATAATATTATAATTATATTTTGACGATTAATATGTACAAATACACTAAAAAAAAGATAAGCATTTTGGATGGATGCTTGATCTCACAGAGATGTAAATGTGCGATTGATTTGAAAATGTATTATAAAGAAAAAAACAATTTTTTTGGCAATAAACTTAAAAAAGGGCAAGATATTGTTCATGGCTTTCCGTCTCTCTCGATGCCTTCTTTCTTCTGTTTCTCTGGCTTCTCGTTCCCATTTTCCTCTCGCTCTTGTCTTTCTATTTCTCTACGATCCCCTTCTCTTGCCGCCATCATCTCTCCTCGTTGATCTCGCAACATCTCTCTCTCCTGGATTAGGTCCTCAAACTCGGATTAGGTCTGAGCTCACTCAGGATGAAGAGACCACAGCAACATCCGGGCAAGATGAGGTAATAAGGGCCGGTGGAGTGATGGAGGGTCTCATCCATGGCTTTAACCATGTCCAGTTGCAGATAGGGACGCTGTTTTAGGTCCATGTTGGTTTTGGGCCTTGGGACCGTCTTCACACGTTTCCTGTTATTGTTAGGCTGGGCGTACGGGAAAAATACACAGAGTCCAATAGTGAGTTAGAATGTTTATTGACAAGCCTCACAAAAAGGAAGATTAATTAAAAAAAAATGTAAAGGCAGGTTGTACCCTGCTTATAGTCCAGCAGTTTTGATGTTAATGAAAATGTTAATGGTGCTGTACAATAAATTCACAAACCAGTGTCATATTCTTCAGGAAGCAGGTTGTGCGCCATGATCTTGAACATACTGAAAGAAAATGAAAGTATAAAAATAAGCATGCTTTTAGGTCATATCTGAATAAAACAGTTGAATGAATTTAAAAATAAAAATACCAGGAAATTACAGGACAGCCCATTTAGTTTTCGATACAAAAATGAACACACAAACATTTGCATGTAAGGCCAAGCCCTTTTCGACTTGACTCAGGTCCACTGCAATCTTCACAAGAATCCTGGTGAAACTGGAGATAACAGCACTGTGAACTTCATGGTGGCACTATAACAAAATGGATTTATTAAATCAACCTCATATTTTGAAAATGGCACAAATTTAATTCCAAAGTGTGCTGTGAATGGGCCTTAACGGTGTGGCAAGGGGGGCGTGGTTCAGCGAGGTCTGCAGCGGGAGAGAGAGCCGCGGGACGAGCGGTAAGTGAGTGGGTTGGACGCAGATTAAAGGGGGGGTGAAACACTCAGTTTCAGTCAGTGTCATGTCAATCTTGAGTACCTATAGAGTAGCATTGCATCCTGCATATCTTCGAAAAGTCTTTATTTTATTTATAATTATATAAGAAAGATGCGCTGTTCCGAGTCTTTCCGAAAAAAGCCGAGCGGGTGGGGGCGTGTCGTGTGAGCGGAGCTAAAAAATGACGTGTGCAGCAGCGCGCTGCTATTGTGTTGAGTCGAGTGCGTCGTAAAGCTGTGTCATCCCTAACAGCGGGAAAAACTTTATTCAAAATAAAAATATGGCTTTTAATCAGATACAGCCATACATCTATGATCCGGAATCAGACCCAGAGGCTGCAGTTGAACAGGAGCAGCAGCAAAAACGACTAGAGCAGGACGTCTCTATGTGGCACAAGTTATACACTAACTATATAATATGCTTAGCGACTTGTGTTATTTATATATTTATACTTGAATTATATCGTCGTATTTTTGTCTTTGAAGATGTACATGTGGGAAGTGCAGTTGTGCACGTGTGTGTGTGTGTGTGTTTACGCGTGGTTTGTGTAGACAATTGTAGTAAGCGGACTGGTTTTGCACGGCAGGCTAAGTTAGTGTTTACATAGAAAGACACGGAATAGTAGCGCATTTGAATGAAGAAGCGCGCTTATTTAGTTCAACATATTTCCCTACTCTTTGTGTATTGTTGTTTGGAGTGCTTTTACAATACACAAACATAAAGTTACACATATAGTGGCCAGCTAAACAAATGTACACGCACTACACATCGCATGCTCCATTGATCAATTAACTATACGTGATCATGTTTGGGCTACTTGATGAGCATAGGCAAAAACACAGACATTTGAAGCAGTCTCACTCACCGCCTGCGGTTCTAACGTTGGGACCTTTATCGTTGGGACTGCTCCATCCTTCAGCATTAGGCGATTGGGAAAATCCGGCGTCGAGCTGGGCCTTGTTTATGAAACAGTCGGCACCGAAATGCAGTGAACAGACATAAACATTCGCGCAACTCAGTTGCTGATCCGGAAAAGCAAATTACATCCACTGTTGCCTTACCGCGGGGTTTTTGGGGAATCTGTGCAGGACTGTCTTGGTCTGGCAACCAAAAACGCACTTTTTTGGTGACATTGTAATTGTGCACATCACCTGTGCAGCGCAGCCTACGAGCCAGCGCTTTGATGGGCGTAGCCTGTTACTTTCGCTCTCTCCCTCTCTCTCTCTCTCACGCTCTTCCGGTAGAATTGTCCGTAAGGCCCATACAAGGAAATTCCGCCCCCATTAACGTCAAAGGGGACGCAAACTTGCCGAAACTTATGACTAACCGGAAGTAGTATTTTTGACAAAGAAATACTCCCATCAAACGTCCACCTTAACTTTTGAAACTTTGTCTATGTTTAGGATGGGAATCCAAGTCTTTAACAGTGTAAAAAGATCAGTATGCATGAAACTGCATTTCACCCCCCCTTTAATAACACCTGTATCTTGTTCCAGTAATGAGCGCGGAGAGGGGATAAAACGCCTGTGGAACCGGAGACCAGGGAGAGAGAGTGACGGACGGTTGATGCTGAAACAGAGACTGTTACCGGAAGCCGGAAGTGCCGACCCGGAAGTGATCGCTATTGTTTTGAGTTGGACAGTATCTCCACACGCTTGAGTGTGCCTTGAGTACAGAGAATAAATAAAAGAGTATAAACCGTCCTGCCGACCCCCGTGTCCTCTTCCTTCCTCACATTACGAACTTACTACAAACAGTTTAATTGTCTTTGACTGAAAGTTAATGCAATTATTGCTGCAGTGAAAGCATATCCATTGGGCATATTAAGTCTACAACTTATCCACAATAAAGAAGCTGACACATATGCAAATCAACATCTTTTCCTCCAGAAAATCCAAACCCTAACCCAAACACGACGGTCCTCGTAGTGGAGAACGGTCCTCATATTTCAGGTCAGTGTCATGCCCATCCCCAACACACACAAGTGGTGAAAATGAATGGAGAGCGAGGTATATTTTACTTGAATTTGAGATGTCACAACAACGTCTTCAAGACAACAGTCCACGTAAACCAGACTAGTATGATGCCCAACCATCCTACACTTAATATTGCCTGTTTAAGGCAAATTTAAGACAATTAAGGAACATGTGCTCACTTACTGTATCTTTCCCGGATGAGGAAGGGTTCCCACTGCATTCAGTTACAGCCACCGACGTCTCGTCACACATTTCCTGTAATTGTAAGAAAGACAGGTACAACACATTGGCAAGGATGCTTTTTTTTTTATAATATGCACCATAAAAAAAAAATTTGTAATACATGTTAACTTCCAGTGATAAAGTATTTAAGAGACTAAGGCCAAGAGGAATCCCCATAGTTGTATGTGACCTCCTCATCTGGAAAGACATGCTTCATACTAAACAGGCACAGGTGTGGTCTTCCGTCAACAATGATTGTCTTGACTTTACAATTTGGATTTCTGACTGTCCTCTTTTGTTGCATCTATGCTGTGAGAAAAATAGAGAAAAAAGAAACTTAAAACATAGACACATACTGAAACAATGGTTCTAAATTAACATTATATACATTTGGGGTTAGGCTAAACTTGGCCTATTTAACTTATATTCAAATACACATTGTGACAATAAACTTACATTTCTAAGAGTTTAATGGGTGAGATGATCCACTTAAGGTAAAAAACTGAACAACTAAACTAACCCTTAGGCTAATGTTGAACAATAACCATGTTATTGATTATCACTAACTAATAAGTTCCCAATGCTATAAGAACCCTAGCAAATCTGCTATCATTATAATAATAATAATCATAACTGTTGTTTTCATTAGAACTACTTTGCTCTGAATGCGAACCAAAAATTAATAAAGCTTACCAGTAACGTACTTCATTCCATGTGAAGTCAAACAAGTAGTTGCCTTGAACATCTTTAACATGTTTACTTTGAGAGAGAATCCCACGGGATGGTACAATGTGCTCAAGTGCAAACACACCTCTCCCTAAAAAGGCAAAATAATAATACCAATGAAACAACATGAATGAACCCAAGTGCAGCAATTTATTACACAGCTAACCAACTTATCCTTTTAAATGGTTAAATCCTGTAAAACTGTGTAATGTAATATGAGGTGGAGTAAGTGGAAATAATTCAAGCATCAGTTTTCACTGATATACTAGTTGAATTTGGTTTCACTATTCTCTATATATATATTTAAAAAAAGATTTGTTTAAAGTTATCTCTTCAACCTTTATGAAAATATGAAAATGCCTGAATGTGAAAGATCCCGTTCAGACTGCCAGCAATACGGTGTGCCTCTCATTGTCTAATATGTGAATGACTTCTGATTGGATTTGCCTGCAGTCTGAACATAGTCAAAGTGCCTTGTGCACAACTTACCTTTTGTCGTCCCTCAATGAAGGCTTTGTCTTTGCCTGACAATGTTTTCTTGCATCCCGCTCAGGCTTTATTCTCTTCTTTCTTACTATGTTGACTAAATACAACATTTTACACATAAAGAGTTGATAAGTGAGTTTTTTGAAGTTTGTTACTTTTGTCTCAGATTCCAAATTCAGTCTATTTTAATACCATGTTAGCTCTCTTTAATGTTGCACCTCAGATTAAACGAAGCTAAACTCTAAAAAGTAACTATAGAGAGTAAGTTGATACATTCAAATAATAAATGTAAAATCGAATCGAAAATCGAATCAAAAGCATGCTAATTAAATAGGAGTGTAACGATTCGTTTAACAACGATTCGATTCGTATCACGATTTGAGGTTGTCGATACGATTTAAGGACGACATTGGTTCATTTAGAACGATATGATCCGAAACGATTCAGTGACTTGAAATCAATTCAGTAACTTTTTAGCCAAAAATTTAAATCAGTGTGAAATTTCTGTATCATACTGTATAAACTGTAACGTTAACTCTTTACCAGTCATGACAACACAGATTCAATGTATTTTATTTGTGCCACATTTAAATGTAAATTAATCTCAAGCATCCATGGCGACGTATATGTATGATTATGTTTCATCAACTAATACTTATGTCTATGAACAACAAGAGAATTTCGTTTGTTCCTAAATAAACTTTAATAGCATGTGCAAGTTGTTTAGAGACGCCATTTTAGCTGCTAATGGGCGAATATTAGCCCGATTAGTTGCCATGATTAAAGGTAATGTAACTAGTTAGAAATTGTCTAACTCATGACACTAACGCCATCAAGGTAGAATATATAAATTAACACACTTACCTTCAACGTGAGGAAGTTAAAATCTCCCGTAACTCTCAATTTTGCTCAAATCCTGCTGATTAATTGTAATTATGACTAACGTCACACCAGTCTTTAGGGCATCGGCGTGCTGACTATGACGGATGTCAAATGTAGCCAATCACTGACACATGCGTACTATGACGGATGTCAAATGTAGCCAATCACTGACACATGCGTTCTATGACAGATGTCAAATGTAGCCAATCTCTGACGAGGGTTCCAGCGTTCCACCAATGAATCACGTGCTTGGGCTTGTCTGGGTGTATGAAATGCAGTGGCGTAACTTTGTTTTAAAAAGTGGGTGGGACATAAATTGCGTATTATATGCACGCTAACGCTCATTTTGACGTGTGAGGGGGCGCTCATACGTCAAAATGAGCTTTGGCGTGCATATGGTACACAGTTTTTCACGTGCATATTATATTCACTCTATGGCGTATTAAGGGGGGTTGCATTGCTGATACAATATTATATCAGAAGTAAAATATGTACAATAACAATTGCAGAAAATTTTGTATTAAGATGTCCGGAAATCAATTAAATAGTTCATTTATTGATATAGATCTCGTTTAATTATTGCATCTAAACACAATATAGCGTTGTGCCAAGATTTTTCACGTGAATAAAGGCATATAGATTTGCACACTTTGCTTATAATCACTGGTCTAGTCTGTTAAACTTGTCAGAAGTTCTCGTTTCTAATCTGCCCTCGTGGTCTATTTTTTCTCTCATCAAAACCGAATACCATCAGTGGTTGTACATCAAGAGCAGGAACAGTTTTTGTGCATTTTGTTTCGTGATCTGACCGGAACAAACAGAAAGCCTCTGCAACGGCGTTAAGCGTTAGATTAAAGCGCTCGTCTGTGTGAAGACTGCATGAGCCGCGAGAGAAATCTGCTCCACTGATAACAGCGGCAACGAGCGCCAGATCGCCTCTTATTTAACAAACGAATGAAATGAGACTCTTCTAGTTAACCAGAGAGGTTTTGTTTGTATTAGTTAGGTTCATCCGTGAAGCAATATGTTTTAAAAAAGTGGTGGGGACATGTCCCACCCGCAAATTACGCCTATGACAGACCTGCCAACCTTGAAGAAATGTGATTAGTACTACCCCCCCCCCACGCGGGCCCCCAGCGCGCACCGAGAGCCCACCGCCAATGTGCGCTTCACCGTTGCCCACCCACCAGTGAGAACTCTATGATACCTAACTCCATAATACATAATATGCACATAATATACTTTCACCAATTAAGATTTATTAGTTTCTCCATAACCAAATACAAGTAGACCATAAATGTTATACAATTACTGCAATAACGCCCAGCATTGAATTGAAAACAAACCTTGCATCACAGCTCATTCAATCATTGTGTTCATGATATTATAAACAAAGGCTGGTGATGGCGAATCATCATACAAAAATAGAACCAAAGACAGCCTGAACACAAAGAGAAAGACATAATAACATCTCGCATTCATGCACAAACTATTCACTATAGCACTAGCAAAAGTGTTTGTTTTCCAGTAGATGGCAGCAATCTTCCACTAAACTATGGCACATTTCATATTTTCACTATGAAAACTGAGAAAAGTAGATTTTTTATTTATTTGAATTTGACATAAAATGTTGCTATTATATACAGTAAATATTGTTACTAATTTACAATGTATATTTCATATAATATTTAATCAAATTAAATATGAATTTAAATTAATTTAATTTAACACAACTAAACAACTGTAGAGTAAAAACATTAAAATATTTACTTATATGCATTTAAATAAAACTCCCATTTTTTGACAGTTGATCCTTCTTGCAATCGTAGCCTAATGCAATTGACTAACGTTATGGCCTACAGTAAACCTTTAAATAAGAGTTATTGAACTGTTTACACTGTCATATACAAAAAAAGAGCCTGTACTGCACAGGAAATAAAAATGAACGCAAAAAACCTGACTACCTCACCAAAGCATGAGCTAATGGCTAACACTGTATCCCCAGAATATCAGCAGTAAACTCCGTCTCCGATTGGCGCACAGGGACTAAAATAAATAAATAGCCTAAATAAAACGCACATCAGCAAACCTGACCTTACCTGAATAGGCTACTGTAGGCTACAATTTTATCATTGTAGTAAAAAAACATAATTTGGCACATAATTTCAACATGCTGTTTTTTAGCCCACTGCTAATTAATGCCTATTGCAAAAAGAAAGAAAGCTTGAATAAAATAAGTCATTGACATTATAGGCTATTTAACTCTACACGCTGTCATGTCAGGGTGACGACTAGGACGAGCCTGAAGAAATTATACCGGTAATTTTGACTGAATGGAAAAGAGAGCGCGTCTTTTTCAGGCAGATAGTTCAAATTATTTTATACCAGCAGGCCTAACAATCATACAAGAAACAAACTATGGAGCAACGATATTAAAACACTGACTCTATTCATTCACTGAAATTCGCTGCAAGTCCACCGCACAACAGTGCAACGTGCATGTTCACATTTTTAATTGTCCATAACAACCCCAAAACTCTCCTGCTTGCCTTGCACATCTAATTATGGGCAACGTTTTCAGACAATTTTTCTTACATTCTTTTTTGTGTGTGTGTGTGTGTGCTTGTACAAGTTTAGCTCTTACATTCTTCTGAACATCTCGCGCTGCCATTGCCCGATGTCATTTCTGATATAACTCCATAACTTAATCTGTCTGTCTGTTTTAAATGCCTTTTATAATACTTCCGGTGGCGCTGCTCTGTGGCTGCCCCGCGGCGTCTCTCACAGCATTTCATGTTGGTATACATAGTTACTTTTTAATTGAGTCTTGGGGATATTAATCATGGATTCTGCAGTATGGGGCACGCTTGGACTGTTGGTGGTGTTCTTAAACATTTATTTGTCCTACGGACTGAACTTCGGCCGCGCTGCTGGCGGCGTTGCCGTTAAGGAAATCCGATACGACAGGGAATTCTTATTACTGTTTCGCAATTCTGTCTCATTTGAACACTCTACAGTTGTGGATACAATCCCAAAGTATCTTAAAACTAATATGAAAGGCGTTAAAGCTCAAACTAAGCGGAAATGTGGATGCAGAGGAGGTCTTCGTCGTCGATTAAGACGGTTGAAAGATAACAATAAACTCTGCCTGCCTATCACCCTCCTCATCAACGCACAATCCTTGCGAGCAAAAATGGATGAACTATCAGCCAATATCCGCTACCTACATGAGTACCGGAACTCATGCGTCTTGGCAATCACCGAGACGTGGCTGGACAGCGGCGTTTTGCCCAGCGAGGTGGAACCAGATGGCTTCGTGTCATTTAGGACTGATCGCGATCCTAAAATCACCGGGAAGACTTGTGGAGGTGGGGTATGTCTGCTTGTTCGTGAGGATTGGTGCCGTGCAGTAAAGGTTAGAGAGAGCCTGTGTACACCAGACATTGAACTTATATGCCTCTCCCTTTACCCCTTTTATTTACCAAGGGAGTTTCCCCAACTTTTTATTTCTGTAGTATATATTCACCCCAAAGCAAACTCTATCAAAGCGCAAAAGATTATTTTTAATTTATCTCAGAAACTTGAATCAATTTCCCCTGATGCTCCTAAGTTTATTCTGGGGGATTTTAATAACTGTAATATCAAGAAGAGTTTGCACACATATTATCAATATGTTGACTGCCCCACAAGGAAAAATAAGACTCAGGACATGTGCTATGGAACTGTTAAAAATGCATATACTTCATCTGTCCTCCCGCCACTGGGGGCGTCCGACCACAGTACTGTTTACCTTCGCCCTGTTTATCAGAGATTACTTGAAAGGGAGAAACCGCGATTATAGATACAAACTTATTGTATTTTACTTTTACAATGAGCATAATAATTACAACAATTTTTTTTTTTTTAAATAGAGAGAGGACGCAGTGTTCAGAATGAACAGTCAAGTAAAATACACACCGCCCAAAGCAACGCGTTATGGCAATGACATTTCAGACTGACAGATACGTAAAAGATAAACGGGACTTTTCCACCATTTGTTACTGGTTTGTAGACGTTGTTAAATTAATTATAATTTCAATTCTGTTTTATTGGCCACAATATTATCGATGATTGTTGAGAAGGGCACTTTTGATTAATTTTCAAAAAGGGCAGATCGAGGCTCAAACCCACAAAGCCTCCCCTCTGCACTTCCCTGGTGTGAGTAACGTTATGTGTCCTGTCACAAAATGCTGCGAAATCTCTGACACAACGTAATGCTCTCCGATAATGCGACTAAAATAGGATAATCTGATTTATGTTTAGTTAGATTATGACTGTAGAGGTTTGTGTATGTGGGAAGGAAGAGGACACAGGGGTCGGCTGGACTACTGACGTTCTTTTATTCTCAACTCAAGGTAACTTATAGTAGCAACACAGTGCAAGCTCAAAACACATCGATTCGTCGTAAACACTTCCGGGTTACTGGCATCCGGGAACTCAGTTAGGCATGTCAGTATTCCTTCTCTCTCTCACTGTCTTCCGTCTTTCCACGGCTTTTGTACTCTCCCCGCGCCAATTACTAGAACGAGAAACAGGTGTTGGTAGTTTGTGTCCAACCCACTCACTTACCGCTCGTCTCCCGCCTCTCTCTCCCGCTGCAGACCTCGCTGAACCACGCCCCCCCTACCACATACCCCCACCGCCCGTCTCAGGCCGGGGAAAACCCCGTGGAGGCTTGTGGGACCTCCCACACAGCGAATAAGAGGGGTTCTAACCACTTATCCCAATTTTTAGCGTCTTCCTGTACGAACTTTTGGATCATGGATTTAAGCGTGCGATTAAATCGTTCGACCAGTCCGTCTGTTTGTAGGTTATAGATGCTAGTTTGAATCGATTTAATGCCCAATAACCTGTATAGCTTGCGTAACATACGTGACATAAACGCCGTGCCTTGATCGGTGAGGATTTCCTTTGGAACCCCCACCCGGGAGATAAGACGAAACAGCGCGTCCACAACACTTTTTCCGGAAATGTTGCAGAGGGCTACTGCTTCCTGATACCGCGTTGCGTAATCCACTATGACTAACGCAAAGCGGTGTCCCCGTGCGGATCGCTCAAATGGCACGATGAAGTCCATCGCAATTCTCTCGAAGGGGACTTGCATTTATGGAAGTGGGCGCAAAGGGGCTTTTGGGGCGGCCAGTGGGTTCACCAACTGACATTCAGGACACGACGCGGACCACCTGCGCAAGTTGTCATGAATGCCTGGCCAGAAAAATCGGGTCATGAGGAATGAGAATTAGTCTCTCGATCCCAGTCGGTTCCTCTGAGGCAGTAGCCTGGGGTCATGTCTCAGTCTCGCCCAGCTGCACTCGCGCCACCTCCTTCCGTGCCGTATTTCCCCAAGAAGTATCCACACATAAAGCCCCCAATAAAACTGTAAAGGCGGGCCAATTTGTCCCCAAAATTAGTGGATGCCGGAGGTGAGGACTACCCGCCACCTCGACTCTATGCTTTTTCCCCCAAAACTGAATAGTGATTGGGACAACCGGATATTCCACCACATCCCCGTGCACACACCGCACCTTAACCACGCGGCTTGTATCCAATGCCCCCGGTTGAATCAGGCTTTGATGGATGGAGGTTTGGTTACAACCTGAATCCACCAAGGCCTGATAGGTACCCCCCTCGATACTCACAGGTATTTGGTACTCGCCCGCCTGACCGGGGTGACCTGGGGAACATCCAGGACCCGGACCATCATCCCCACTTCCATCACCGGGCACCGGTCGACAAAATAGTCCGGGTCCACGCAACGCCAACAGGCCAGCCCAGACCTACCCGCCGCTCCAGTGGCGGGGAGTGGGCTGGAGACTTGGCGTGGAGAGAGCAGAGAAACGGAAGTACTGTCTCCTCCGCCTGCCGTAGGCCCCGCCCCCCTAGGCGGAGCCCTTGAGGACCCGAAGTAACCTTGGCCCCGGCTCCGGGGCGGGGCCCGAGGAGGTACGGGTGGTCGCGACCTAGGCAGTGGGACAGGGCGAGAGAGAGAAGGGGAGGGAAGAGAGAGAGAGTTAGTGATGTTGGATTCGCCAACCCCCGGGCACGCCACCATGTGGTCCTCCGCAAGATTGATGGCCGAGTCCAGCAACGTGGGTCGGTGGCACTGGACCCATTCGGCCGTCCTCTTAGGCAGCCGAGCGATGAACTGTTCCAGTACCACCAGATCGATCACTTTGTCCGTTTCCCTCGGCCAGAAGCCATTTGCGGCAGGAGTCCCGGATGTGTTGAGCCAACGCAAAGGGTCGGCCCGCGTTGCCCCAGTCCAGAGATCGGAAATGCTGACGGTGTTGTACGGGCGACCGGCTGGATGATGGCCTGCTTCAGATCTTCGAAGACGAGGAGGTTCGTAACCGGAAGTTGGTGTGCAGCCACCTGGGCTTCTCCAGAAAGTAACGGGATTAGGCACATCGGCCACTGCTCGCGGGGCCACCTGCAGGCCTCCGCAGACTTTTGAAACAGCTCTAGGAAGACCTCCGGGTCATCTTGTGGTCACCTTGTGTAGAGGGACGTTTAAGGGAACGGCTGACTGCCCGGTGGCCTCGGCGCGAACCTCCGACAAGCTCCGGAACCTCTCGCGGTCCTCCTGCTGGGCCTGTACAATAGCCTGGAAGCGACGTTCTTGATCCGTTCACAGGTCCAGCAGGGCTTGATGTTGTTCGCGATGCAGGACCACGAGGGACATGATGATGTCCGCAAATGGCGTGGAGGACGGTGGTGTCTGCATGACGGCGGCGATGGTCCTTCTTCCTCCCGGGTTTCGGCACCAGTGTAGAGGTTCGTGTATGTGGGAAGGAAGAGGACGCAAGGGTCCACGAGCGCTGTGCTAAGTGAGCTGGTCGATAGGAATTAAGTTTGTGAAATGTAATAACATGGACATTTTTATTTTTATTTATTTATTTTCTCTGTTGCGTTCAGTGTTTTCTTCCGGAAACAACGGACCATATGAGATTCCAAGTCACAGTTCATCACTTAGCAGAGCGCTCGTGGCTCGACGAGTGGAGACTGTTTTCCAAGATGGTGCCTGTCCGTGAACGCGAAATGCACTGTGTTTATAAAGTATCTTCTTATTAAACTGTTTGTACACTTACAAAGTTCTCAGTCCTTCGGTTAGCATGTAGGGACCCTCATTATGCTACTGTGTTAGTGTGAGGCTATTTTGAGCCTTGTTAGTGGTATTAACTAGCCATTTAATTTTATTAACCTGTGCCCCATAGACTAGCGTTATAAACTAATCTGTTTTTAGAGATAAACCTCTTTACATTTGATTTTAATGAAAATGCATCCCAGAGAACGATCTACTCGGTAACCATCTGTTAATTACCCCTAGGGTCATTTCTCATAATTTTTTTTTTATTTTTATTTTAAGTAAACCTAAAAACACAAACCCTGTTTATAGCAAAACAGGTCACAAAACTATTGAGTTTTACTGGAAGTATCTGTAGTGGAGATGATGAGTGTGATGAGGTTCAGGTGTGAGTAATCAGTATCCGGGAGAGAGGAGTGCGCTGTGATTGGCTGGTGTGAGAACCTGGCAGTTTTTACCTGGTTTTAAAACGTACCATCTTCAGATTTGAAATATAACATGGTCAGACTTGTGGCTTTAGCTGTAATGCATTTCTAGATTGCTAAAAGGCCAACTTCAATTTTATTTTCATAAAAGATATTCCATACAAATACATTTCTAATAGTCTCTTACAGTAAACTGCCAACTGTCTGCTTTCAAATGAGACCATATTTATGCTTTTAGTGCAAAGGATTCACGAACTCTGTCTGTTTTAGTCGGAGTATGCATTTCTTAGGATTTTTCAAAGGTGGGGGTGCAGCCTAACGCTGGCTTCACACTGCAAGTGTAAGCAGGGCGTAGGCAGCGCCGAAGCAGCACGTGTGTAAAGCAGTAGCAGTGCGTGCACTTTTTCCTTTCACACAGGCAGTGTTTGTCGCGCACAGTTGAACCGCGGGTTGTGTACAGAGTAGCCTACTCTATAATGGGTAATTTTGCATTTCTCTTTAATGTATTTGAAATGGAAATAAAGCAAAGATTTATCATGAAGCTAATTTTATTTTTAAAAATCGTTTCACTTGTTTCTGATGTTTTTTATTTCGTTTAGTGCGAGTTTTTGATAGAAGAAAGGCCATCGCACTATATGTCCATGAAAAGCACACTGCTAAAAAGAGAAACTTCAGGAAATTGTCTAGAAATATTGGATAGGCATCAAATTTACATGCATTACCCATCATAAACCTATTAAAGATAATTCATAAATGACTGTAATAACTAAGAGGAAACTTCTTAATGATATATTGTAGGCTAAATGAGCAAATTATCTAAAAACGTTTTTTTTTTTTAAATGACAAAATAACGCACATCATAGTCTATCTACATGTCTATACTGTATGTGCTATATTAATGTGTATATTCTATTTACCTATCCATATTTAGTTGTTCGTTCGTGAGACAAAAACACTTTAAAATGACTTACCATCAGCACCAAGAGCCGCTCACGCTCACCAACTTCCTCCCATGCTTTTTCATTCACTTGCAAGTCTTTATAAAGCAAACTGTGTGGATCATAGAGAACTGTGAGCTTCTCAACCTCCACGATGAGACGAGTGTCGTCCACTGCTGTCTGTCCAGGTGCACTAGTCTGAAGAACACTGCCTGTGACACCACGTGCCTTTGTTTATTGTTTCTGTTTTTATGCCAGCATATAGTTATAATATATACATAATTTAATTCATATTTAATTTAAACTAAACTGGCATACATTATTTAAAATTAGTTTTGTAGTTCAGGCAAAAACTTATGGCAGTGACTTCGTTTTTGTATAGAACTTTTTTTGTTCACAGCGCCGGATGTCATATGGTGACTGAGAAACACACGGAACACTTCACTAAATTATTTCATGGCTAAATGTGTTATTTTTCATGTTAACCAGGTTAATTGTGTGGCTTTAATTCATCGTGAGCAACTCGTCAAAAATAGACCTGGCGCCGAAACGATCGCGGCACTGACGCTTCTGCTCTGCTCCTGCTACGCGCCGCTGCGCTGCCTCTGCTGCCGGTGTGAATGCACTCATCTGTTAACATGAGTGCCAAAAAAAACATGCGCTGCTTACGCGTGCAGTATGAAACCGGCGTAACAGGTTACAGTCAAAGACGTCACTACATGGAACTGCAAAAATCTAGTGTACACGCAAGCCACCGCTGTGAACAAATGCTATTTATCTTTTAGAAAACAATCTGTAAGCGGAGCATCATCTTAAATACTAACAAAAACAAGTTGGAACAACCGCTGATGACTATTATAATAAATTCTACATCAAAGTAAAATATTACATCAAAATAATAATGCCCCCTCATAACGCTACTATGAAAATAACAAAAGCCAATACATTTGAAATAATGCTTTTTATTTTATTAATTTAAACCCTTCAAACATTATAAATGAAAAAAGGAGGAGGTAGAGGAATGCAAACGGCCACAATAAAAATGAAATTAAAAAAAAAAAGACATTAAAATAAGAATGACATAGGTCTTCAATAACATATCCTCACAATGTTACTAACTAATTCACCTATGCTACGGAAACAAGTAAATTACTGTCTTTCTGGACATTTCAAATCAAATCTGAACACAAAGTGTCTGTGCAGAAGTGTTTATCAGAAAAAAATAAAACATTGAGGCATTACAATTACAACGCTTTAATAATTACGCCAAATTATACCCCATATAAAACTTGTTTAAGAGCACAGCTAAAATCAAAACGTGAACCGTTACATAAACTATTCCTCCAGAGACCAGCAAAAAAAAAAGCCTTTCAAGGCAATACAATTTTTTTGTATACATATATTATCAGCAAAACCACATATAGAACAACATCTGAAGTACAAATATCACTGGTGCTAGGAAATACACTGAATGAACTAACGGATGAACCAGCATGATGCAAACAAACATTGCAAATATGAATGTAGCCAGTTAAAAAAACACAAACAGTTCACCGTAATACAAAACGTGCTGTTAAAGACCGCCCGAGATATACACCCCCTTTTGGCAGTGAAGCATGGCTGTGGTCCTTCATTTAATTTAAGGGCGCATTAAGGCCCCGATCACACAGAACACATTTTTCAGGTTCGAAAACGTGATTGCTGTAGGAAGAAAGACTTAATTCTGATAGCTGATTTTTTTCATATTAACGTTCCGAAGGAGTCTGCGAAGCAGGTAATTAAAGATCAGCTCTTTGATGAATTAGTTTCTGCTGGTATTTTGCCTGGTCAATTAGAAACACCTGTGGAGGAGTCAGAAGTTTTTGCTGAGACTTCTGAAGTTTTTTTCGATGGAGATGTTGCTTCCGAATCATATAAACAAACTAAATTGACTGTTAAACTTAGAGTTAGATCTATTAATTAAGAAACAAGAATGCCAGGCAGGGTTAATTAAACTGCGCGTTGTTCAAGCAGAAACCGAGCGTGCTGTTAAAATGCGTCAATTGGGTTCGCAAACTGATGAGAAAATGAGTAAGCCTATCCCAGTGCCTCGTACTAAACCTCCTTCGGATGTAACAACGTCGGTAAGTCAGTCAGCTCCTGCTGGACGCTCTGATTTCGATGCAAGTAGGTATGCTAAACTTGTCCCTCCATTTAGGGAGGCAGAGGTTGATTCTTACTTCATCGCATTTGAGCGTGTTGCGGTGAAGTTAGGATGGCCTAAAGATATGTGGGCTTTAATGTTGCAATGCAACTTGTCGGGGAAGGCTCAGGAAGTATGTGCTGCGTTGCCTGTAGACCAATCGCTTGATTATGAGATTGTTAAAGCGTCAGTGTTACGGGCGTTCGAATTAGTCCCAGAGGCCTATCGTCAAAAATTCAGGTCACATTCAAAGTTTTCCAAACAAACTTGTGTAGAATTTGCTGGAGAAAAGAGAGTACTTTTTGAAAAATGGTGTTTGGCGAGTCAAGTTGTTACTTTTGATCAACTCCAGGAATTATTGTTACTGGAGGAGTTCAAAAATTGTATGCCGGAGGCTGTTGTAATATATTTAAATGAACACAAAGTTAGTTATCTTTCCGAAGCCGCTGTATTAGCGGACGAATTTGTCTTGACACACCGTACTATACGGCCCGAGCGAATTAATCCTCCTATTGTTTATGCAGCAAAGCAAGAGCCGTGTGTATTTCCCCCACCTCTGAAGTCAGGGAAGAGAGAGAAACCATCTCACCAGTTTTCGAGACGGACAACTGATAACAGGGTCTGTTTCTTTTGTTTAGATTCTGGTCATCTAATTGCTGATTGTAAATCCTGGAAACAGAAAATGGCTGCTAAGACTAAAAATTTGGCTTTTGCTCAGTCTGTCCCTGAACCTGATTCCACATATGGACCATTTATTTTGCATGGTACTGTGGCACTTGCAAATAATTCAGAAACTAAACCAGTTTTGATCTTGCGTGATACCGGATCTGCTCAGTCCTTTGTGTGGGAGGATGTGTTGCCCTTTTCTGATCAGTCTTTTACAGGGAGAAATGTACTGGTACGAGGCATCGAGATGGGATGTGTTCATGTTCCCCTTCATAGGGTACAATTGAAATCTGATCTTGTTACAGGAGCCGTTGAGCTGGGGGTGCGCCCTAAGTTGGGAGTAACACATAAAATGTCTAGTGCGTACCTTCCTGAATCGCAGGGAGCGCTGGAAAGGTTCCATCAGACATTGAAGTCTATGATTCGTGCCTTCTGTGTGGAGACTGGAAAAGATTGGTCAGACGGGTTGCCTTTGTTAATGTTCGCTATACGTGAGTCTGTTCAGGAATCTTTGGGTTTTAGTCCTGTTGAGCTTGTGTTTGGACACACAGTTAGCGGACCGTTAAAGCTCTTGAGTGAGCAGCTGTTAACTAAATTTAGTTTACCTGTATCTGTTCTGGAGTATGTAAGCTCTTTTCGTGAATGCTTACATCAGGTATGCACTTTCGCTAAAGCTCATTTGACTGACGTGCAAGCTAAAATGAAGAAGCGTTATGACCAGAAAAGTGTGTCACATAATTTTCAGGCTGGCGATACAGTCTTGGTGTTACTGCCCATTCCCGAATCTGTGTTTCAGGCTAAATTCTTTGGTCCTTATGTGATAGAACAAAAGCTCAGTGAAACAGATTATGTTGTGGGCACCCCAGATCGAAAGCGTAAGAGTCGGGTTTGCCACATTAACATGCTTAAAGCATATCATGTGCGAGATGTGACACCCACTCCTTCGTCATCACTGCTTGTTGCGCCTGTCTTTGTAAATTCTGAGCAGGTTCAGGACGACGATGTGGCAGAGGACTGTCAGCATTTTGGAGTTTGTCTGGAAAACTCAGAGTCAGAGTTTATCCCATGGGATGCCTCTTTTTCTATTGGAAACAGGAAAAAATGCCACAAAACGTCTCAGCTTAAATATAAGATTGTAATTAAATGCAATCTATTAAACATGTCAACAACGCAGTGCAGTTTCCCTTACCTTAATGCTTCACTAAGCTTTTCATACAGATTTTCTGCATTTCCTATATTGCATATAGGCATCTCGAGGAATCTTGTAGCGACCTGCAGAGTGGCTTCATTGTAGAGTCTAGTCAGGATGACAAATTCTTTGTCTGTTTTTCGGTTGTTCGATTCGTTGCACAAAAGTGAAAAGGGCTGAGATCTGCATGTTTTGGCCAACTCGTCCTCTAGTTCTGCTGCTATGGCACCTGTTGAGTGTCCAATAATTAGCTAGTAAGTTAGCCTACAACATGCATGTCATGGGTTATTAATGTTCAAATGTTAGAATATTCAAACACATTTCAACCCCATTAAAAAAAAAAAAAAATTCACCAGTAAGAAAGATAAGTAGTAGCTATATGGCTAGCTAACTTACCTTTGATGATTTGAGTAGCCTTAGTTTTTCCCGTTGAGTATTTTCGTGCAATAGCAGAGTCCGGGAACATGTCAGCTACACACTTGTTGAAGTCGTCGTGGAAGGAGAAAGGAATGTTGTTTTTGGCACACAGCATTGCCATTTTTACCTCTGCACGTGTGACCTGGTCTGCCTCAGTGGCATTTTTCGTCACGAATGCTGACATCACCTGGGCATGTTTTTGTGCCTCTAGCTTGTGCTTGGCGGATTTCTCGTGCTGACAGACATCAGTCCTTCCCCCGTGTGAGATGCTGAAGTCGCAGTTACAAAACTTGCAAAACGCGTGACTGTCCCCCAACCTGCTTCTCTTTGGAAAATTAAATTCACTGCCCCATTGATCCCGGTATTTGCACAAGGGTTTTGGTTTTTTGGCAGGAGTGCCTTCCGTTACGTCCATCATCCGTCTCTGTTTTGTTTTTTTGTTTTTTTCCCGCGTTGTCCCTCGTCATCTGACCTCACACACTAACTTTGCGATAACTGCCACCTACAGTACTGTAGGCTACTGCAGATGGCAGTTATCACGAGGCTTACAGAGTTACAGAGCTCAGATTGGAAATGTTTTCGTTTTTTTTCGTAGCGCAGGTTAAAATACGGGAGATTTACGGGAAAATACGAATACGGGAGGACAGCGGGAAAGAAGGGTAAAATACGGGACTTTCCCGGCCAAAACGGGATACTTGACAGGTATGTGATTGATAGAATGCGACTAGCGTTACGTCTCTGCCTGTTGGAGATTTTTTTTAACCGTCTGCTGGCTCTAACCAGTTTTTTGACTTCACGCAAAAAATAGTGGTATAAAAACTACTATATTACAAATTAATTAGCTACACTCATCAGAGTTTTTTTTTTGTGTTTTTTTAGCTTCTCTGCTGCCTCTAACCACCAGTTTTTTTACTTCACGCACTGAGTGTCTGACACTTTCTTGCTGTATTTCATAAAAAATAAAGGAATTAGTGCTATTAAACTATAATACAAAATAATAATTAGCTACACACACACACACACACACACACACACACACACTCTCTCCCTCTCTCTGCCTGTCATTTGAGGTGTTTTTTCACACACACACGTTTGTTTTTGTGAATTGTGGGGACATTCCATAGGCGTAATGGTTTTTATACTGTACAAACCATATTTTTATCCCCTTACACTGTCCCTAAACCTACCCATCACACACACACACACTGTCCCTAAACCTACCCATCACACACACACACACACACACACACTGTCCCTAAACCTACCCATCACACACACACACACACACACACTGCCCCTAAACCTACCCATCACACACACACACTGCCCCTAAACCTACCCATCACACACACACACTGCCCCTAAACCTACCCATCACACACACACACTGCCCCTAAACCTACCCATCACACACACACACACACACACACACACACACACAGCCCCTAAACCTACCCATCACACACACAGCCCCTAAACCTACCCATCACACACACAGCCCCTAAACCTACCCATCACACACACACAGCCCCTAAACCTACCCATCACACACACACAGCCCCTAAACCTACCCATCACACACACACAGCCCCTAAACCTACCCATCACACACACACAGCCCCTAAACCTACCCATCACACACACACACACTGCCCCTAAACCTACCCATCACACACACACTGCCCCTAAACCTACCCATCACACACACTGCCCCTAAACCTACCCATCACACACACACACACACACACACACTGCCCCTAAACCTACCCATCACACACACACAGCCCCTAAACCTACCCATCACACACACTGCCCCTAAACCTACCCATCACACACACACACACACACACACACACACTGCCCCTAAACCTACCCATCACACACACTGCCCCTAAACCTACCCATCACACACACACACACACACACTGCCCCTAAACCTACCCATCACACACACACACTGCCCCTAAACCTACCCATCACACACACTGCCCCTAAACCTACCCATCACACACACACACACACACACTGCCCCTAAACCTACCCATCACACACACACTGCCCCTAAACCTACCCATCACACACACACACAGCCCCTAAAGCTACCCATCACACACACACACAGCCCCTAAAGCTACCCATCACACACACACAGCCCCTAAAGCTACCCATCACACACACACAGCCCCTAAAGCTACCCATCACACACACACAGGCCCTAAACCTACCCATCACACACACACACTGCCCCTAAAGCTACCCATCACACACACACACTGCCCCTAAAGCTACCCATCACACACACACAGCCCCTAAACCTACCCATCACACACACACAGCCCCTAAACCTACCCATCACACACACACACTGCCCCTAAACCTACCCATCACAGGAAACATTCTGCATTTTTACTTTTTCAAAAAAAAACACATCCTGTATGACTTATAAGCATTTTGAAAAGTGGGGACATGGGTAATCACCCTTTTCTGTAATACATATGTCATACACATGTCATTAAACACATTTTTGTCCTGATATGTCACAAAAATAAGCACACACACACATACCTGGTGTGAAAAAAAAGAACCAACAAAAAAAGATTCACAAAAAAATTAAGTTAAAAAAAGAAAGTTATGTTTAGATTAAAACTCTTGTTTATTACATTTTTCTTCATAATTGCAAACGCATGTGTTGTATTCATTGTTGTAAAACTACATACATAGTTCGAACTGTATATAGTTAGTTTGTTATTGTGATCAAAACCATTGATCTGAAGCTCAGTGCTGATGCTGTCATCAGTGTCATGTAAATAGTTTTCTAATCAGCAATAAATATAACAATTTCTGATCAACCCATATTAATTGCATGATTAAAAATAACATACCAGTTAAAGCCCCGCCCATTTCAAGTCAACACTCCACGTCCGGGTTAAATCACGCCCACTTCCGGGTTAGGCCACGCCCAGTCCGAGTACAGACACAGATAATGCTGTACTCGCTCATCCCAAGTTATCAGTAAATGACAGCCAGATAGTTATTTCACAGACACCAAACAACTTATCAGTTTCCAGCAGTTTTCGACTTAATTCGCTAAGTAGCGCAACTCTCTAACGTTAGCTGTTTGTGAAACGTTTGCCATAGTACACACATGCAAGAGCTAAACTTACAACCTGTCGAGTTCAAAATCTGTGCAGGTCAGATGGCACTGCTATAAGCACCACTGCAACTCATCTCTCAATGGGTCAAACTGCTGCAAACATTGATAAGTTGTTTGGTGTCTGTGAAAGAACTATCCAGCCGTCATTTACTGATAACGCTCCTCTATTAATCCTGTGCTTGAGCTCTCAACCAATGATGCGCTGAAGCTACACAAGGACCGCCTCCTCATTTGCATGGAAAAATAAAAATAAATACCTGTGGGAATAAATTAATGTAAAAAAATAAATGAATGCATTAAAAAAAAACGTAAAAATAAATAATACAATTAATTAACAAATAAATAAAAGTTAAAAAATGTTTTTGTAAAAGCACAAAATAATAAATTAAGATAATTCAAAATTGTATTTGATTAAAAATGAATCATATTCATTTTATCAAGCCATTTACTCTGCTATTTATTTTTTATCACCACATTAATCAAGCTATTTATTCATTTACATATGTGTATATTTATTTACTCATTCATTGATTTATTTATTTTTAATTTCTGCAGGTTTGGTCCTCCATACGAATCCAAGTGTGTGTGTGTAAGAAAAATATCCATATTTAAAACTTTCTGAAGTAAAGTTCCAGCCGAAAAACCTTTATTTGACGGACAGATGTATTTAAATACAGTCGGTTTTAAATGATATTCTAGATACCAATGCTACAGCCGCGCTAGCACTCCTCTGGTTGCTCTGTAGCTTTAGGTTGATTATTTCTCAATTCTTTATCATTTATGCATTTAAGATGAAATTGTGTCTAGATCTCTATCCCAGGGGTTTTCAAAACTGGGTTAGGTTTAGCGTTAGGCCCTCAACCCTAACCCCAGAAAATTACACAGAATAAAAGACAAAGCAAAAATTAATAAATTATACCGAACATTCTGCTTCAGTTCTCAGGCCATGTCCACACTAATACGTGTTCATTTGAAAACTTATATTTTTCTCTCCGTTTTGTCCTTCCTTCCACACTGAGATAGCGTTTTAAGTCACTGAAAACGTATCGTTCTGAAACCGCCGTCTTCGCGTCGTAGTGTGTACTGTGAAAACGGAGGCTTTTTAATACGATAACGCATTTTTAGCCATGTGATGCAGTAATGTGACCAATTCAGCCAAGATGGTGAATGACATTGTACAGCAGTTGTTTTGTATGCTTTCTGTTTTGACAGCCTTGTTAAATATTAATGTCAACATTTGTACATACTGTTAAAAAACTCGTCATTTCTCGACATTGCCGCAAAATTTCAAAGAGTAAATAAACGAGTAGCGGAAATGACGCAAGTTGAAGCGTCTTGGATTTGCTCATGCGCAGTACCGGGATGTAAGCGTTTTCAGACGTTTCAGTGGAGATGAACATTTTTTGGAAAACGATTGAAAATGATAGTGTGGACGCGGAGCGTTTTTAGACGAAAACTTAAAATGTATCCGGATTAGTGTAGACGTAGCCTAAATGTCTCTCTCCTTTCTTGCTGTATACACACTTTCCAGAATTGAATATATTTGCTTTGTATCTTTCTTGTGAGTTTTTCTCACTATAATCCCCTTTATCTCACTCTCTGGGGTATTAAGTTACAAATATACAGATGGATTTTAGGAAGGGGGTCCCTCATAAAAGGTTCATCATGTTTGGGGGTCCTTGGCATCATAAAGTTTGAATAACCCTGCTTTATCCCTTTGTTTGTTACAGATGTTATGTTTAACCTTTCAAGAGTATAAGTAAAGAAGAATACACTCAGCGGATCATATTAAAGGGTTAGTTCACCCAAAAATGAAATGTCATTAACTCCTCTCCCTAATGTCGCTCCACACCCGTAAGATCTCCGTTCATCTTCACACACAGTTTAAGATATTTTATATTTAGTCCGAGAGTGTATGCAAGTGTATGCACACTATACTGTCCATGTCCAGAAAGGGAATAAAAACATCATCACAGTAGTCCATATGAGACATCAGTGGGTTAATTAGAGTCTCTTGAAGCGTCCAAAATACATTTGGGTCCAAAAATAACAAAAACTACGACTTTATTCAGCATTGGCTTCTCTTCTGGGTTTGTGTTCAATCCTCAAATAAAGATTCAAATGGTTATGAATCAGCGAATTGATTCATGATTCGGATCGCCAATGCCACGTGATTTCAGCAGTTTGACACACGATCCAACTTTCTCAAGATCTCAAGAGAGTTTTACTTGCCTGACGAACAAGAGCCTGATTAAAACAAAAAATAACTAGCGAATCACCAAAATGCACAAATGATTGTGCATTAATTTAGTGTAAGTGGCGATCGATAGTAAATGATAATATATAATGAACTGATGATAATAAGGTCGATCTGTTGACGCTCGTGCAGCCTCTCGAGGAGAAATCGCAACACTAGAGCGTTTTCCTGAACACCATCACGACTGAAAATGACACTGATTTCATATGACAGCTCCATAAACAACTAATTAACATTCACTTAGTCACTTACATTTAGTGTTGTTGTTCTATTTCAGCAGTGAAAATCGTTCACAGCAGACCCGTAACACGTCTCACTCACAGCAACAAGCGTGAATGATTCAGCGTTCGAATGAATCGTTTGAGTGATCGACTCAGTGACTCACTCATTGAGACGGCCATCTGCTGCCACCTACTGGAGGTTTAGTTTCATGTTTGCACATACTTTCCAACATTTCTTTTTGTCACCTGTAATGAAGCTTGCTTATTACTGAAATGAGTAATATTATGGAATGGTAATTATTGACTTTAGCCTGGATTGATGGCTCTCAATATCGCAATAAATATCATTTGGGAAAAAATATCGCAATGTAATTTTTGTCCAATATCGTGAAGCCCTAGTGCGCAGCACAGCAAACTCTTTCTTCTCTCAGCACAGAAGTCTTCTTGTGCTTGTGTATAAAAAAGTGTATATTTTTAAGTGTATAAACTGCAGTGTACTTTTACAGACTTAGCAATTCTGCGAGTGTTTAGCTGCTTTTGCTACTGAAATATTTCTGCGAATGAACGTACAAATGTCATATGCCCGCTGACCCTTGTGTCAATTTGGTAATGTACTGTTCTAATACACATTTACAGTTGACCTCAATTAGTAATTCCGAATTTCCTCTTCAAAATGATGGTAAAGTGTCTTTATAAAGTTAATCTCATGATGATTCGTGCTTTTAATTTGCAGTCAGAAGATATTCATGAGGAGACGGGAGAAAGTGATTCTGTGGAATCTGAAGTATCCAGCTGTGCAGGACTAGATCCAGAGGGTTTCCAAGGGTGGTTGATCATGCAGTGAGGATTTAAGCCCAGCAAAAGGCGCAACATATAGACTGTCAAGTGAAGATTAGATAAGAGGCAAGAGCACAGTTAAAAAACAAAAGAACCCCATGACTTATGTGAAAAGACACAGTCAACAGAAGACCGTAAACGAGCGTGGGACAAAAAACATTACTGGCTCTATTGTGGCCAAGCACATACTAAGATGAAGACATTTAGAAAGAAAGCATGTTGAAATTAAAGATGTGGCATATGCCTTTAGCTTTCCATTGTGATCAAAAGAAAGAAAAAATGTTTTGCAACAGCTGCACAATAAAGGTGACTTTAAACACAACACAGAAGTTCTGGAGAAAGGACAAATAGTAACATGGAAGCAGCCCTAAATAAAGCCCTGATAAAGCTTCTGTAAAGGATTATTTGCCTTGCCCATATTGTTATGTTATGTTCAGAAAAAAATCAGTCCTCCTGCAAAACTTAAAAAATCATACGTGATACATGCCTTCTTCCGGTATCAGCTTCCTCAGATGGATGTCAGAGGATCATTAACAACATGCGACAGGATGATGTGTCATTTCAGGTCAGAAAGGATTCTCTGATATACAAGTATGGCGAATAACTATGTGCAAAACATTGCCACGTGAAGTCGAGGCACCAGCACATAGCTCAAAGAATCCAGGAGCTTGGTCGGTTCATATTAGTAGCTAAAGATATGGACAAGACAATAGTCAATGGTCTTGAAGATCTGTGTGCCCCATCAAAATTTCAGCTTGTTGTCAATACTGTTAAACGTCTTACACAGTTTAATCCAGGCAAAAACGAATATGGAAAACCTTCAACAGCGGTCAAAATTGGATTCGGTCTTAAACTCTTCATCCTCGCCCCTTTTTTGAGAATTTAAAAAAAACGACATACCCCCCAAAAAAACGTCTGCAGCGCTTAAACCCTATGGTCTATATCAGGGGTACCCAAACTTGGTCCTGGAGGGCCGCTGTCCTGCGGAGTTTAGCTCCATCCTCAATCAAACACACCTGAAGCAGCTAATCAATGTCTTACTAGGTCCTTTAAAGGCATTGATTAGCTGTTTCAGGTGTGTTTGATTGGGGATGGAGCTAAACTCTGCAGGACAGCGGCCCTCCAGGACCGAGTTTGGGGACCCCTGGTCTATATCCATAAATTTGGTCTTATGTTAAACTAGACACTTTTTGCTCGACACAAGCTCCGGAGCCTCGCTTCAGATGTCCCATCACTAACTCAAAGTAGTATAGGGACAGATTAAAACAAGGGGAAATGTGCATGTAAGTGACTCACGTTTTCATTTTTGTATTATTCCCTTATGGAAAAGATAAATGAGATTTTATTTTTAAGGCCCTGAAAATAACCTAAATATAAAACTGAATATCTGATCATGTTTTGATTAAAATTTGAGGACGATTCTCTCACATATGTAGCTTCTGTAAGCTTTTATGTCAAAAAAAGACTAGGCGTCCTTTCAAAAAAGGCCAATTATATTAGAACATTTGTAATAGTAAAGAGTAGTTTTTATTCAAATAAATCTGCAATAAACTGCTAATTATAATGCATTTGCAGTCCCAGATAACTAAAGCAACTATTTACCGAATTTACAAGTGTAAAAACACTCTGTCATTTAGTCTGCGCGTTGTGTGTTAAGTATGTGCGCTAACACTGGCAGGCCGCGCTGGATACTATTGGATACTATGGAGATGCTAAGAGCTGTATTCATCAATGCTTCTTACGGCATATCTTACAAACACTGCGAAAAATAATGCCTTTTGATTCGTTACTACATCCATCAATCAAATCTATGCTGGCTATGCATTGGCTAGGCATTGACTGGCTTCTCCAACTACAAGCATGGGCGCATTTGACTGACAGCTTTAGGAGGGTTTAATATGGGAGGGTTTAATATGACCGGAACAGTCCACAGTACAGGGGAGATTGTCAAAATAATGATTATAATCGCCATTTCATTGAAAATGGACATGATTGATTACTGTAACGCAAAACGCTCATGCAAACAACGGAGGATTTTTAGTTTCCCCCCTTTTTTTCATTGTTTTGGATTAAAAAGTGGAATGCATTTTGAAGAGTGGACTCTTACACGGACATGTATGCTGTTGTTTCGTGGATTCGTCCAATCTGATCTGAACGTCAGGAGATGAAAGATGAGTACCGTGTTTATTATGCTAATGTTTAAATAGCTACTGCTTTAGCATTTCATTTAACCCTTTCCTCTCTGGTGTATTTAGGGGCTGTGGAGGTCATGATTGGACAGGCTCTTATGAATAATGATGAGCTGGCAGAGAAGCAAAGAAATTCTTCAAACTTTTGGAGAGCTCACCAAACCAGACAAGAAGAAAGATGGAATAAAGAAGATGGCATCCCCCTCACCAAAAATGTGATTGCTCTAAGAAACCATCTCAGGATGGGAGAAGAACTGAAGCAACAAATGATTTTTAAAGCATACAAGACATTAAATGAGACTGTTCTGGCACAAGTCATTATTTTCAACAAGCGACAGGAAGGGGAAGCTTGACGCTTGACTCGAGATCTACAAGGAAGCAAGCACAAGTGCCATAATGAGGACATCTATGAAACCGTGTCACCATTAGAAAAGGAGCTAAGATATTAACCCGCATAGAAATAAGTGGGAAAAGAGGAAAGAAGGTTCCGGTTTTCTTGACCCAGAGAATGAATGAGTCAATCGATTTGTTTGTAAAAAGGAGAGAAGCTGGTGTACCTGCTGGCTTGATAACAAACATACGTGGATGTGACTGTGTGTAAAAATATGCAGAAAAAAAGCTACGGTCCTAAGGTTCCTAAGGTCAACAAAATTAGGAAAACAGGTTACCACCCTCTGCCAACTCTTGGACCTTAGTGAACAAGAGCTGGAGCAAGTTGCAAGGTTCATGAGTCATGACATTAGAGATCACCATGACTTTTACAGACAGACGTATAAAACCTTTCAAACTGCCAAGATAAGTAAACTTCTGTTTGCAATGGGGCAAGGCACTGAGACCTTAAGAGGGAAGAACCTGAACACGCTTCATCCTTCAGTATGTGGTATGTATGCACTGTTTTATCGCCCATGCAATATTATTGTGTATTCTTACATCTTTATATTTTAAGTAAAATTATGTATAATCTTCTACAACTTGACACTTCTACTCATTTAACATCATTTTATAGAAACAGATTTTCAGAGTGTTTGTAGACACACGGTACAACTTCTGAGATGTCATCCTCACTGCTTTCATGTGAACATAAGTGAGGAATGAGTGTGTACTTAAGTTTCCAGTGGTGGTGTTGCCAAAAGGATTGGGCTGCCCCTCAATATCCCTGAGTTCAGGTGTTCATTTCCTTCATGGCAACAGGTGTGTAAATCAAGCTCTAGGCCTGCAGACGCTTCTACACACATTAGTGAAAGAATGGGTCGCTCTCAGGAGCTCAGTGAACTCAAGCGTGGGGCCGTGATAGGCTGACACCTGTGCAATGAGTCCATTCCTGACATTTCCTCACTACTAAATATTCCACGCTCAACTGTTAGTGGGATTATAACAAAGTGGAAGGGATTGGGAACAACAGCAACTCAGCCACGAAGTGTTAAATCCCAGAGCGGGGTCAGCGTATACTGAGGGTCACAGTGTGCAGAAGTTACCAACTTTCTGCAGAGTCAAGAGCTCCAGACCTCCAGACTTCTGTGGCCTTTAGATGAGCTCAAGGACAGTGTGTAGAGAGCTTCATGGAATGGCTTTTCATGGCCGAGCAGCTCATCCAAGCCTTACATCAAGATAGGGGTGTAACGATTCGTTTAACAACGATTCGATTCGTATCGCGATTTGAGGTTGTCGATACGATTTAAGGACGATATTGGTTCATTTAGAACGATATGATCCGAAACGATTCAGTGACTTGAAATCAATGCAGTAACTTTTTAGCCAAAATTTTAAATCAGTGTGACTGTTTTATTTCAGTCGAATCGAATCGTTGTTAAAACGAATCGTTACACCCCTACACCAAGAGCAATGCAAAGCGTGGGGTGCAGTGGTGTAAAGCAGCCGCCACTGCACTCTAGAGCAGTGAGACGTGTTCTCTACCAAAATAATAGTAATAAAACAAAATATTCTTTATTTACCAAGTTCATAGATGATTTTCAAAAACTGATTTGACCTCTTTTATCTCTTATTACAGTCTTGGACATGTCAAAGATTAGTAACAACTTTAGCTTTGATGCAATGTTAATTTTTGTACAGGATCAGATCTTTTTTCTCCCTCATTAAAGGGTTAGTTCACCCCAAAATGAAGATTAATGTTTATCTGCTGAGCCCCAGTGCATCCAACATGTAGATGTGTTTGTTTCTTCTGTAGAAGACAAATTTAGATTTAGATCCCACGAACCGAACGGTTTCTGTGGGAAACACAACAGTATTTGTTATTTTTTTACCTCATATCCCGACAAGTCTCATCAAGTTTTCCCATTGGCTGTAACTTCCGTTTGGTGAGGTCAAAAACCGGCGCGATCATATCATATAGATGCCTCATTCAACCGATCAGTGCAGGCACTAATGAGGAATCTATATATATATATATATATATATATATATATATATATATATATATATATATATATATATACACCCATATTAAAGGAACACACCAACTTTTTGGGACTTTGGCTTATTAAGTGTATCCCCCAGAGTTAGATACGTCCATATATATCACTCATCTCCATGCATCCCATAACTCAGTCTGACACACACCCCTGCTAGCCTAGCTTAGCACAAAGACTGGAGGTATATGGCTTCAGCTAGCCTACTGCTCAATAAGTGACAAAATAACGCCAACATTTTCCTATTTACATGTTGCGATGTGTATAGTCACAGCCTGTACAAAAAACAAGGTTACATGAGACACAGCCATCTTATAAACATATACATACTGTGGACTAACATTAACGAAACATCTTTCCTCACATCTCCCCCTCCCTCTCTCATTTCTGTCAATAGAGAGATGCGAGGGAAGATGTTTCGGCCGGGACTTTATACTGCGCTGATCCAAAGTACTCTCAGAAGTGCTATTCCGCCATACATTGTAGTTCTCCTTTTTAATCCAATTTGAAAAGCGCCACATTTTATTTTGTCACCATACTTGATTGTTCAACTATTGGTGTAATTGTTTTTAAATAGGGCAAACGTGGAGGTGTTTGGTGACTTCTAACTTGATCTCTGTTTGGTTCCATAGTGAATGAACTGGGCTTAGTGGGCTAAGCTAAATGCTATCAGATCGTCACCGCGCGTCAGATCGATTAAGAGCACGCACTGAGACGAGAGAGGCATGTATCAACTCGTCTTAGTTAAGGGAATAACATAGTTTAATATGAAAAGTCAGTGAAGTATCCCTTTAAGGCACTGATGTAGAGTAGCCTACCTCCATGGCTAAAAACGGAAATTGTCCCCTATACCCTCAAATAGAGCACTATTTGAAGTATTTGAAGGGACAGTCATGTGTTGTGGTGTCCTTAACTATAGTGGACGTTACTGAATGCACTCATTCAATCCCACAATGCACAATCCCACAACTGATGTAGCCTAAACTCAACAGCTGTCCGACTTCTCTCACTCATTTTCATTCATTCCTTCAAGTGAACTATATTAGTGGACTAACTTAGGGAAAAGTGAATGAGGGTTTAGGGGGAGATTTCAGATCAGTCCTTGTCGTTTCAAAGAACAGCACAACAGTGAGTGAGCGTGTCGCGTATTGACTCCTCCTCAAACAGACGAGGCACATTCAGCGGAGGCTCGCGCTGCAGAGCCAGACGAACGCATGAGCTATTACCAGTCTTGGTTGGGACGACGGTCTTGCATAATTTGCAGACAACATTGATACGGTCAGACTTATAAAATCCAAAAAACTGCCTTACTGGTGAGCTGACTTTTCCCCTTTTTTATCAACAATTTCCTCGCTCTCTGCGGCACTCTTCCACTTGTCACGCCACGCCGCTTCTGATAATGAAGAACAAAACACGAGACTGGTGCAACCAAACTAGATATTGTTACATGATTGGCCGTATTAGCGTGTCACTCCCTACATTGCTAAGTTACCAGAGAGCGAGTGCCTTTGTTCATGCAACCCAAACTTGCTTCTTCCATCAAATAATTAAAAAAAAATGTAATTATTGCAATAACATTTTTTATTGATATCAATTACATGTCTATCCCGATACATATCGTTATCGTTTTAATCGCCCAGCCCTAAGTGAAACCATACTCAGAGCATGAAGACTAGACATGTATCAAAGGTCATTGATGTTTATCAAAGAACTTTATGTCTCTTAAGCCTAAGAAATATATCAAATAGAGGAATCCATGACATGTCATGTGTTCTCAGATGGAGGGCAGGGCTGAGCAAGGCAAGTTTCTAGGGGTGTAACGATTCGGTTAACAACGATTCGATTCGGATCACGATTTGAGGTTGTTGATACGATTTTAGGACGATATTGGTTCATTTAGAACGATATGATCTGAAACAATTCATTGACTTGAAATCAGTTCAGTAACTTTTTAGCACAAAGACTAATTTGTAATCATTTTTGGCCATACAGATAAATGTGAGACATCATTATAAAAAGTTCAGTGTCTACTTTCTAGCTGTTGTGAAAATTGTTTTAAAAAACAAGTCAAAGCGATGGAAAAAACCTGTAAAATCCAGTAGTTTATACCAATCTACACACCAGATAATGCAAACTACAGCAGGAAAGATGAATATCACGAAAACAGTCATGTCTAAATCTGGCATGATAATGAAGACCGTTGGAAAAGAGACTTCCACGACTCGAGTCCTCCGTCACCTCACTTTTGTTCACCAAAATCCAACAACTAATAAAGTCATGCTTCACGTGCACATAACCATACAACTCACAGTCACACACATTGTGCAGATACTTTCAGCAGAAACAGTAAACATTGGTGTTATATTAGAGGTGGTGTGTGACCTGCATTATGAATTAATGATGATGGGAAATGAGGAAATGTGCAATCACTTCTGAATCTCTTGGTAACAATCAAGCTTTTGGGAAAACAGGATCAGAGAAGTGTTTTCTAATGGCAGAAACCCAAGTCATTATGAGACTCAGTAGAAGTGCTTCAAGTTAAATCCTTCATGACTGAAACTTTAAAGAGTGCATATAAAGTGTACTGTTTATCATTTTAGCTACTATAATCTTTTAATCATCATGTGTGAAATATATGCATCAGGTGGCTTTTGTGTTTAACATGTTAATGAAAGTGTTCATTACTGTCATTATTTACTGTCATTAAAGCCTAGTTCATACTGCCCGATTTTTGCCCTGATTTTGAGTCGCTGACAGGTTTTGGGAAATTGCAGACAAATGGCCGAGATTAGGGGTGTAACGATTCGGTTAACAACGATTCGATTCGTATCACGATTTGAGGTTGTCGATACGATTTAAGGACGATATTGGTTCATTTAGAACGATATGATCCAAAACGATTCAGTAACTTGAAATCAATTCAGTAACTTTTTAGCCAAAAATTTAAATCAGTGTGACTGTTTTATTTCAACCGAATCGAATCGTTGTTAAAACAAATCCTTACACCCCTAGCCGAGATCATAGGCAAACCGGTGCTCGTGCACGCGAGTGACAATCCCACAGTATGAATGATCAAGGACACGATCAGTCATGCAGTGTGAACTCCTCTGTCGTCAAACCATCGTGCAGTGTGAACACAGCAGTGACTGAATGATACCCCAGATCGTCATGCTGTGTTCACACTGCACTGCTCTATTAAAATACTGATAGTCTGCTCTATAACTCCTCCCTGAACCTCCTGCTGCCCTGTATCTCACTCTTTCATTGGCTGTCGGTCATCGCCGATGTCATTTTCAGTCAGATCGCTGTTCACACAGCAGGAGTTTCAATTGCCGACAGGTCCAGATATTTAGCATGCCAAATATCTCACAGGCGTCGGCGACTCTCTCTAATAATTTTTTGTTGTAATTGAAGTCTTTATTTATTTTAACTTTTTAACAAACCAAATCAAACATCCCCTTAAAAAAAAATAATTAAAAAAAAAGCTTCCGAACATATGATTAATTCACATTTGCATTTTGGGCCCTTTATCAATAACCCCTAAAGTCAGACACACACACAAAAAGATACAGTAAAATCAAATTATCAAGTGCCTATATGTAACACCAAAAAGTAACTAAAAGAGAATTACCAAAAGAAAAGCGCACTTTAACATTTTTTAAATAATAATGAATCTGTCTCAGTCAAAAACCCGTCCCCAAGATTTGTCAAAACTAGGAGTGTAACGATTCGTTTAACAACGATTCGATTCGTATCACGATTTGAGGTTGTCGATACGATTTAAGGACGACATTGGTTCATTTAGAACGATATGATCCAAAACGATTCAGTGACTTGAAATCAATTCAGTAACTTTTTAGCCAAAAATTTAAATCAGTGTGACTGTTTTATTTCAACCAAATCGAATCGTTGTTAAAACGAATCGTTACACCCCTAGTCAGAACCCTCCATATCATCATTAATCCTGGCCATGAATTTTTCATATGACACAATTTTCAGAATATTTTCATTCCACTTGTTAAACTTTGGAGGAGATGGATCCTTCCACACACTGAGAATCACTCGTGCCGCTGTAATCACCCCCACCTTAATAACCACAAATTCATATTTCAAAACTCCTGGTATCACAGACTGATCCCCTAATAAGCACAATCTTGGTGACATGGGTATTGTCAAGCCAATCCAACTTCCTATACAGTCCAGTGCTCTTTGCCAAAAGGGGTAAACTGTCCCACATTCCCAAATAGCATGCAGAAATGTCCCGTGGACTAAGCCGCATTTCCAGCATATATTATTGGACATAATTCCCATTCTGTGAAGTTTAGAAGGAGTGAAGTGCCATCTATGTATTAATCTGTACTGGGTAAATTTACCCCTGGCCTCTCTTATATATTTATTGGAGGATGACAAAACGTTGCACCATTCTTCTTTACCAATGTCACAACTCAAATCTCTTTGCCATATGGTCCTTAAGTTTTCACATATCTCTTTTTTTTAAATGTGTAAATAATTTGTAGAAAACAGCTGCTCTATGTGCTGATAGAGCCACCCCTGCATTTGTGCTTTGAGTAAATTTTCCTTTGGTAATACAATCCCTTATCTGTAAATATTTCCACAAATTAGTTTTCCTAGTCAAACCATATTACGAGGCATAACTTTGTCTTAAATGAGATGTTCCACAGATCTTGTGTACCTCTACCCAGACATCTGTAGAATACATGAGTACTGGGTTATGATGAAAGTCCTGTCCATTATTAGCTGATCCCTGTGAGAGAACATCCAAGAGTGTAAAGGGGTTCACTAGTTCCTGTTCAATCTTGATCCAACTCCGTTCAGAATCCAACCCTGTCCAGTGTTTGACCAGTCTTGACATTTCAAATGATAAATTATACAATTTTACATTTGGAAGAGCCATTCCCCCAATGTTTCTAGAGGCCCACATTTTCTCTATATTAACTCTTGGCTTCTTCTTGTTCCACAGAAAATCTTTCATCATTTTCTCAAATTGATTAAATATATGTAGAGGAATTCTTACCGGTAACATCATGGAAACATAATTGAACTGTGGGGCTACCACCATTTTAATCACATTAATTTTACCCCATAATGTAAGATTCAATTTCCCCCATTTATCCAAATTAGTTTTTATTTTTAGGAGGAGAGGTTCCATATTTGAAAGCATAATGTTCTCTAAGTCTGGGTTTAATAATATACCTAAGTACTTCATACCAGAAAGTAAATGTATTAATGTGTCCAGAATGACATGATGCTGAAAGCGGCATGCCTTCCGACTTGTACCAATTTATTTTATAGCCTGACAACCTTGAATATGATTCAACACATGTGAGCAACGCTGGTAGAGATTGCATGGGATCAGTTAACACTGCTAAAATGTCGTCGGCATACAGAAACAGCTTGTGTTGTGCACCCCCTGCGTGAGCTCCTCTGATATCTGTATTAGAGCGAATAGCTATAGCCAGTGGTTCTAGAAATATTGTGAAGAGCAGTGGAGACAGAGAACACCCCTGACGGGTCCCGCGCGAGAGATGGAAAAAGTCTGACACCAATCCATTTGTCAAAACTGCAGCCCTCGGACTGGAATATATGGTTTTCACCCATCTACAAAATCCAGGCCCTATCCCGAACCTTAGGCCGCCACCGGGTCTAGACTAGATTTACTTTTGTGTATAATATGAATAAGTCTTCTCATATTATCACCCCAACACCTATTCTTAATAAAACCAACTTGATCACCATTTATAATATCTGGCAATATCTTATCCAATCGGGAGGCTAAAACCTTAGTCAAAATTTTACAATCAACTCCTAAAAGGCTTACTGGTCAGTAATTCGCTGGATCTGAAATATCCCTATCCTTTTTAGGAATAAGGGAAATTAGTGCATCATTAAATGTACCCGGTAAGGAGCCTACTTCTAGTGCCTCAAGATAAACTTTATGCAAGACTGGAGCCTGAATATCAATATATTTCTTATAATATTCAATCGGGAAGCCATCCAAACCTGGCGACTTCCCATTTTTCATTGATAAAATAGCAGTTCTGACCTCTTCTTCTGTTATAGGTGCATCCAGGCTTGTTTTTTGTTCACTAGAAAGATTTGGTAATTGTAGACCTGAAAAAAATGTCTCCAGCTCCTCCTCATTAAGTGAACCAGCAGAAGTATACAAGTCTTGATAGAATGATTTGAACATTGAGTTTATTTCCTTTGAAGAGGTTACCACTTGGGGTATCACGTGGGGCGGCAGTGGCTCAGTGGTTCATGTAGGTTGTCTACAAACCAGAAGGTTGGTGGTTCAATCCCTGGTTCCACCTGACCAAGTGTCGAGGTGTCCATGAGCAAGACACCTAACCCCAGCTGCTCCCGACGAGCTGGATGGCGCCTTACATGGCTGACATCGCCGTCGGTGTATGAATGGGTGAATGTGAGGCAAAAATGTAAAGCGCTTTGGATAAAAGCGCTATATAAATGCAGTCCATTTACCATTTCCATTTACCACTTGGCTGTCTTTTTTAATCATTGATATGTTGTTCAGGTTATCTTGCTGTTTCAGTTGTCTCGCTAATAATCTAAGATAATCTACCATTCTTTTCACCACCTTCATTAAAAATGTTTCTAAGTCTAAATAAGGCATATTCCGCCTTTTATTATAAATATCATTTAACTGATATTTAAATTTACAAATAGTTTGGTATTTATCATTTGAATATTGTCTCGCTAAATTCTTCTCCAATTTCTTTTTCCAAAAATTGTTCTCTTTCTAAATTACTTTTTTTTTTTACTTTTGTCGCGTATGCAATTATCTTTCCTCTTATATATGCTTTAGACGCTTCCCAAACTGTGGCTACTTTATCTGTGGAACCTTGACTTCAAAGAAAAATTGCAGATCCTTTGTTAACTCTTCACAAAACCTTTTATTTTGCAACAACATAGTGTTGAGCCTCCAGCGCGGATCACGTCTTTGATTATTCACACTGCGTGTTTGTCACTCGCGTGCACGAGCACCGGTTTGCCGATGATCTCGGGCATTTGTCGGCGATTTTGCAAAACCTGTCGGCGACTCAAAATCGGGCAGTGTGAACTAAGCTTAAGATGCTGTTTGATTATTCTTCAAGTGTGCCGTACTGTGAAAGAAACTGAAATAAACATGTAGTGATTTTGTCTTTATTTTGTCTCAGTTCATAATCATAATCTGATAAACTTACAGTATGATCTCAGTATTATATCACTGTATTTCTGGCTGTTCATTTTCCTTTCTATAACACTCAGGCTCTTTCTTTAAGTGTTTTTCTGTTCTGATGTTTGGTTTTGTTTGCTGATTGCTGATGTGGTTGCGGTTGCATTAAGTGTTAATGATGTTTAATGCATCTTTGCTTGATGTTTCTGGAGTTAATTCAGGCTATAAAAGAGCTGAGCAGCTCATAAACACCCTCATCTTCAGATGAGCAGCGTCTTCAGTCGTCTTCAGTCTGATTCCCGGTAAGATCATGTCGTCTCTGTGTGAATTATTGTGTCATTGTGTTCAGCCTTTAGTCAAACGTCAGCACATGTTGTTCAGCTTGGTGACTCTCTAGAGCTTGTTTATGTGGAACAGTGGAGAAGAAATGAAAATGGAGATGTTAAATGCAGCTTTGGAAGTTTTCCTTCAGGTCCTTTCCATTTAATGTTCTTGAGATTGATTTGATAACGATATGATCGGCTCATGAACATCATCATCTGTCTTGTAGTTTGATGATTATTATGATTCCAGGTAAGATCATGAGATCGTCTCCTCCGTGAGTTTATATTGTTAACTATCTTTGTATTTCAGCCTCTGGTATCATGTGATCATTTGTACTTAAACTAGTTTCCTTTAATTATCATTGTGTGTGATTTCAAATCATTTTGGCAGAGGGCAAAGATAAGTTTCATTACTTTATAGACTATTTAACTTTACTGTTGTAGCCTAGCGCGCTGACTTTGTATGTTCGGCTGAATTGTTTGCTTTATTGCTTGTATAGCTTCTTATACCTTTTACTTATACTTTTATAACGGCTCTTATTGACCATACATAAACTGATATTGATCATGTTGCTCTTGCTCCTCCTACGGTCTGCTTGACAGGCTCCTGAGTGCCTCCTGAATCCTGTTCCAGCTCGTTCAGCGGAGTGCAAAGGAACCCGGAGACTTCTAGTCCAGGGACGAGCCGGAGTTTGGTCCGTAGGGAAGCGTGGTGAGTTACAGCAGCTATATGTGAATGGGTTTGAATGGTAGATAATAAGAGTAAAAAGAAAACGAGTAATGGGTCAGGAACAGACACAGATGATGCAGTTATAAAAGTGAGAGGACATGATAATATAACATCTGTCAATGAACCTTAATTCAAAGTTATAGTGACTTCTGAGGATAATTTTCATCTGATTTCAATGGCTAATGGCGTTTCACACATACTCCATCTGCAGTGCGTATTTTATTCCGTACCCGTGTTAACGGATGACAGCTTTCACACTGCAGGCGGATGCGGTCCGTCAGTCCGTTCCGGGAGCGTTGCGTCTTCAGCAGTGCGCCGATCGTTTTCATACCGAGTCTATTTTTTGCTGTGCTGCACTGCTGCATTAAAGTGACAGAACATTGTTCGCATTAAACATGTACTGATGCGAAAATCTAGTAATTTCACCACAGATGCATATAATTTAAACGTCAAAGTCAACACAGGCTTTTTTCTCAAGTAAAGCAAGGAAACGACACTGGTATTTAGGTTTTAAAAAAAAGTGCCTTAATGGAGAGCACTCGTCCTTTCTTGGAGGTGAAAAGCAAAGTTCATTTTGACCTGCAGGATTTATTTTAAAAGGGTGTGAAAACGAAAGAAAAGACGAGAGTCGGCTGTTTTTGAATAGCCTATATTGTAAGTTTCTTATTTAAAATGTTTGAGATTTAAGGCTTAACCTATGTTTAAATGTTTCGCCACTTGTGTGAGCTAAATCTAAAGTACTAGGCTATATAAATATGAATTCATGAACTGAATAAAATGTTGTTTAAATGTAGTACGTTAGCCTGACTTCTATGAAAGAGTAAACAAAGAGAATTGCAATTCTGAAGAGCCATGTTCAGTGACAACTTTTGGATTTTAAATAAAAAATAATGAATAAATGCTGTGTTTGTGGTATGCAATAGTGGATCAGTTGCGGACTGCAAACGCAGCATATGTGAAAGCACAACAGGGTGTGCGGATCCTGCACCGCATACGCAACGCAACACGCACCGCACACACACTGCAGACGGAGATGTGTGAAACGGGCGTAAGGAGATTGAGAAGGAGCTCGGAAAGGTCAAGTTCACTAAATACTTAAAAACAATAAACTATTTATGATTCACACTAGGGCTGCACGATTTGGGGAAAATATATAATTGCAATTAATCTGGGTAAAATTGCGATTTAAAATGCGATTATTTTTTATTTCTTTTTTATTTACAACTGAAATGTCTGTATATAACATTTTGTGTTTATATATTAATATGACTAATAATAAAATAAAACTAAAAACTATTTTTAATATTACCATTAGAATAACATTTTCATAATTACTAGGGGTGCAACGATTCATTTAACTTTGATTCGTATAACGATTTGAGGTTGTCGATACGATTTAAGGACGATATTGGTTCATTTAGAACGATATGATCCGAAACGATTCAGTAACTTGAAATCAATTCAGTAACTTTTTAGCCAAAAATTTACATCAGTGTGACTGTTTTATTTCAATCGAATCGTTGTTAAAATGAATCGTTACACCCCTAATAATTACGAATTAAAAATAGAGTATGTCAGAATAAATATAACAATGTGATATCAATTTCTTAAAGTCTGTCTTCAATATGAAATATGAACCTCTTGTGCCTCCACTGTGGGGGGAAAACTCCTGTACATTGAAGAAAAACATGTATTGTCCTATAAATGTATTATATTTTAAGTTTATTAAGTTTTCAAATGTATTAAGTATTATTTTTCCTCATATTTATTAGCCAAAAGTTGAATTCATACTGAAGGCCAGAGGGCGCCCTCGAGCCCCATTTGCCTCAGAGAAGGAATATGATGACGTTCATTTTCAGGAAATCCCTGATGTGTGAAGCTAACGCTGAAGGATAAATAAACAGAAGATAAAAATGCTGTGATTAAATATGACAACAATAAACACAAAATATGGTGTATTTAGTTCTTCAAGCCGTCTTGTCACATGTCTGTCTGTCTGTTGCCACCGTCATCCCTCATTAGTTTAGTTTAGCCCTGTTATGTTAATTGGTCATTATCTGTATCACCTGTCCCCCTTGTTATCGTCCTCATCAGTGTGTGCATTTAGTTTCTCTGCGTTCACTCTGTCTTTTCCGTTGTCCGTTGTCATCAGTACACCCGTCTCTGTATCGGTCCTGATTTGAGTCAATGTTACCAGTGGTGAAGTTCCATTAAAGTGTTATTTGCTAAAGTCATCTTCCTCGTCCTTCTTCATCTTCTTCTGTGTGCATTATCATCACCACTGGGGCCTGACACGTCTGGGGTATTTTCATAATAATAAAGTATATTATAATGCAGTGCGGATCGACATAGACTTCATCAGTATAGAATAATAATGCATCGTCTGCCTCATTCGACTGACGATATGAAGTGAGGTAAAACATGTTATTAAATGGTGTCTTTTGTTGAACAGGTTTATGAACGCTTCACTAGTTTGTGAAAATGTTTGACTCGTGTTGCTTTTTCAAATGCACATTATAAGCGACTCAAACTTTCAGACGGAGCAGCGTTTACTCCTGCCCACAGAGCCGCTCTTCGCGAACACTGACCATTTATTAATTTCATTAAAATCGCAGCCTTAAGGCGGGCGTACACTGTGCGAATTCGGACACTCGGAAGGTCATGAGATATTGCAGACGCTACGAGTCATTTAATTTGATAATCGGCCGCGATCACACGAGTTTTCAGCTTTCAATGTTGCTGCTATAGCTTCAGATACAAAAAATAAAGAAAAAAGGTGTGAAAATTATTTGTTGAAAAGCAGAGAGCATCCATTTCTTTTAACCGAAACAACCAGAGGGAGAGAGAAGAGTGCACGTGAGAGAGAGAAAGTGTGTGTGTGTGGTGTAGAGGATGGATACCCGACCCGAGCCCGACGGGTTCCGACGGTACCCGACGGGTCGGGCCGGGTTCGGACAGATATTTAGAAATGACGTTCGGGTTCAGGTCGGGCTCGGTCACGTCAGCGCGAAAAGGCATTGAACCTTTTAAATTTAAAACTGCTTATTATGCAAGTAGCCAATGGGCCTGTTTAACTTGATGCAATGGTTTGTTTTTGTGATTAAAATACATGCATAATATTACCCTAACATCCGTCTTCCTGCATGCGGAAATTTGTTTATGTCGCCGTGACAACAACTCGCAACACGTGCGTGCATATTGCCCGCGGCATCCCTGTCATTCCAGTGAGCGCAACTTCAGCGCTGCTGGCAGCAGGACAGCCTTGAAGCCATCCGCAGTTGATGCAATCCTTTTTCTACATAAAACCTCGATTAGCCTAAACTTTGATGGATAGATTATGTAAATAGATCCCATGTTGCAGTTTAGGAAACATACAGTTTGAGAAAATTGGTAAGATGACTTTCATTTCAATAAGCATTTAAATTGTGTTACGTTAATGTTTTGTTCTGTTAGCTTGGGCCATTTTTAGCAGACCTTTGTTCATTTAATTTCAGTTGGCTATTTGATTGGGCTCTGTGTAACGTTTGATGCCCCGTGTGCGCGCTGATGCGCTCGTCTGTAAACATTTCAGAATGGCTTCCTTACAGTTGCTTAATAAAAGCGGGATTTCCACACAAACAAACGTGCGTGTCATTAGTATATGAGGGGAAAAAATTGATTTTAACTGTCGGGCTCGGGTCGGGCTCGGACATAAATATTTGAATGCCTGTCGGGCTCGGGTCGGGTTCGGTTACTGCTCTGTCGGACGCGGGTCGGGCTCGGACAGAAAAATGCAGCCCGATCCGCACTCTAGTGTGGTGAACGCAGTTTGTGGCAGCCACTGAGCTAATAATAGTCATAGATTGAGTGTATGTGACGTGCTTGTGCATGATTTGGCAATAGGGGACAGCCATATGCTGGTAAAAATCGGGCCGACTCCCCGAACTTTTTAAACATGTTTAAAAATTATCGTAAGGTCGGGAGGTGCTCTTAACGTGCTCGGCTCGTCTCGTATTTCCTCTCACACGGTGCGAGCAGCAACCATACGAGCATCCACGATGTCCACGCGATTTCTCCCGAGAAAAAAAAATCGTCTGCGAGTTCGTACGACAGCAAAAATCGCACCGTGTACGCCCGCCTTTAAGCTTTCATAATCGCACACAAGCCAAATCGTGATTGTGGTTCGATTTTGATTAATCGTGCAGCCCTAATTCACACCGTCAACAAAGCTCAAAAAGATAAGAGTATCAAGTAAGAATATCAAGATGCACATTTCTGGAACAACAGCTAGGCTAAGAGGAGTTATATCGGGAGTTCCTTTATATGATACTATGGAGGAAATTAAGATGAAATCGAGACCGGGAAAAGCTAGGTTTTTTCAGTTAATGATTATATTCCTCCAGTTATAAGATGTTCCCTTTCGTTCAGTCACTCCGAGTAACGTCAAAACGCCCAATGGCAGTGGCACTGCCATGGGCATGCGAGATTTGCATGCGTAACTCTGCCTACCCACATGGGTATATAAGGAAGTAGCTGGCATGATCGCATTGTTTCTGCTTCGGAGCCAAGAGCATCTTTTCACTCCTGCAAGCCTGAATGCGGAAGTTCTCTCTTCAGTCTTCGAGTGGTTCTCCAGGGTGTTGGTGTAACGGCGCGTTCCAGCGATCTCACATTGCCGGCACTCTGCAGAGCTTTCCTCTCACAAAAAGAGCTTGTGTGTGGCACGTCTTTTTCAAGGCGGTTTGCCCGCGCACTTACGATTGCGATTGATATCTGTTGCTGTCTTTGGGGCGCATTCACTGCTCGACGTGTTTGGGCTCCAGCACGTTCGGACAGTGTTTGTGGATGTGCTGTGTTCCCTCTGCGGGAACATGACCATCGCGATGTTGTGGTCAAGACTCAATGATCTCTGCAAAGAGAGAGAGTCCCCTCTGCCACACCCCGATCTACCATCTCAGAGAGAGGAGGTACTTTGGCTGGTGGCCAGGGTGACCTGAGGGCGGTGCTGTGGTATTAAGAACCCCGACGATCATTCCTCGGGCCACTCCCGCCCTCTTGCACATCGCTTCCAGCGAGTGTTGGACTGAAGCAGCGGGACCGTCTGCTGACGCCCTGTTCGTTTCGTTCATACTCCAGATAGCGGCGAGAGGTCGATTGCCGCATCTCAAGGTGGGCTAGAGTCCTTTGGGGATGACGATCCGGCTATGCTCCGCCTCCGGGTGTGTTAGCACTGTAGAATCTGACCTAGAGTTGACAGCCATGTTATCTCGGGCAGCCTCACCTCTGGCTGGTGTGGAACTCCGCTCGGTCAAGAGTGCTCGCGGTTGGGCGATTGGTTTTTGGAGGTGGCACCCGACAGCTGCGGGCCCCGTCCCCAATGTCATTTCGCTTCCGAGATGCATGAGGAACGCACCCGGTCCGAGAGATCCCCGTGTCTTCCCGTGACCATTCGGTGGCCTCCTCCGCCTTCTTTGCCCTCGAGGGGTCGCGGCCTAAGGGTACACCGGGGTCCCTCCCCCTCAGTCAGACGCTCTGTTGCGCACTACGGTGTCCACAGAGTTCTTTTCAGGGGACGGTGGCAGGACCATCCCTGAGCACCCAGAGACCGGTGACGGCAGTGTGCGCCGCCCCCGGGCCACGCCGCTCTCGCCCCTCTCTGTCGCCAGCCCCCTCTCAGAGCAGTCCCCCGTGGAACGCGAGTCCTTCCCTGGTGTCCTCTGTCAGGGCGCAGTTGTTACCAGTGCCCCCACACCGGGCCGCTATGCCACCCATGTCCGGGCTGGTAACACTGCCTCGCTGCCCCACCGAGGGTATGTGGGTGCTCTGTATGACCCCGTTGGTGCACTCCCTGGGAGCCTGGCTTCAGCTTCCGGGACTGTCCCGCTGGGTCACGCGGACCATCAAGCTCGGCTACGCGATTCAGTTCGCGCAAGCTCCTCCCTGCTTCCGGGGTGTCCGGTTCACCATGGTGGGGCCCAATGCCCCGGTCATGTGTGCGAAGATCGCCACCCTACTGGTGAAGGTGTACTGGTCATCCCTCCAGCCGAGGTGAAGTCTACAGCCCTTACTTCATTGTACCGAAGAAAATCGGTGGGTTACGGCCAATCCTGAATTTGCATTTGAAGGGCGGGCATATCAGTATGCTGTACTCCCTTTTGGGCTAGCTCTGTCCCCTCGAGTCTTGAAGATTGTTGAGGCAGCCCTTGTGCCACTCAGGCAGCAAGGGGTTTAAGTCCTGAACTATCTCGACGACGGGCTAAGACTGGGCCACGATTGGGAGTGGGTGTGCGAACACAGAGACCTGGTTCTCCACCACTTAGCTCGTCTGGGCCTTTGGGTCAACTGGGAGAAGAGCAAATTCTGCCCTACGCAGAGGATCTTTTTTCTCTGTATGGAGATCGACTCGGTCGCTATGTGCGCGCAGCTTACCGGCGAGCATGCGCAGTCACTGCTGACTTGCCTCCGTCAGAAAGAGAGCAAGAGTGCGGTTCCACTAAATCTGTTTAAGACGCTCCTGGGGCATATGGCATCTGCAGCCGCGGTGTCCCGCTCGGATTGCTTCATATGAGACCACTTCAGCACTGGCTTCGCGATCGAGTCCCGAGATGGGCATGGCAGTCTGGCACGCTCCGGGTCCCAGTGACTTGGGGCTGCCGACAGACACTCACCCAGTGGTCGAACCTCAGTTTTCTACGGGCAGGTATCCCCTTAGAACGAGTTTTCAGGCATGTTGTTGTGTCAACAGATGCTTCCACTACGGGTTGGGGTGCCATGTGCAATGGACATGCTGCCGCGGGGAGAGCCAGCGCCACCTGCATGTCAATTGCCTCGAGTTGCTGGCAGTACCGTTCGCCCTGCACCGCTTCATAGCGTTGCTGAAGGGTCAACACGTACTAGTCAGGTTGGACAACACGGCCGTCGTAGTGTACAACCACCAGGGCGGTCTACGCTCCCGCCGCATGTCCTAACTCGCCTGCCATTTCGTGTTATGGAGTCAGAAGCGCCTGAGGTCCCTTCGTGCTGTCCATATCCCAGGGATCCTCAACCGTGCAGCCGACGATCTGTCATGGATTCAGCCAATCCCTGGGGAGTGGAGACTCCATCCCCAGTCGGTTCAGCTGATCTGGGATCGGTTCTGGGACGCACAGGTTGATCTGTTTGCCTCCCACGACTCGTCCCATTGCAGCCTGTACTATTCCCTGACTGAGGGCACCCTCGGCACGGATGCACTGGCGCACAGCTGGCTGCAGGGCCTACGCAAGTATGCGTTCCCCCAGTGAGCCTTCTTGCACGTGTTTTGTGCAAGGTCAGGGTGGACAAGGAGCAGGTCATGTTGGTCGCCCCGTTTTAGCACGGCCGGACCTGGTTCCCAGAACTAGTACTCCTTGCGACAGCCCCTCCCTGGCCGATTCCTCTGAGACAGGATCTCCTCTCTCAGAGATGGGGCACCCTGTGGCACCCACGTCCCGATCTCTGGAACCTCCACATGTGGCTCCTGGATGGGATGCGGCAGGTTTGAGTACCCTACCACCTGCGGTGGGGCTACCATCACTTCCGCTGGGGCCGAGTCCACGAGACAGGCCTATGCGTTAAAGTGGAACCTCTTCATCAGTTGGTGCTCTTTTCGCCAAGAAGACCCCTGGAAATGCCAGATCGGGTCGGTGCTGTCATTTCTCCAAGAAGGATGGTATCGAAGGCTGTCTCCCTCCACCCTGAAGGTTTATGTGGCTGCTATTGCCACCTACCATGACCTCTTGGACGGTAAGCCGCTAAGTAAGCACAACCTGGTCATCAATTTCCTGAGGGGTGCGAGGAGACTACATCCTCCTCGTGCTCCTCTTGTACCCTCTTGGGACCTCTCAGTAGTTCTAAGTGCACTGCAGAGGGCCCCATTTGAGCCGTTGCGGTAAGAAGATGTTAAGTTCTTGTCTATGAAGACAGCGCTCCTGACCGCACTGGCCTCTATCAAGAGGGTAGGGGACCTGCAGGCATTTTCGGTTGACAAAACATGCCTGGAATTCGGGCCGGGTGACTCTCACGTGATCCTGAGACCCCGGCCTGGGTATGTGCCCAAGGTTCCCACCACTCCGTTCAAAGACCAGGTGGTGAACCTGCAAGCGCTGCACTTGGAGGAGGCAGACCCAGCCTTGGCACTGCTCTGTCCAGTATGCGCCCTCCGCGCTTACGCAGACAGGACGCAGTGTTTCAAGACCTCAGACCAGTAATGGATTGGCTCAGGTGTCTTTGCTTGCTCGCCATTCCACTCCACGGACTGGATACGTGCTGTTTTCTTCTCAGGTGAGCTTCTCCGAAAGCCCTGAGCTCCTCCAGCACTGACGACGCCGACGCCAGTAAGTCTGCCCTATTCAGCCCAGACACTCCCCCAGTGAAGACCACATGTCCCAAGATGCTGTGCTCAAACTTGCCGCCATCAAACTACGCCTTTGTTTAGAATAGGCGCCCTCCAGTGGACGGAAAGTTGCATAGTGCACCTTTATGTATTGTAGAGCTTGTAGTATTAATTTTCACATGCAGTTACACATTGTCGGTTAAAAACAAGAAAGTGGCTGGTAAAAACATTGAGTAGCTGGTCAATTTTGAAATCCACCAGCCTTAGGCTGCATTTACACTGCAGGTCTTGATGCACAAATCTGATTTGGTGACTATATCCGATTTTTTTTTTTTTTTTTTTTGACGACCCGCTTACATCATCTTTTCAAAAGCGACCCGTATCTGATATTTGCATTTACACTGTACACTGGCGAAACAGCCCAAGATGTTCTTAACCGGTGAAAGGAAGTAAAACAGTGCGATATGCAATGGACGCAGACAAAATGATTGCACAATATTTTGCTGTCTGCACTGTTCCACACATCTTTAAAGGTCAGCAAAACATTTCTCTCTTAAGGCGGAGAAAAAGAGGAGAGCCCTTGACGGGGTGGCCAGGTTTTCACAACAAAACCCGCCCAATTGCAATTCAAAACTGTGTTAAAGTAGCCCAATTCCACATGAAAACCGCGGACTTGGCAACACTGGATCGCAATTTGTGTTCACCTGAGTTGACGTCATTCGCCTCCGTCCTTTTTTCAATGACATATGACTCGCATTTACTGGGGAATATCTGATCTGTCCGCTTACATGGCAGATGCTAATGTACGCATCCGAATCATAACGGTTTATTACCACATATGAGTGAGGCCTGAATGCAATCTGAGGATATCGGAATTCATGGGTTTTTTTCATGCGTTTTTTTATTGCTTACACGTTCACATGTCATATCCGATCTGTGCCACATGAGAGGATAAAAATCGGAATTGGGCCACTTGAACCATGCAGTGTGAATGGGGCCATAGTGGCCGGTGGACAAAAAAGTTAATTTCCATCCCTGGGGCACGCCATCTACGGGTGATGTCATGTATTTTGCGAAATGCGCAGTTAGGTAATGTGTTGCCCTCCATACATTGCGAAACAGATATGCAATATAAACGATACAAAATCGGCCTACGCTAGAGATTTTAATTCTACATTCTACTACAACTGTTTATTAAGTTAAAGATTTGTTGCTGATTAGAACTTGAAGTGCGATGAGGTCTTAAAATATTTTGAGAAGGTCTTCAAAAAGTTATTAAAAAGGTATTGAAATTAACTTCAGGATTCCTGCATATACCAAGTTCTAACTAGGTGTCCAGCGACCCACTGTTAAGAGGTGTTTCAGTATGGCAGAGACAGATGTTGACTTCTGTGTGAACTCAAACATAAATGATTACATTTTCCACAACATCAGTAATATAATTGAATATTTAGGTGTCCCCAACTGAGCAAGCCAAAAGCCAAAGGCGACAGTGGCAAGGAACCAAAACTCCTTCAGGGCCAGAATGTAGAAATAAACCTTGGGAGAAACCAGGCTCAGTCGGGTACCAGTTCTCCTCTGGCCGACGAATAAACAGGGTATGATTATTATTCTGGCAACATTACAGGTCAGAAATCAAATTAGGTAAATAGCTATTATTGTAAAGAATAATGATTATTTTTAGATTTAAACTGACAGAGTGTGTCTGCTTCCTAAACAATGCTAGGAGGACTGTCCCAGAGTTTGGGAGCTAAATAGGAAAAGGATCGACCGCCTGCAGTTGATGTAGGGTGCTTTCACACCAGCCCTTTTGGTTGGCACCCGCGCTGTTCGATTGACGTCTGAGTTCGGTTGTGCGCACCCGTGAACCGTACCCGAGTCCGCTTAACGAGATGGTCTGGGGTTTGGTTCATGTAAACTCTGGGACGGTTCGCTGCTGATATGAATGCAATCGTACTAAATTGCGGATATGAACCATTAATGACACATGATTTGGTCAAAGTGTATGTTTTGTGTGTGTTTCTCTCATTTACCTGACAAGCGTCACTGACATACTGCAAGCAGAGAGCTGTACCTGGGGGCGAGAGGGAGAGTGTGAGCATAGATTACGCCGAAAGCTAATCTGTGTAGGAGTGCGTGTTGTGTCAGGAGTCAGTATGAGGTTAAGAGTGATGAGAAAGTGGTCTGAGGTGTGTAATGGAGTAACTAAAGTGTTGTCCGTGGAGCAGTTGCGTGTGTAGACAAGGTCTAATTGGTTACCTGATCTGTGAGTAGCCGTAGTAGATACTAACTTAAAGTCAAATGAAGTCAGTAGAGTGCTGAAATCTGTGGCTAGGTGTTTATCAAGATGGATGTTGAAGTCACCAAGGAGAATCAGAGGAGTGCCATCCTCAGGGAAGCTAGAAAGTAACACATCCAACTCCTCCACAAAGTTACAGAGGTGACCTGGAGGACGATAGACCACTACCACATGAATTTTAACAGGGTGAGTAATAGTGATTGAGTGTGATTCAAATGAACTGGCTGAGAGAGATGGTAAGGGATCAAATTTCCAATCATTTGAGATAAGCAAACCAGTACCCCCACCCCTCCCAACAGGCCGAGGAGTGTGTGAAAAAGTTAAATTGGTTGAGAGGGCTGCAGGAGTGGCAGTGTCCTCTGGTTTGATCCAGGTCTCAGTTAGGGCCATGAGGCTGAGCTGAGAATGAGTCCCAATAGATGAAATAAAGTCTGCTTTGTTTACAGCAGACTGACAATTCCAGAGACCAATTGGAATAGAGAGTAAAGTAGCAAAGGATTTCTGTAGACTGCGCAAATTATTAGGATTGCGGCGTCTCGTGTGTACAGAGCGTGATTTACGAGTGCTAGTAGTAATAGTTGAGATTTGAAAGCACATGGTGAATACAGATCAGAGAAAAGGCCACATAGAAATAAGAAAACCGAACACCAATAATGAAAAGGAAAATGATACTCAAGTGCCTTGTCGGGGTCCTTGCTCAGGAGGAGTTGCACAGGGAAGAGTTGAAGTCTTTACACTCATCACTCTTGCACAGGGAAGAGTTGAGATCTTTACACTCATCGGTCTTGCACAGGGAAGAGTTGAGATCTTTACACTCGTCGGTCTTGCACAGGGAAGAGTTGAAGTCTTTACACTCATCACTCTTGCACAGGGAAGAGTTGAGATCTTTACACTCGTCGGTCTTGCACAGGGAAGAGTTGAAGTCTTTACACTCATCACTCTTGCACAGGGAAGAGTTGAGATCTTTACACTCATCGGTCTTGCACAGGGAAGAGTTGAGATCTTTACACTCATTGGTCTTGCACAGGGAAGAGTTGAGATCTTTACACTCGTCGGTCTTCACACAAGGAGGGCTTCACACTGCCGCTTCCGCTGCCGCGGACTATCACGCTATTTACACTCACCTGAGTTTCGTTATTGAAAGCAGCTGGGAACGCCCCCAACAAACGCTCACTCACAACGTGGCAATGACCAAACAAATGCTAACTCCACACACACACCGCGAGAATACTCCAAAACTAATAATACGCACCACTGCACTACACAGACGCACTTATCCAACAACAAATGAACAAACAATCAAATGAGAAAAGTTACAAACACTTACAGAGTAGTTGTCTATCAGTCAATCGATGCTTCACCTCTAGCCTCAATCTAGAGAAAATAACACAAAATCTAGAGATTGCCTCAATCACACAGAAAACACATTATGACACAGACAAATCTCCTTTACAATAGGAAATGTTTCTGTTCTTAACTAATGACTGGTTTGTTATTTAGAGCTGCCTGTCAAGATCTCGTGAAGCAATGGCAGAACAAAACGCCAGCATCAACGGATCAACTGAAGGTTATCATCACAGTGGATGGACACCTGAAGAATGGGAGAGATTTGAGGAATTTAGCAGGAAACAGAGGATTGCACATCCAGTGTTTGTCTGGACCATTTCAGTCGTTGAGATTCCCATCATGATCTTAACTCTGTTTGCGTTGTGTGTTCTTATTAAATCTCAACACTCTGCTCCAGTTTTTGTTATTCATTTGATACTTTCAGATCTCATTCAGATCATTTGTATGGTAGTGAAGATATTCGAACGGTTTAAATTGTCACATGAAGTGAGTAATGCATATTGGTATAGTTTGATTGTGGGTCTGTATTTCATGGCTTGTGTTGCTGTTGAACGATATCTTCTGGTTTCTCATCCTATCTGGTACAAAACTCATCATTCACTGAAAGTCTGCTGTGTTATTTCTGTGATCATCTGGTTTGTTCCTCTGATCTATGCAAACATAGACTCCCGTCATCTGTTTAACCTTCTGCCCCGATCGATCGCATGTTCAGAGCTCTCAAGTCTCACGCATTGGGCGTGAGACACACGCATTTCAACCTGTTCACACGCTCACACGCCACACCTTGTATTTCTCACGCAGAGAAATCAGAGGAATCAAGCGAGTTTCCAATAGAGTTCTGACGGCCCTGCCACGCACCAGTTAATCTAATAAAAAAATATATAGAGACCGAACAGCCAATCATAAAATAGATCTGCTGTATCTGGGTAAGATATAGATATTCCCTCCACCCAAGAACGTTTACATTCTGATTCCAACGTCACGTTCTGCTATTCACGCCACGGCCTCGCTCATTGAATCAAATGCTCGCTGAAGTACCGTTAGTTGGCAACTAAGCCCCGATGACAGACGCAGAGACACAAAGATAACGGTGTCAAGTTAAGTTTCTGACAGCACTTTGTTTTCTGTACTTAATCCCTCAACAAAACTTAAAGGACACTCAATCATGATTTGCATGAAATGCATTTTGCTATCATGTACGTTATTGCGCTCTCACTCAGTGAACATCTGTGCTCACCTGCACTCGTGAATGCGGTGATGGACAGCTGTTCTCACTCGACTGGTGTTTGGATGTGATTTTTTTTAAAACTCACTTTCATTAATTAATTTATTAAAACTCCATTTTGTAAGATAATTTTTTATTTAAGTAATTCCAAACATCACGAGGCAGACGACATTAGTGATCAAATACAGTCGAGTTATTAACCCGCTCCACAGCACCACCCAGTGGATTTAGTTATAACTGCGAGATTTAGAGGGATTTATCATGGATTCACTGCATTTACGGCCAGCGAAGCAATATAGTAAAATTTCAATATTATTTTTATTTTTCGAACATTAATTACAGATCAAATATATTTGTGCTCACCTCTATTTATGGAAGCTGAAGTGTAGCGATATAAAATTTGCAATGCAATATGTAAAATGGCAATGCATTTCAAAATTTACATTTACATTTTCCATACCATGTGTGCAACATTTGGAGCAAAATAATAATTCAAATTGAATAATATAATTTACATTTGCTATTTCCTACACTAGTTTTAACATAAAATTTAAACATAAATTGTATATTGTAGGCTAATACTTTATATAAGTTGCAAACTTAAAATTAAAATGTATTACAGAAATAATTAGATGTGTTTAACATGTTCAAGCAATTACAAAAATTATGCCACGTCACCGCACTAGCCATTATTTTTAATGGAAAGGAGACATAGGTGTTATTCAAGCATTAATTAAATTTTGCATGGTGGCAAAACATTTTTTTTACATTTTGTTATTTTAACTGAATTCAGAAATGCTTTTGAAATTAAAAACTTTGCTTTTAATAAACAAAATACATATTTGAAATAAAGACTGTTTGGAGTTGGGTGCTCCGTTCCCTGAATCCACAGCCTTTGTTGTTATTTTGAGTGTACACAAAAAAAAGTAGACATTTTATAATTATGTCTTGTACTTAGCCTATCTGTATGGCTAAAAAATGATGGTTTATTGGTGTGGGAGTTGTTTCTGCTGTCATAAAGAGAGGAAAAAATACAACCATACTGATATAGCAAACAATAATCATAGGCAGCTTGTCTGAGATTATTTGAGAGTAAAATAATCTCTGTTGTAAACCACAGCTCACTTCAGCGCGACCGTGCTCATGATAAGGTGTTAAGGCCTCAAAAACCTGCTACCAACACCAATAAACAACACTAACCATTCTCTCTCACTCTCTCTCTCTCTCTCTCTCTCTCTCTCTCTCTCTCTCTCTCTCTCTCTCAAATACACACACACACACACACACACACTAATTAAATACATATTTATTTTATTTGTACGAATTTGTCATTTTTCATATCAGACCCCCGTACCCAGCCAAACCCACGGCCGAAATCTCACTCTGAACTCAGTTCAAAACTTGAGAGCCCTGGCATGTTTGATCCCCTACCCGATAATCATTCTGTGTTTTGTTGGCACTTGTCGCGGTCTTTCACACGCAATATCTCTAACTCCTCTAAAGCGCAAATTAATTCTGGGCAGTTTGTTCCTGGTGCTGCTGACTTACACATTTATCATTCTGCCCAATGTAATCCTGCATTTGATTTATATGTTTTTTCACTTTAAAAACAATTTATTACTTAGGAAATGTCTCTCTTTTTCTTATATTCTCCTGTATGTGAACCCACTGGCTGACTGTATCTTGTACTTGTTCATGAGGCCTGATGTTGGTGGTTTAATGGAGTCTGTTCACTGCTGTTGTAGAACTGACACAGGCCAGAATTCGACACACAGACGGGACGAACACTCACGAGACAGTAGTGGCACGTTTGCCTGCTGTGTTTCAGTGCAAAAGCCTGCGTCTCATTCACAGACCGCCTGCAGTTCAGTTTAAACAGCTGAAATAGAGCCGCACTGAATAAATCAACTCAATGTCATTCCTTTCATCGCACACATAACTTCCTTTCTATGTCAGTGGACAGTTTTGGGTGAACTATCCCTAAAAGACTTGATTTAAAGTGCATGAAGTATATTAGAAGTGTGCTAAGTTTCTATAAATATTATCCAGGAGTGGTGTGTAATATTGTTGTGTCTTTATAGAAGTGTTTCGTATAGGTCACTGTAGTGTATCGAGTCAGAGACTGTCCTGTATTCTCTCTGTTCCTTCATTAATATCATTAAAGAGCTCCCAGTTCTCCTGTATCTGTTTCTGTCTGAGCTTATTTGACCAGTAACAGCTGATCTGAACTCAGTGGAGAAGGTCAAAGGCAGAGCGAGGCCAGAGAGCAAAGATCCTCAGCTGATCTTCCTGAATTAGAGTTTGGATTCACTTCTGTATCAAATAAACACTGTACAGACAATAATCTGTAGTTTGTCCTTTTGTAGATGAGATTATGAACATTATTTCACCTGTGATGTGTCCATAATGAAGTATCGTCCTCTGTTACTCGAGTGTCCCGTCAGCGGCTGTGATGTGTTAAAGGGTTAGTTCACCCAAAAATGAAAATGATGTCATTAATTACTCACCCTCATGTCTACAACTGTAACACCTTCGTTCATCTTCAGAACACAAATGAAGATATTTTTGTTTGAAGCTGATGGCTGAGAAAGGCTTCAAAAAGGCCTCCATTGGGATTTAGTACATTTCGACTGACCCACTCACAAGACCTATAAAAGGCACTAAAGACTTCGTTACAAAGTCCATCTCACCACAGAATCTAAGAGAATTTATCTCTGGAAGCCGGCCTAAGTGAGCAAACGCTGTTACTGCACTCCTGACATGTTAGGGGTGTGTGATACCTCCAAAATCCAAACACACAACCTTGTTGGCAGTGTTTAGTGACACATCACACATCTCTAGGCCAGACCCTCAGTCACTCCTCAGAGACCAAATACACACTTTAGAAAACAAGAAACATTAAGCAAAATCATAACTGGATAGAATCATTATAATAATACAGGAAGATAAATAGTCAGTGTCATGTTTACTACTCACCCGCTGCAGAATAATCATACTTCAGTTCTCAAAAATATTTATTTAACAAACTGTCTAGAAGCCTTGTCAAATGACTATCGTTTTAACTTAAGCCGGGTGCACACTGTGCGATTTTGGCCACGATTTGGCCGTCTGAGACAAATTTAGGAAATCCTAAAAGATTCCTCAGATCCTAGGCTAAAATCTGACGTCTTTGGTCGTTAGTTTGACATGTTCACCGGCCGCCGATTAATGAGCGCTGCGATCAAATTTTACCTCAGACGAAATTCTGGCAGTGTCAGAAGATTTGGCACATAATCCTGCAGTGTGACTTCTCCTACGACGACAGTCAAATATCTCGGTTTTTCAAGACAAACTATGACCAAAACGAGAGCTAGAAATGTATTTGTAGCCAGCATTTCAGTCCGGCGTGTAATGCAGCTCACCGTCACCCAACGCGTCATTCATTGATGATATAAAGCTCCGGGTGAGATTTCTTGCGCGTGTCCGTTTTTAGCGTGCCTAAACTATCGTGCAGTCTGACATTAATGACAAATGAGATCTTACAGTGTGACACGGGGATCATGTTCGTACAGTCTGACAAGGCACATTCGCAAAGGATTTTGAAAAATCGCACAGTGTGCAGGACCCATAAGATGGTTGAGAAGTTTACGTTAGCTACAAGAATCGAGTGAGCAATCTGTAAGCAACTAAACATTAGTAGTAAACCTAGTTGGCTTCTGAGTTATGTGTTAATGATGAAATATAGGCTAATTTAGATTTCAATCCATCAAAAGGGATCGACATGCATATCTACTGCTGTATTTCATGACAATACTGGCAGGATATAATATTAACCTTTGTCATTTGACAAACTGTTGGAGTTTCCAATACTAGCATCTTGCATTGGATCTAGACAACACAGGGGATATTATCATAATGTTATCTTACTAAGAAACTTTCAATTTAATCAGAAATTGGTTTGACAGTCAAGAAGTGGATAAAATCACTACTTACTGCTTGAAGGAATATGGTTGGAATCGGCCCTTTCTTCAGTTTTAGACGCTGCCCATATGGAAAAGTTTAGCTAAAACCATGTGTGATTCTTATATGTGCCAACAGGATACTGTAAGGATCATATATGCTGCAAAAACCACATATACAAATTGCACAATATTAATGCATTTTCAATCGTATGTTCTACACTGTAAAAACAAAACAAAAAATATGCTGGATTGTGTTAAATACAACCCCTGCAAATCAGTTATTTTACTTTAGTACATTAATTAGCAAGTAAAACGAATACAACTGGGTAACCCTAACACAAAGAAAATATATTTCCTTTTGTGAATAACAAATATGTTAAATTATTTAACAGTATATTAAAAATATACATAATAAAAATATTACAATAAGTTCATAATACATGAGGAATTGCTGCTTTTCATATATTAAAAAAAATGTTTTGATTGTCTGTTTGAGTGACTTAAAGTTGATGATTTTGTATTGTCATGCAGATGTAATTATGGATCAGTGCTTTTAAAAATTGTAAACTTGTTTTATCAAAATACAGCTTACTTTGATTTAAGCCAAATGCAACTTATGTCTTGACTAGGTCTGTCGCGATAGTCAATAAATCAAATAATCGCACAATAAAAAAAATGAGCTCGATAGTTTTTTCCAGGCGCGATAGTTTGGGGAGGTGTTTATACTCGACGCACAGACCGGGTGCCGGTGTTATGAGACGTCATGCTCGGCCAGATTCGCCTGAAATCGTGCTTCTTCGGTTGCGGAGCTGCATGCAAAGTTACAAAATTTGACGTGCACCGCGCCAAGCGAAATGGAGTCATTTCACGCCGCGTTACGCCGGCTTCACACTGCACGCGTAAGCAGGGCTTAGGCAGCGCTGAAGCAGTGCGTGTGTGAAGCAGTAGCAGCGCGCGCACTTTTTGCTTTCACACAGGCAGCGTTTGTCGCGCGCAGTTCAACCGCGGGTTGTGTACAGAGTAGACCTACTCTATCATGGGTAAGTTTGCATTTCTCTTTAATGTATTTGCAAAGCAAAGATTTATCATGAAGCTAATTTTTTTTTTTTTTTTATCGTTTATGTAACACTTGTTTCTGATGTTTTTTATTTCGTTTAGTGCGAGTTTTGGATAGAAGAAAGGCCATCGCACTGTATGTGCTTTTACGACGACTACGGAGAAGGATGAGACGTAGACTTTGGGTTCACTCTATGAACCGTCGCAGAAAAGAATATGGTGCATATTATCATCTTGTCTCTGAACTCCGTCTTGACGGTGACCGGCACATGAACTACTTCAGGATGAGTGCAGAGCAAATGGATAACATTCTATCACAGATTGGATGCCTCCTAACCAGGCAAACAACAAACTACAGGCAGTCCATTGAACCCAAGCAACGGCTTGCAGTTACACTGAGGTAAGATCAACATGTTAAATTCCGGAGCCAATTAATGATTTTATATATATATATATATATATATATATATATATATATATATATATATATATATATATATATATATATATATACAGTCTTGTTCAAAATAATAGCAGTACAATGTGACTAACCAGAATAATCAAGGTTTTTCGTATATTTTTTTATTGCTACGTGGCAAACAAGTTACCAGTAGGTTCAGTAGATTCTCAGAAAACAAATGAGACCCAGCATTCATGATATGCACGCTCTTAAGGCTGTGCAATTGGGCAATTAGTTGAAAGGGGTGTGTTCAAAAAAATAGCAGTGTGGCATTCAATCACTGAGGTCATCAATTTTTGGAAGAAACAGGTGTGAATCAGGTGGCCCCTATTTAAGGATGAAGCCAACACTTGTTGAACATGCATTTGAAAGCTGAGGAAAATGGGTCGTTCAAGACATTGTTCAGAAGAACAGCGTACTTTGATTAAAAAGTTGATTAGAGAGGGGAAAACCTATAAAGAGGTGCAAAAAATGATAGGCTGTTCAGCTAAAATGATCTCCAATGCCTTAAAATGGAGAGCAAAACCAGAGAGACGTGGAAGAAAACGGAAGACAACCATCAAAATGGATAGAAGAATAACCAGAATGGCAAAGGCTCAGCCAATGATCACCTCCAGGATGATCAAAGACAGTCTGGAGTTACCTGTAAGTACTGTGACAGTTAGAAGACGTCTGTGTGAAGCTAATCTATTTTCAAGAATCCCCCGCAAAGTCCCTCTGTTAAAAAAAAGGCATGTGCAGAAGAGGTTACAATTTGCCAAAGAACACATCAACTGGCCTAAAGAGAAATGGAGGAACATTTTGTGGACTGATGAGAGTAAAATTGTTCTTTTTGGGTCCAAGGGCCACAGGCAGTTTGTGAGACGACCCCCAAACTCTGAATTCAAGCCACAGTACACAGTGAAGATAGTGAAGCATGGAGGTGCAAGCATCATGATATGGGCATGTTTCTCCTACTATGGTGTTGGGCCTATTTATCGCATACCAGGGATCATGGATCAGTTTGCATATGTTAAAATACTTGAAGAGGTCATGTTGCCCTATGCTGAAGAGGACATGCCCTTGAAACGGTTGTTTCAACAAGACAATGACCCAAAACACACTAGTAAACGGGCAAAGTCTTGGTTCCAAACCAACAAAATTAATGTTATGGAGTGGCCAGCCCAATCTCCAGACCTTAATCCAATTGAGAACTTGTGGGGTGATATCAAAAATGCTGTTTCTGAAGCAAAACCAAGAAATGTGAATGAATTGTGGAATGTTGTTAAAGAATCATGGAGTGGAATAACAGCTGAGAGGTGCCACAAGTTGGTTGACTCCATGCCACACAGATGTCAAGCAGTTTTAAAAAACTGTGGTCATACAACTAAATATTAGTTTAGTGATTCACAGGATTGCTAAATCCCAGGAAAAAAAAATGTTTGTACAAAATAGTTTTGACTTCAACTAATTCAACTAATTGCCCAATTGCACAGCCTTAAGAGCGTGCATAAATAGAGTTTTAATAAATAAATGTAAAGTAAAACACATATTGCACAGGTTCTAAACTGTAAATAAATACATTTGACTAGGGAATATAAAGTAAAACAATTTTTTATTAAAATAAATTGAACACGTATCACAACAAAGTTAGAAAGTTATCAAGCTTACATGCATAACAATATGTTTACAAGAAAAATAGTACCAAAAATAACCACACTATTACACCAACCGTGCCAAACTATTTAAAATATATGGTTGAAATAAATAAATAAAAAAGCAATTTAACAACTTTTTAACAAACTGTGATACTACAGTTGATGGTAAACAGACGAATGCTGTTCAGGCATGTTGGCCATTGGGGGAGGTGAGAATGGGTGGGTGGGGGGGATGGGTTTGTTTCTCATGGTAGGAGGGTGTGGGGTGAACAGGCTGAAATCCAGATGTTTAGGGGTGCTGGCTACCTCTGCTATGGAACACTGTGTTGCCTCTGACCTTCATCTTCTAACTCCACATCAGCCAGGTATGTCATGATCTGTATTTGTGCCCTGGTACGGTTTCTGGGAAGCAGACAATTCAGTTTTGGAACCAAACTGAGGGCGAAATAGTACATTTCATCCTCCTGTCTGGGGACATTTGGTGGTGCAGGAGTAGTGGGTTGTGTAATAATGTCCAATAACTGTTGCTCTGTTATAGTTGGAGAAACTGTTCTTCTACGTTTTTGCCTTTGTTGTTGACTGTCAGTCATCAGTGCTTGAACCCTGGGGTGCATGGTGGGGGTTTGGGAGTCAGCTCTGTGAGGTGTGGAGGTGCTAGGCAGTGGTGTTGGGGTAGCTGATCTTTCTCCTGCCAGTAAGGGTGTTGCAGGCCTCTGAATGGCAGGAAGGGGACCGAAAGTTGTAGTCAATTCAGACAACTCTGCTTCTGCATCCTCCTCAACCACAGTCATGTCCAGAGGTTCCAGAGGTTCCAGCTCGCTCTGCAAAGTGTGTCTGGAACTACAAATTAATTAAAATATGATATCACCAAAGCATAATTATGTTTGTACATTACGCACCACAAGTACCATTATACTAATGCTCACTGAAACATAATTTTGTACTAATTGTCCATATGAGAAATTAAGAAACCTACATAGAAATGTAAAATAAGAGGTCCACAACACTGACAAACTTACCTTCTAGGCTGCATGTATGGCAACAGAAATGACATCACTCTGTCATACTTCCATTCCCTGACTGTGCTTCCATTCCCTGACTGTGCCTCCTGACTGTGGAGAGCCAAAGCATCCACATTTTGGGAAAAATGGAACTTCCCAAACTGCCTAGGTTCTATTCACGGGAAACATGATACTATTGTGTCACATGCACATTCTGGTAGCTTGTTTTTTAACTACAAGAGGACATTCTCTATAGTTCTCCTCGCAGTAGCAGATGCAGACTATAGATTTACGTTTGTCCAGGTCGGAGACTTCGGCAGAACAAGCGATGGTGGGGTGTACAGTGGTTCTGCTCTCGGCAGAGCCATGGAGGCCAAGACTTTGTCTGTCCCTGCAGACTGCCCTTTGCCGGGATCTGGTGTACAAGGCCCAATGCCATACACCATGGTGGGTGATGCTGCATTCCCACTAAAAACTTATTTGATGAGACCTTTTCCTGGGAACAGACTTCCACGATGGAGAAAACTGTTCAATTACAGACTGTCACGGGCAAGGATGGTTGTGGAATGCGCCTTTGGCATTCTGTCATCCAGGTGGAGGGTTCTCCATACTAGGATGAATGTGAAGCCAGACAATGCCGACTCTATAGTCACTGCCACATGCATCCTACATAATTACCTAACAAGCTCATCGGAAAATCAGAGGTGGCTGGCTGAGGCAGAAGAAAAAGGGGAAGTTCTACCACCTGTAAGAAGCATGGGTGGAAATAGGGGAGCCAGGGAAGCTTACAATGCGCGTGAAAAACTTTGCACATTTTTCAGCTCCCCTGAAGGTAGAGTGTCCTGGCAAGACAATATGGTGTAGAGGACGTTCTGACAAACCAATTTAATGCACAGTACAATTTTGTATACTGAAAATTGTTAATAGCATAACTTCTAGCTTAACTTGAAACCTCCATTTACTTGTGTGTGTGTGTGTGTGTGTGTGTGTGTGTGTGTGTATAAGTATGTATCATCTTCTCATATATGTGTATTTATTGTGTGTAATTAACCAATTGTAAATAAATACTACAAATTAATCACTTTGTCATTTATCGAAAAAATACAATCATACAAGAATAGTACAGATTATTGTATATATCGCTGAAGCCCATACAAAATGTTTTGTGCTAAACATACACATTTATTAGAGGAAAGTCACAGGCTTTTGAGGTTGCGGTCAAACCAGAGATAAGTACTTTGACATTATTTTGTTTATTAATTAGAGTAAATAAATTTTGAATATTTTAATCCCTGAATTATGTTTATTATATACTTTTTAAATGTTTTACACATTATTCATGTCCATGAAAAGCACACTGCTAAAAAGAGAAACTTCAGGAAATTGTCTTGAAAAATTGGATAAGCATCAAATTTACATGCTTACCCATCATAAACCTCTTAAAGATAATTCATAAATGACTGTAATAACTTCTTAATGATATATTGTAGGCTACATGAGCAAATTATCTAAAAAATGATTTTTAAAATTGACAAAATAAGGCACATCATAGTCTATCTACATGTCTATACTGTATGTGTGCTATATTAATGTGTGTATATTATATTTAACTATCCATATTTAGTTGTTCGTTCGTGAGACAACGAAAGATTGTCAAAAACACTTTGAAATGACTTCCCATCAGCACCAAGAGCCGTTGCAACTTCCTCCCATGCTTTCTCCTTCACTTGTAAGTCTTTATACAGCAAATTGTTTGGATCATAGAGAACTTTTTGTTTCTCGACCTCCACGATGAGACGAGTGTCGTCCATTGCTGTCTTTCAGGTGCACACTGCCTGTGACACCACGTGCTTTTTTTTATTGTTTCTGTTTTATGCCAGCATAGAATATATACATATAATATATATAATTTAATATCATAATATATAATTTAAATCATATTTAATATAAGCTAAACTGGCATAAATTATTTAAAATTAGTTTTGTAGTTCAGGCAAAAAAAAACTTATGGCAGTGACTTCGGTTTTTGTGTAGAACTCTTTTTTTTCTTCCACAGCGCCGGATGTCATGGTGACTGAGAAACACACGCAACACTTCACTAAATTATTTCATGGTTAAATGTGTTATTTTTCATGTTAACCAGGTTAATTTTGATCAGAACAATGTACTGTGGCTTTAATTCATCGTGAGCAACTCGTCAAAAATAGAGCCGGCGCCGAAACGATCACGGCACTGCCGCTTCTGCTCTGCTCCTGCTCCGCGCCGCTGCGCCGCCTCTGCTGCCGGTGTGCGCCGGAAAAAATACGCGCTGCTTACGCGTGCAGTGTGAAGCCGGCGTTAAAGTCATTTTTGCCGCACACACCGTTGCGCTCGTGCGGACGGGCAGTTTGATAAATGCAAGTAAATTCATCAGTTCAATCTTTGTGTGCTGAAAAGGCTCATAAGTTCCTGTAGAGATAGCGATACACATTCTCCTTTTTTTGCCAAATAAATGAAAAGCATGTCATCAATGTCTTCTCTCTTTCTGAATCAAAATCTCACCGAGCTTTCCTCAGAGATGGTCAAGTTCAGTTTGTGCATGATTACATGATATGTAACTTTTTTTACTGCTGTATCCTAAATTGTTGATAATTAAGATATATATCATATGATGAAGTACATTTCTGGAGTGTTAACGATTAAAAGAAAAAAACAAAAACAAGAACCGAACTGTGGATTTTGTGAACCGTGCCACCCCTAATATGCAACTCATCTGTTGCAGTTTTCATCCATTTTATTTATTGTTTTTGGTCGTTTAGTTAATTTATTGTAGATGTTTAAAATGTTTTCACTGTTAAATAGTCTTTAGAAATAAAAGTTTATTGATCATTGAAAAATGTACCTGCATTATTATGCCATTATCATTATTTTAGATGAAAATGGTCTCAGAACGACAATATTATCGTTTATCCCAATAATTTATTGGCCAATTTATCATCCAGCTAAATTTGTTATCGTGACAGGCCTAGTCTTAACTAAACCTTGATGTGGTATCACAATTGAAATAATACTCTTATAATAATCTCTTTTAATAATGATTAAATTTGGTTAAAAATAATAATATTTTTTTTAAATAAAACTTCTGACTTTCTTTTCTTCCACAGAAAGATCTTCATGAAAACATTTGAAGACCACGCAAGAAGAGCAGGTTCAGCCGCAGACTGGTTCATCCCATGAGGACAGGTTCAGTTCTGAAGCGGAAGTGTTGAAGAAGTTTATGTGATGTGAGTTGTAAGACTTGAACTAATGTTAGCAAATGAGACTTTATTGTAATGTATTAACTAACATGAACTAACAATGAGCAATACATTATTACAGTATTTAGTAAACTTTATTAAACGGTTAGTTCATCCAAAAATAAAAATTGTCCATTAACTCCTCTCCCTAATGTCGCTCCACACCCGTAAGACCTCCGTTCATCTTCACACACAGTTTAAGATATTTTATATTTAGTCCGAGAGCGTGTGCAAGTGTATGCACACTATACTGTCCATGTCCAGAAAGGGAATAAAAACATCATCACAGTAGTCCATATGAGACATCAGTTAAAGCTACACTGTGTAACTTTTTTAGTTTATTCTTAGCTAAAAACACTTAGTTCTTTCAAAAATATATGTGCTCATTAATGTATATTTACTTCTTTCAAGTAATAAAGTATTCTCGTAAGTTTATAATATACCATTGAAAACACATACGGGTGAGGGGTTCGAATGCCGGTCGCCATGTTGCTCCTCCATCTTGAAAGTACATTAGCCAAAGAGGGACACACCCGTAAATTCAAGCTTCGCCTTTCACGTTTTAACACTCGATGACACTGTGCTGAATGTGAAGAGGGGGATTGCTTGAGACTGCAATTTGAAAACCTGAAAGCCTTTTTGAAAGTCTTTTGCTGATGAAGGATCACTCTTATTCTCGAGGATATGTATTAGAGTCGCCAAGGAAGCAAAAAAGAGAATTAAGATGGCAACGTAATAGTTTCCTAAAGTAACCTCATCACTTGAAGGAGCACTCATGGACGAGGTCGAACTGGAAGCCATGTTAATCTTGGACTAAATCGTAGGAGTTAAAACGAAATCAGAATTGAGAAGAACAGACACTATTATTCACTGGCTGGTCATAAACCTTTACACCGCTAGATGGGGGAAAATATCACACAGTGAGGCTTTAAAGTGTCTCTTGAAGCATCGGAAATACATTTTGGTCCAAAAATAACAAAAACTACGACTTTATTCAGCATTGTCTTCTCTTCCGCGTTTGTTTTTAATCCTCAAATAAAGATTCAAACCTGCAATAAATTTCATCCTTGAACTAAAATAACTGCATTTAATAATTTGAACTCAATTATCTAAAAAAAAAATAAAAAAAAAGTTATAGTAGTACAGCCAAGAATTACAACAAACCTTCCGCTTATGTCGGAAGCTGCTCTCATCTATTACCACAAATTCGCTTCTTCCACCCACATGAGTTTATTCCTTGCTTTCAGTCTTTTCATTGAAAGGATGCAGACTTTCCTCATTTTTTTGCCATTCTGCTCAATGGTCTACTGCTTTCAGCAATACCATCAGCAATTAAGTCAATCTGCCTTAGCCTGAGCCCTTGTGAAAACCTGATGAAGATATGATTAGTTAGTTCTCACTTGATAAACAATATTAGATATATATCTGGCATCTATACACAAAGACTGGCCATCACACAGATAGATAGATAGATAGATAGATAGATAGATAGATAGATAGATAGATAGATAGATAGATAGATAGATAGATAGATAGATAGATAGATAGATAGATAGACAGACAAACAGAGATAGATAGATAGATAGATAGATAGATAGATAGATAGATAGATAGATAGATAGACAAGACAGGCAGACAGATAGATAGATAGATAGATAGATAGATAGATAGATAGATAGATAGATAGATAGATAGATAGATAGATAGATAGATAGACAGACAAACAGAGATAGATAGATAGATAGATAGATAGATAGATAGATAGATAGATAGATAGATAGACAAGACAGGCAGACAGATAGATAGATAGATAGATAGATAGATAGATAGATAGATAGATAGATAGATAGATAGACAGACAAACAGAGATAGATAGATAGATAGATAGATAGATAGATAGATAGATAGATAGATAGATAGATAGATAGATAGATAGATAGATAGATAGATAGATAGACAAGACAGGCAGACAGATAGATAGATAGATAGATAGATAGATAGATAGATAGATAGATAGATAGATAGATAGATAGATAGATAGATAGATAGACAGACAAACAGAGATAGATAGATAGATAGATAGATAGATAGATAGATAGATAGATAGATAGATAGATAGATAGATAGATAGACAGACAAACAGAGATAGATAGATAGATAGATAGATAGATAGATAGATAGATAGATAGATAGATAGATAGATAGATAGATAGATAGATAGACAAGACAGGCAGACAGATAGATAGATAGATAGATAGATAGATAGATAGATAGATAGATAGATAGATAGATAGATAGATAGATAGACAAGACAGGCAGATAGATAGATAGATAGATAGATAGATAGATAGATAGATAGATAGATAGATAGATAGATAGATAGATAGATAGATAGATAGATAGATAGATAGATAGATAGATAGATAGATAGATAGATAGATAGATAGACAAGACAGGCAGACAGATAGATAGATAGATAGATAGCCTAGAATTCTCAAAAACAGATCTTGTCTTAATAGTGTGATGACAGGTTCTTCTAGGATGTCTTGAACTTTTAAAGTTCCTGTGATTAAAAAAGGTTCGTATTTTATACATTTGCAGAAGTAACCCCACAGCCCTGATAAGAAAGATAGGACACTTTCATATCATAGCGCCGTTAAAGCATCAATTACATACCATGAGTAGTAGTCACTTTTACTGGAGGTAGATTTGAACTTCATGTTTCTCTTGCAGCGAAGACACCTCAACCTCTTCCTCTGGTTTTTCTTCTGAAGCCACTTAATCAACTTTAATGTTTTCCTTTTTGAGTGTCTTCCTTCAACATGGTGAAGTAACTTTCTTGATAAAGACATGGTATCTTGAAAAGGAAAAACAAATTAAAATAAAATATATAATAATTGAAATCCTTAAAGTATCTTTCCTTTTTTTTCTCCAGTTGTATTACTGGGTAATTCTTGAGCACTTAATCAGGCAATATAGTGCAATATAATGTGTACAGATGCAAGAAAAAGTATGTGAAGCGCTTGCACATACAAAATTGACCAAAAATGTAAAAATAATACTGTCCCTGATGATCCGTGTGTGTGTGTGTGTGTTTGTGTGTGTGTGTGTGTGTGTGTGTGTGTGTGTGTGTGTGTGTGTGTGTGTGTGTGTGTGTGTGTGTGTGTGTGTGTGTGTGTGTGTGTGTGTGTGTGTGTGTGTGTGTGTAACCCAGCAAACCTGTCAACAGAAAGTCTTGTCTTGTTCTCTCAGACGGAGAGTTAGACCGAGAAAGCCAGAGAAGAGAAGAGCAGAAGAAGATGAAGAGATGATGAAGTGATGATAAGAGCAGAGCTTATTGGATAATCTTAGCTGTGTACGTTTCATTGCTCTGACTTCATCTAGATGTTTCAATACTTTGTCTGAATGTTACACTGCGTCTAACCAGTGCGATTCCCACAAGTGTTATTATACCAAGAGCAAAACTATGGAGAATCACTGCCTCACATCATCATCATCCTGCGACGATAAAACATTTCTCTGATCTCATTACATTCAACAACAATAGAACATATAGTCAGAAAAATATTAAAACGTAAAAGGACAAATTAAATGTATTTTCATCAATACAATCAGCTCCAAGTTTCGTCATATTTTCTTATTTGTATCTATTTTTCTATGTAGATTTCTATGCACTTACATGATTTTAGACGCAGCTTTGAAAAGGACTTTTATTTTGGTCTCCGTGTGTGACATCATCAAGCTGCGTCGCGCTCCTGCATCTGTTGTGATTCTGCTGGAGAAAGGTTTGTGTTTTAAGCGTTAAGTGGTGTATTAATAGATGTAACGATGCATTGCTTTATCTAACATACATCAGCGTTGTGTGATTAAAGTAACACAATAAACGCGCGTGTAACATGAATTCAGTCTCTGGCGAGTGACGAGACTTACGAGTCAATTGAACCGATTGATTCACAACAAATGATTCAGTGATTCGAAGCGCTCTGTTATCTCGATTTCTACAAATCATTAAATAACTAAACTACCTAATATATCAAGGATCTGCATAATTTGCATTATTTTTTTTATAGTGTTAGTAGTTCTGAGTATTTGTCTAATCAGGTCATTTAGGTCCATTAACTCTTTGACTGATAACTGGCAAAAATAGAATTCATGACAATACAATATCTTTCACAGAAATATGACAAATGAATTTAAGATAACTGACCAAATAATAATAAGTAATGATTCAAAACAATGTCTAAAAAAATGATTGTCTTTGGCAGGGGTGTCAAACTCATTGTGGTCTGGGGGCGCATAAACCTTAATCTGATGTCAAGGGGATCGGACCAGTGAACTTATAGCAAAATTACATAGAACTAACAATAAGTCAGCTTTTTTCTTTGTGTTAGTCAAAAGAAGTAAATTATAAAAATCTTTATATTAAATGAATTGTCCTTTTACAAAATATATTATGAACAAACCAACAAGTAGTATGTGCAATTTCAAAAACACTATTATTCAGATTTACAAATACATTTTGCATAAAAATTATCACAGTTATTGTACAAAGTCACAAAACATTTAGTCACAGTTTTGTGGAACTTAAAAACACTGTCCTGCATGTTAACATAAATCAAATATCAAAATATAGAAATGATTTAAAATCCATTTTCCTCTTCTGGGAAACAGTTCTGAACACATGAATTGACTTGCATCTATATCAATATCAGGCATCATGTCCTGAGCGGCAGCCAATTTCAGAATCTCATTTAGGTGCTTATGCTTCGAGCGCAGCTTCGTTTTATTACTGAGAAAACTTCACAAACATGCACAACATTTTGCAGCCAGTGCTGTTAATTTAGGATAGCCTGGCAGGAGATACTGATAAAAGGTGTCCAAGCCCACAGAAGCAAATTTGTCCTTCAATTCTTCATCACACTGCAAATCAATTATTTCAAGTTGCATGTCAACGAGCACATCAGAAGCGCTGACTGTAAATGGTGAGCGAAAAACTGCGAATTCTGTCTTGAGTTCGCCAAAGACCTGAAATCGTTTCTCAAACTCTCTCAGCAACCCGGAAATCTTGTCTCCGTACTGTCTCAGGTCAGGATTAACACTTGCTGCGCACACATCTCTGCGCATAATAAATCTCTGCGCACACATCTCTGACGCGAATAAATCGCGCGAAGTTGGGCGCGTGAACAATTTGAATCCATTCGCGCGTGAAATTCGCTTCATTCGCGTGTGACATTCACTACACAACAGACGCGAATTCGCATCATGGGAGGGGTTTCTGCCAGGCAGCGGCAGTCGGACTATCCGAGTTAAGGCTGCTCTCACCGGGGTTGATGAGCGCTGAGCTCCGGTGATCGCCTGGGTCTCACACCTCCGAAAACACCAGATCAAATTTTCAAATAGGAGCTCTCTTAATAAATAAATAACATATTTGAGCTTTAAACAACTACATTCTCGCCTGAAAAACTATTAAAAGTACATTTTGTGACACAATAGAGTAGTATTTTTAAATTACTCTGGCCTCGGGGTTCCCCTATGGGTTTCCCATCCGTCACTTCACCACGTGACAGCACTATGCAGGCTCCTCATTGGTTAACGCGGCGCGAATATCCACCAAAGTTTCAACTTGAGCGGTTCGCGCGAATCACGCGTTCAAAACGCTCAATTTGCGTGATCATTGCCGCTTCATTCGCGCGAATCGTGCCGCAGAATGCCTATTCGCGTCTGCATTGAATTAACATCTAAATCACTCATTCGCGTGCGGTGTGAACGCAGCATTAGACAGGGAAATGAGCAGGGTCACCGCTTGCCATCTGCGTCTCCCATAACGTGAGCTTTAACTTGAATGCACGCATGCTGTCATAATACTGTCACAATTTTTCGTCCTTTTGTTCAGATTATTCAAGTGCTCTGTAATATCAACCATAAATGCAAAGTCCTGCAGCCATAGTGGGCAGTTCCTTAACAGGTTTACCTTTTCCCTCCATAAAATGTCCGATTTTCCCCACGTAGCTCAAAGAAGCGATTTACAGTGAAATTAACAGTTCGGACAACCACCTCCATGATGTGATCCATTTTTAACAACTTGCAGCATAACGCCTCCTAATGCAAAATGCAATGAAATGTCCAAAAATCCCCCATGTGCAGCTTGTATTTTCTCTCTGAACTGTCACAACACCTGCCTTTTTCCCGATCATTGACGGCGCTATCAGTAGCCATGCTTGCGTCGCGAGACCAGTCCGCCCCGACTCTGTCCAGCGCTCCCACGACGGTGCGGAAAATGTCCTCAGCTGTTGTGGTATCGGTCATAGGCACCAACTCTAGAAACTCCTCTGTGACAGTCAAAGTATGGTCAACTCCACGAATGAATATGGCCAGTTGAGCGACATCCGTAACATCAGCTCTCTCATCAATAGCAACAGAAAATGCCAGAAATGACTGCACTTTGCGTTTCAGTTGGCTGTCAAAATCTGCCGATAGTTCCGAAATCCTGTCTGCCACGGTATTTCTCGTTAAGCTAATATTGGCAAAAGTTTCTCAGGACACACATTTTCGGCAGCCTTCATCATGCAATTTTTGACGAACTCCCCCTCCCCTTTGATGCTAATGCGATTTCCCTAGCAATTAGGCAGCTGGCTTTCACCGCAGCATCACTGGCCTCTCGGCTCCGGGTGAATACAGATTGATGTTTCCTCAGACCCACCAACATTTCATTTACCTTCTACAACTGTTGTGTTTTTCGCCATTCAGAGTTTCATAGTGGCGCCGAATATTATATTCCTTAAGCACCGAAACTTGCTGCATGCTCTGTGAACATATAGGAAGAGGTCCATTTTTCTTGAAAAATCCAACACACTGTGTCCACTTTTCTCTTTTTTGACAAAGACATTTTGACGATGAGGGTGAAAAATCCAACACTTTTCAACAAAAAAAGCAACCAAACGGCACTCAGACCGTGAAGATCTGCTCAACGCTATCTCACTCACGACCAATTCGTATGTGTTTTCAGAGGTGGCTAATTCGTATTATTTTTTTTTAATTGAACAAATATAAAAGCAAATAATAACAATTCAAAAAACGATTTAACAACAGCAACATCAACAAAAACAATTATAATTCGTACGAATTATTGACCGGTAGGTTTAGGGGCGGGGTTCCCCCCGGGCCGGACCGAACCCCCTAGCGGGCCGTACGTTTAACACCACTGGTCTTTGGTGTGCGTGACACGTGTAAATAAAAAAGGAGTGAGAGAGCTGTTTAAAAACCAAACACCGCGTCAAAAGGACTTGCGTGTCAAAATTAGATCATCGAAGAGGTGTTTTATTAATATCAAACTGCATCTAAGAATAAAATTGATACACCACCAAGTTGATTAAATAAATGGATAGCAAAATATTCCACAGAGCAGTTATTTTGAATAATTAAAAGCCTCCAAACATTTGTTTTTTAAATAAACTTGATTTAATCAATGATAAATGCAGTATCCAATCGATTAGATCTCTTGGTTTAAATCTCTACTCCTCCATCTAAATTAGTTTGGGTTAAGATTCCCTCATTTGAGTGGGAATATATTTTGGGATTTTCTTAGAAATTGTGGAATTGTGTAATAAATAAAACCAAAGAAGTGTCATTTAACACATCAGAACATATCCTAAAAAACACATTAGATTTGAGATTTCTAAGTGTTCAAATGAAATGCAGTCTAGTTTTAAATCTGTTTTACTTCATTCAAATGAATATGATTTCTAAAACAAATATATATATATATATATATATATATATATATATATATATATATATATATATATATTTGTTTTAGAAATCATGGACAATCAATCAATCAAAAAAATCAAAACACAATTTTGCTCATTTTCAACAAAGTCTGAAATTAATTTAACATGTTTGTGATGCGCTTTAATTTTTTATTCAACTTTTATTGTTTCTATTTATAGCAATTGTTTTGTTTCAATTTATACTTTCAGAATGTGAAAATGTGTAAAGAAACTTGCTGTTGAACTCTGCCATTATGAAAGTTTAATAATAATATATAAACTATCACTCTCTTGCCAGTGCTGTGACTAGGAGAGATTTAGTGTGGATTTATTTTTCTTTCTTTGAATTATTCTCATCTTAAACAGGACAAACACACTGAAAAACTCTCTGAGAAGCGACTGAGAGCCACGTGACACACTATTATAAAGATGGAGTTTATTAAAGAGGAGACCGAAGACGTGAAGATTGAAGAAACATTCAGAGTGAAACAAGAAGAAACTGAGGAACAAACAGGTTGGGTTCATTCTCAAAGCTCAATTTTGTCCCCCTGACCCGTCTCTGATGGACTCCTCTAGACCCTTGAAGGTGTGCTGTGGTATTTGGCACCAAGATGTTAGCAGTAGATCCTTTAAGTCCTGTAAGTTGCGAAGTGGGCCTCCATAGATCGGACTTCCGATGCTCGATTGGATTGAGATCTGGGGAATTTGGAGGTCGAGTCAACGCCTCAAACACGTTGTTGTGCTTCTCAAACCATTCCTGAAGCATTTGTGCTTTGTGTCAGGAGCATTATCCTGCTGGAAGAGCCACAGCCACCAGAATACCGTTTCCATCAAAGGCTGAACATCAGGGGTCTCAAACTCAACCTATCTGGGGGCCGCTAGAGGTAGACTCGGGGTCAAGTGTTCCACAAAAAGGAGCACAACTGATCCAATCTTCTCAATCTTTATTATTAACGCTTCTGAACATGAGCTGTTCTTCTGAATTTGATTTGACGATTCTTGTCCTTCTGAACATGAATGAGCTAGTTTTTTTTTAAATATAGTCTATAGAAATTAAAATTATTATGTAATATGTAGGGGTGTAACGATTCGGTTTAACTTCGATTTGACTGAAATAAATCAGTCACACTGATTTAAAATTTTGGCTAAAAAGTTACTGAATTGATTTCAAATCACTGAATCGTTTCGGATCATATCGTTCTAAATGAACCAATATCGTCGTTAAATCATATCGACAACCTTAAAGGTCCCGTTCTTCGCGATTCCATCTTTCAATCTTTAGTTAATGTGTAATGTTGCTGTTAGAGCATAAATAATAACTGTAAAATTATAAAGCTCAAAGTTCAATGCCAAGCGAGATATTTTATTTAACAGAAGTTCCCTTTCAAAGCCTACAGCGAGCGGCCGGTTTGGACTACACCGCTGCACTTCCTGCTGTAATGACGGCACTAAAACCTTAGTTGACGAACCCTCCGCCCACAAGAACACGCAAATTCGGGGGCGTTGTCCTTTTGCTCTCGCAGGTCGAGAATAGGAAGCGTTGTTTTTGTAGAGTGTGTTTGTCGTCATGCCATTGAAACTGTTATTTTCATCCCGGAGTCAAATCACCTTTGTTTGGCCTTCCCACGGACGCTGTACGTAGAGATCAATGGCTACAGTTTATGGTTAACTCGGTTCCGGAAAATTATAATCACAATTTAAAACTATGTGCAGCACATTTTGCTGAGGACAGCTTCCTCAATCTCAATCAGTTTAATGCCGGATTCGCAGAAAGATTATTCTTAAAAGATGACGCAGTTCCCTCTTTGTCTGGAGCACAACTGATCCAATCTTCTCAATCTTTATTATTAACGCTTCTGAACATGAGCTGTTCTTCTGAATTTAATTTGACGATTCTTGTCCTTCTGAACATGAATGAGCAATTTTTTTTTTAAATATAGTCTATAGAAATTAAATTATTATGTAATATGTAGGGGTGTAACGATTCGTTTTAACAATGATTCGATTCGGTTGAAATAAAACTTTCACACTGATTTAAATTTTTGGCTAAAAAGTTACTGAATTGATTTCAAGTCACTGAATCGTTTCGGATCATATCGTTCTAAATGAACCAATATCGTCCTTAAATCGTATCGACAACCTCAAATCGTGATACGAATCGAATCGTTGTTAAACGAATCGTTACACCCCTAGTAATAATGAATTTTAATTTAATTTAAAATAGACTAATTCGAAGCAAGGCCGTAACTAGGTCAAACAGAACAGGGGGAAATAATCTTTTTGAGACTGTTTTGCAAACAATATGTACATTAATTTGTGTCAAATAGATTATTAGTCCTGAGTTTTTACGCATTAGTGAATAAATACATAAATAGAGTTCCCTAGTGGTCTAGTGATAGTTTTTGTTAACCGTCTCAAAGGTTCTGGGTTCTAATCCGCTCTCATATAATTGTTTTCCTTCTTCATTCAAATCAAAGATGCTCATCAGTGATTGTATATTAAGAGTTGGGACACGTTTGTGTGCATTTTTTTTATGATTACAAAGGAAAGAATTGAATCTCTCCGCAACGGCATTAAGCGATAGATTGATTTAGCCTATTTTGATTTGATTGGCCATCTCAATCATTTTGACATTGACGAGCGCCATTAGACATTCGTTTCGACTGTCTGATCAGCCTCACATTCTGTTCCTGTCAATCAGCCGCACTAACATGTCAAATGGGGGCCACACAATCATCCCATGGGCCGTGAGTTTGAGACCCATGGTGAATAGGGTCTGCAACATTGCTTAGGTAGGTGGAGCGTGTCAAAGTAACATCCACATGGATGGAGGACCCAAGGTTTCCCAGCAGAACATTGCCCAAAGCATCACACTCATAGAAGCTTTGCAACTGGGTAAATGTGTGTCAACGCCAGCTCCATCGCTTAGAGAGTTTGTTACTTGAAGATTTTAAAGTGTCTTCCAGAGAGGATGGTACTGTATTTAAATGATCAAGAAGGGAAGTTCAGGTAGAAGTGCAGGTGTTAAAGGGGGGGGCTGAAATAGAGTAGTATTGCATCCTTCATATCTCCGATAAGTCTTTAGTTTTACTATATTTATAAAAGAAAGACAGAAAAAAACTAGCAGCTGGAGGCGTATAGTGTGGGCGGGGCTGAAGAATCACGAGTCAATGCAGCTATTGCATTGAATTGGAAAGAAAGGTGATCTAAGCAATTTTAAACGTGGCATGGTTGTTGGTGCCAGACAGGCCAGTCTGAGTATTTCACAATCTGCTAAATTACTGGGATTTCACGCACAACCATTTCTAGGGTTTACAAAGAATGGTGTGAAAAGGGAAGAGCATCCAGTATGCAGCAGTCCTGTGGGAGAAAATGCTTTGTTGATGCTAGAGGTCAGAGGAGAATGGGCCGACTGATTCAAGCTGATAGAAGAGCAACTTTGACTGATATAACCACTCGTTACAACCGAGGTATGCAGCTAAGCATTTGTGAAGCCGGTTGTAGGCGGATGGGCTACAACATTTACCTGAACATTCAGTATTGTGCACACAGTATATAGTATGTAGTATATAGCACACAGGAGGTGAGGGAGATTTGGGGGGGAAAGAAGTGCAGCATTGCTCTGGTGTCTAGGGGGTTAAACTGGTGTTAATTTGAATTTGTCTCTTTTTGTCTTAGATCTGATGGCCCTGAACGAGGAGAGTGAAGTACTGAATGAAATGGAAGAGAAAGATCAATATAAGAATCAAAATGATTTAATAACAAGAGAAAAAACTTTTAGTTGCTCACAGCCTGAAAAGACTTTGTCACGAAAAAAGGCTGAATGTAAGGGAACTAGAAGTAATTTCATCTGCCAACAGTGTGGAAAGAGATTTGCAAAAAAAGCAAACCTTAACAGACACATGACACTTCACTCTGGGAAGCAACTCTACACATGCCTTCAATGTGGAAAGAGTTTAACTCAAAAACAACACTTTGTAGACCACATAAGAATCCACACTGGAGAGAAACCATTCACCTGCCAACAGTGTGGAAGGAGTTTCAGCCGAAAAGGAAGCCTTAACAGGCACATGAAAATTCACTCTGGAGAGAAGCCCTACACCTGCCAACAGTGTGGAAAGAGTTTTCCGGAAAAGGGAGTCCTTAACAGGCACATGAAAATTCATACTGGAGAGAAGCCTTACACCTGCCAATACTGTGGAAGAAGTTTCAACCTGAAAGGAAACCTTAATTACCACATGAGAATTCACAGTGGAGAGCAGCTTTTCACATGCCAACACTGTGGAAAGAGTTTTGACCAACATGAACACTTTCAAGTTCACATGAGAGTTCACAGTGGAGAGAAATCCTACACATGCCCTCAGTGTGGAAAGAGTTTTGCTAAAAAATCAAACTTTAACAGACACTTGAGACTTCACTCTGGGGGGCAACTCTACACATGCCCTCAGTGTGGAAAGAGTTTGAATCAAAAACAACACTTTGTAGACCACATAAGAATCCACACTGGAGAGAAACCGTTCACCTGCCAACAGTGTGGAAAGAGTTTGAATCAAAAACAACACTTTGTAGACCACATAAGAATCCACACTGGAGAGAAACCGTTCACCTGCCAACAGTGTGGAAAGAGTTTCAACCGAAAAGGAAGCTTTGACAGGCACATGAAAATTCACAATGGAGAAAACCCGTTTACATGTGGACATTGTGGGAAAAGTTTTAGGTATAAAAAAGCCCTGGAGTACCACATGAGTATTCATGTATGAGAGAACTGGCTTTATACTGTATGTCATCACTGTGGAATTGATTTCAAAGACCGAAAGCGCCTCATGTTTGAGAGGTGGTATAACGGTATAATCATTTCCAGGGCTTGACATTAACTTTTTTGCTCACCAGCCACATGACTAGTGGTTTTCCAAAGTTACTAGCCACTCAGCATTTTCACTGGCCACAATTTTGGAGTTTGGAAATTACATTTTATATGATTAAAGTTGACTTTGGCATGCCTAAATTACTTGATTTTGAGTCATTTTACTTCATTTTGAAGATTTAAAACCCTTTCAAACTTTCACATGCCGAGTGAGATAGCCTACTCTATGTTAAATTAAGCTTCGCTACACTGAAGCTACCCCCCTATAGGAAATGTAGCAAGCTAAGCTACAGTAACTTGGCAAAAGTAGTTTACTACATCTAAGCTAGCTTTTATTTATTTAATTTTACATTGAACCAACTTCATTCCAATCAACGCTATCTCTGTGATCAATAAAATTCGATAGACAAAAAAGCAGATAGACATGCATACTTTTTCAGTTAGGCTATTCAAAAATTGTCGAACTCGATTTGGCAACAAAAACATGTGATCCATAATATTAACAAAACCAGGTGTTGAGAGTGTGTGTATGCTCATCTGTAGCCTATGTGTATGATATGCGTTTGCATTTATGCTCAATTTAGACTTGGGCACTTTAGCAGGAAACTAAGTTAATTTACAACTCAACTCAGATCAGCTCAAAGTAAGCTACAGTAGCAAAAGAATTAAGACCTGCTCCAAATAGTACCAACATGGCAAAAAACAAAACGTGCCTATATTTGTGTGTGTGTGTGTGTGTTCTCCATGGAAAAGTTTCATTCATTCATATCAAGAGGTGGCCAGGCTGGACCCCGATGCTTTTAAAAAGAGGTGTTTATTCAAGAGACACAACAGATTCTTTTAAAACTTGAAGACGATTTTTCTTTTGGTGAAACAGCAAACTGAGCGCTCGGTAAACAAACGTCAACTACTAGATAGTGCGCGTATCCGGTACACGCGACGAACCCGTCTTTCCGCGCTCATTGCCAAAGGAGTCCTTTGAAAGGCTCGCGCGCATCTGTGCGTGAGGCAGAAAGGAACGTAGAAAGGGAAGTATATCCGCGACTTGGCAGTTGGTTTCCAATTTGAGCTTGATCTTCAGAAATGTAGCGATGCTACTGCCCAACACTGACAAGGAGAACTGATTGTGCGTGTGACAGAGCTTCTGCACGCTTTTGTTGTCATTCAGCGCGATTTCCGCCTATCCCTCCTTCACTTACTGCAAGTTGATCGATAAAGAATTGTAAGACAATTCTAATTTTGTGATACGACGGTCTTCGCATTTCATTTGGCTGTAGGCTGAAATTATATTCAACCCGCCAAAGTGGCTAGTGGGAGTGGCTGCCTTACCCGCCACAGCTGAAATCTACCCGCATTTGGCGGATTGACGAGTGTTAATGTCAAGCCCTGATCATTTCACCATCAAAGGGAAGTGTTATTAGACAGGAAACTAGAACGATTGCAAAATGAACATAAATATTTGCCTTTTTGTTATTTTACTTAAAGATTTAAAACTCAAGCATCAGTTTTATCACTATTTTACAAAAATATTAATACATTGATAATAATTTAAATTTTTTTTTAAATTTTAATTAGTTTATTTTTGTCAGGATTGCACAGGAATCATACAGTGGTTTTACTAATATTCCACAAAAGAGGGAGTATGCTTATTCAGTCTCTGTTTAAATTGGAGTCACAGGACAACACACAATTCTGGGGCTTTAGCTCATATCTTTATTTCACATTTCCTTAGAAAGAATGATAATTTCTATAATTTTTCCACCATCTGCGGCGCTTACGCAAGCGGCAGAAGTTATTTCTCAACTTTTCAAGTGTCAGCGCAGGCGTCATCCAATCAGAACGCTGTATGCAAATATCCTACAGCATACGCTAGCCAATTGCGTTCATTACTGCTCAAATAGTGAACCATCCAGACGCAGCTCCCGGACTAGAACGTGATATTCTCCCTGCTGTCGGCGCTTTTTCAGGAGTGAAGGTACTCAACAGCTTCGAGCACCTGTGCAGTGCACTGACAACAACTACACGAGCAATCGCATTCGCACAAACAAACAAATCGGCATCCATTTCGTCTCACAGACTAGTTGTCATAAAAAGGCGTTTTTTTTTTTTTTTTGTGTGTTGTGGTCCATGTGGCAAATAAGTTAATGTGATTGGCCGTTGTCACTATAACGATCGCGTCAGCACCAAGCTTCAGCCACGCCCTCCGTCAAGCGTTAACGCCTATGCCCCGTGTGAATGCGGCGTTACTCTTGGACTGTGGGGCTTAATAAGCTCAGCTAGGTATTCTGTTGCCATTCCGGAAAGTGCTTTGAAAACATATCAAAATCTTATAATGTATCCTAAGTTGTTCTGGTAGCCATCCCAAAATAAACAACACGGGAGTAACATTATCTAATTTCCTAGCATTCATTAAAAACTTTGCAGCAGCAAGCGAGAAACATGTTTATGATAAGTCCCAACATAAAGAGCACTACAATAATCTAGATGGGAAAAAACTTTGTCCAGGTCCCTGGCTGGAAAATACATCTTTATCTGAAGATCAGATACGAGTTCTTTACTTGATCATGGAGATAGATCTTCCATGTGCCTAAATTATCGTTTACCATCTTGCTTCAAGCTGAGTTACCAAAAATAATTACCAAAATGTTCTGCCATCCACAACTTTACTTCCTACAGACAGGGAAACCAGGTTTTATAACCGGTATTTTAAGAAGGATGGAGGGATGTGTCCCATTTTGGATCTGCAGGTTCTGAATAAGTCTGTTGTGCAGTTAAAATTGAGACATATTGTGCCACAAATCAGAATTGGTTCATCACAATAGATCTCAAAGGATGCATATTTTCTAGGGATGCACCGAAATACAAATACTTGGCCGAAACTAGGCATGTGCCGATTTTCGTTAATGCGATATATCACTATAATGAAATATCGTAAATAATAATTTATTAACAATTTTTTTTTTATGATGCACTCAAGAATACTTTGCCCATCAACCTTATACATGTTGTATTCTGCATCAAAGTGACGGACACGCGCTCAGATGTAAACAAGCCTCACGTGCGTTTTCACATGACTGAAGTGGCGCTCAGTGACAGCAGAGGGCGCTGATGGAACAGCAGAATGGAGCGGTTACCCTGGAAACCCCGCAAACAAAAGTAACCGCTAGTGAAGAAGTTTTTAAAACAGCCATTCGTTTTTGTAATCTCAATGTTGTTCATCACAGGCTCAGCACCAAATACTTAATACTTAAAGACTTAATAGGCTATTTATTTTCAAACTTAAACATTATGTTTTAATCTGGACTACAACATAATAATAATATAATAATAAATAATAAACTTTATTTTATATAGCGCCTTTAAATGTTACATCTCAAAGCACTTTACATAAAAATATGAATTGAAAAATACACATAACATTGCAGGCAGTAAAAAAAAAAAAAAAATCAACAAAGTAGACAAATGATTCGCATAAAATCTATCCTAAAATAATATGTTTTAAGTGATGATTTAAAAACAATAAGGGATTCTGCATTCCTAATCTCAGAGGGCAGGGAATTCCACAATTTAGGAGCCAAAGAAGAAAAAGCCCGATCACCCATAGTTTTCAACCGTGCTGTTTGGACAGTTAAAAGACCAGCTTCAGAGGAGCATAGACCACGTGTTGGCGTATAGAGGGTTAAAAGCTCACACAAATATTGAGGGGCCAAAGTATTCAAGTCCTTATATGTGAGCATTAGGAATTTTAAAATCAATACGAAAACTAACAGGAAGCCAGTGCAATTTTTCCAGGATTGGAGTGATGTGCTCCCTTGCACTGGTCCTAGTTAGAATTCTAGCAGCTGAATTTTGTACCAACTTTAATTTGCTCAGGGTAGCTTTAGAAACTCCAGCCAGCAATGCATTACAGTAATCAATGCGCGAAAAAACAAAGGTGTTGATTTTCTGCCACAGAGAAAGTCAACATGGGACGTAATTTTGCAATGTTTTTCAGATGAAAAAATGATGCTTTGACTGTGTTACGAACCTGATGGTCAAATGTGAGTTGGCATCAAATATCACCCCCAGATTTTTCAGTTTAGTTTGAAATTGTAAAGCAGAGCCATCCACACTAAAGGTTATGGACTCTGCTTTACGCAACTGATGAGGTGAACCAATAAGCATTATTTCAGTTTTGTCACTGTTTAGACAGAGAACATTTTCAGACATCCATTTTCTAATCTCAAAGCAAAACATTGAGAAAGAAAAGACACAGCCATATTGACATCAGGTTTTGAATGTATATAAATCTGAGTGTCATCGGCATAAAAGTGAAAGTTAAGACCAAGAGTTCGTAAAAGTTGGCCAAGTGGAAAGATGTAAATATTAAAAAGTAAAGGGCCCAAAACTGATCCCTGGGGGACACCCGAGTGCACTACACCGACCTCAGACCTGCAATCACCAATCACAACAAACTGCCTGCGATCAGAAAGGTAGGACCTAAACCACTGTAATGCAGTTTCAGAAACTCAAAAGACAGTCTGTAAATGGGTGATTAAAATGGAATGATCTATAGTGTCAAAAGCAGCACTAAGATCAAGAAAAATCAGTAAAGACAGACGACCAGAATCAGAAGCCATTAGTGACCTTAACTAACGCTGTTTCAGTACTGTGGAGTTTGCGGAATCCAGACTGTAGTGGCTCAAAAAGGTCATTGGATGAAAGATGAGAAAGCAGTTGAGAAGCCACGGTTTGTTCAAAAATTTTGGCGAGGAATGGAAGAGATTGAGATGGGACGAAAATGATTCAGATGATCAGAATCCAAATGGTGTCTGTTTTTGGTACAGGGGTGACAGCAGCAGTTTTAAGTGCTGCTGGCACGATACCAGTGCACAGAGAGTTATTAATGATTCTCAAAACAACAGGAGAGAGGGAATCAAAACATGATTTAAAAAGACAAGATGGAATAGGATCAACTCTGGAAGTTGAGGCTTTCAGTTTTGAAACCAAAGTAGAAAGAGACTAGGAGTCGTGAATAGCAAAGTTAGAGAGAGAAACACCAGAAAATGCAGAAAAGAAATGGATTGTGATTTCAATGGAGCCAGCGTGTCAAGGCCAGACAAGAGAACAGAATTCAGCACAGAAACGTTATCATCCAGATCATCAGAAAGAGAAACACAACTTAAAGAAGAGTCAATAAAGTCTGAAAAATCACTGGGCTCAATAGATCTCCACTTGCGATAGTTAATGATATGAGAAGATACAAGTCCGAGGTTGACAACTGAGACACAAATGCACCATTGGTAATCACAAGGTCTAAAATGTGGCCTTTGTCATGTGTGGGACAGTCCACGAGCTGGTTAAGTTCAAAGCACTCCAAAATGGACAAAAAGCCTTTTGTTGTTGTGGAGTCTTTTATATCCATATGGATGTTGAAATCTCCCAGGAGAAGAACTCTTTCAAACCTGAGGCAAAGAAAAGACAACATATCTGATAATTCAGATAAGAAGTCTTTATTTGCCCTAGGAGGCCTGTAGACTGTAGCCACTGCAGTAGAGAGGGACGCAGAAACACTCAAAGCAAGACATTCAAATGAGTCTGTTTTGGGGACAGACACGGGACACATGTTGAACTGTTGACTGTGCAACACAATGATACCCCCACCTCTACCAGAGGTACGCGGGAGATCAAATAATCCATAGCCAGCCGGAGTCAGTTCGTTAAAAAGAAGACCATCAGATTCTTTGTGCCATGTTTCAGTTAAACAGACAAGGTCGAGCTTGTGTTCTAAAATAATGTCAAATAAAATAACGGCTTTGTTGTTGACAGAGCGCGCGTTAAACAGTGCTGATTTCAGCAGATGCGGGTGAGCAGATGAATCCGAAGCAACCTCCGCACGCCTGAGTGCCGATGAGTTATAAAAATTAACCCCTGTAGGTCTTAACTGCAGTCTATGGGGTTTGCACAGAAATCGCAGGTAGGCGACAGCTTTCGATATTGAGCATAAAAAACTACACCTTGAAGAGCGATGTATGTAACGCTTATGTCCCAGTATTCCAAGATTACTGCAGAGAGCACGTATGTCACTCGTGACATCTAAATGTCCGTTCAGGTTCAACAACTGGCGAGCAGTGTACCTGAGAGCCATTCGGGGAGGATCCACACCAACAGCAGCCCCACAGCGGTGTAAACAGTGTACGTCCTGGGCCAGGCAACAGTAGAGTATATTCCAGTATACCACACTCAGAGATAAAAGTGTGGCAATTTTAAATGAATGTTCGCAGAGGGGTTCAATACCTTTCTACAGGACGTCAGACCTGGATATAAATAGACCCCAAAATAAAGATTTACATAAACACCAACTACGCCACCCCGAGTGATCTCATTCCCGGGGAACAATCCTTAATAATTGAGCAAAGCTCACAGGTTCGTTACGGCTGAGTCAGGTATCAGACATGGGTTGAGTACAAAAAGATAACTTTATTTAAAACCCATTAAACTATTTCAACACACAAACACTAATCAAAAAAGAACAAAAAAATACCACTTCAGAATTGGAGGTGAACACTCCCAAGCAGGATGAACACAGCGATCATACGTGCACACTCACACCACAGCACACCTCACTGTGAACACGGCACTCAGGAATGGAAACCCACCACCACAACACAGGAAGATGCTAGTCATCTGCAGCTAGCTGCCTCAATTCTGAAGGGGAAAATGACTGGTGACAGTTAAATGGCTGACTGTTTATTGCAAGCCATTCATGGCTTTGAGTCACTTTTGTTACTCACGAGTGTTGAGTTTCACTAAAAGTCGAAGCACCACGTCACAGGCCCAGAACGGCGGGTCAGCTGATCCTGTACCACTGAAAATGCTACAGACATGCACATGTAAAAAAAGAATGAAACGCTATGGTGCAGCGAACCCCTCAAACTGCAACAGACGAGTGGATACGCCGATTTAACCCAGCCGTGGATCGCGCACTCGCTCCCCTCATGTCCCAAGAGCAATGGAAATCAGTATAAAAGTTCCGATGATGTAAAGCAGAGCAGAAACGCAGAATTCAAACGACCGTTTGGATAAGACCAAAAGCCCACTGCAACGTCCTTTGCACGTTGACCTAAACCTGTTGTTTAAGACAGCATAAGACAGGTTTAACAACCAAGCCCCCAACATTGATACAGTTAAACCAAAAACCCAAGCCTACCTGTTATTTGGCGACTCATAACACAGAAAATGCGGGTTGCACGGGTTTCCATAGAAACGGCTGTTGCCGAAGGCATCCCGAAAAGCTCCTCAGTCCACCCTTTAACGAAATAAAACCCTGAAACCCTGTATGCTGGCCAAACAAAACAGATCACAACGCAATCTCGGACAGCAGTTCCTACCTCTCAGACGTTCACACATGCCCCGCCGGAAGTACGGTGGCTCGCTCACAAACGTGGAGGAAGACGCACACACATAGCGTCATTGTGACCACTCTTATATGCTACCAAATAAGGAGACTCCTCCTACCAACAACGTGCATACTGCTACAAAAGCAATAATCCAGCATGCGATGCATAATTCCACATCACGAACGAATAAAATGACATTGGCTCATAAAAAGAAACTACTAAAAACGGGAGAGGAGCGGCAACCAAACGCGCCAGCGTGCCCTTTCAACCAGAAGTCAGGATGGTTGTGTAACCATCAACCAAGGGGGTAATCTAGCATTTGGAAAGCGTTCCACCCATAGGGGCGGCCATTGCTAACCAAGCCATCACCTGCTGTTAGCATTACATTGACTCCCATTCATTTTTGAGTCACTTTGACAGTGAATAACTTTACATCTGAGGCGTTTAAAGACTCCATTTGTCCATTGTTTATTTCTAAAGAAACACGACAATGCATAAAAGGCTCCGTTACCTTGTATCTTACACTATCGCCCCGTATAAGCTGTTTTTGTAAAAATAGGCTAACGATTGCGTCAGTCTATAGCCCTATTCGGACTGGATTAGTTTAACATGGGGACGTGGGGGTAAAGTAATTATTACCAGAGGTTCTCAGTGATTTTAGTCACAAAATGTCACAAAAATGTCAGTAAAGATTACTGATACTTTTACCTTCTGTAAAAAGGTCTGGAAAAATGACCTCGGGTAATACTAATCCCGTTCGAATAGACCAGCTGTAAAAATGTACGGTAAAATTCCGTCATTTCCTGTTTAAAAGTTAAAAAAGCGCATTTTGCGACCTTGGAGGCGCTTGAAGCATTCGGTTGCGTTGTAGGTGGTGGGACAAATCTGTGGAAAATGTCCAGTATTTTCCGCATATCATTTAAAGCAAAAAGAAGATCAAAAGCACTTATTAGAGGCACAACACATTTTAGCTCTAGGAAAGTGTCTATTACCAACACAATCCAATCAGAATCGTTAGACTGGACCTAACTGTTTATTAAAACACATATATATTGGAGACGGAGTTCAGACTGGCGCTCAGCTCAGGTTGTGTGTTTGCTCACGTGATAACGGTAACGTCATACGCACATGACGTCAAGGAGGTGCGTAAAGCGAGTTACTCCTCCCACTTCTGCTAGTTTTACTGAGATGTCTTATCCCGTGCGAATTGGCCATTAATATTACAGAAGTCCTGAGGTAAAATGACTTTACCCCCATGTCCCCATGTTAATCTAATCCCGTCCGAATAGGGCTTAATAGGCAGTCGGGGGGATGTGGAGACATAAAGTCTGATAAAGTCAAGGGGGAAGAATGGGGAGAAGCCCATAGTGAGCCAAAAGCAACGGGAGAAAATATTTAAACAACATGATTCAGATTTTTCTTTCCACAACTACTAGAAGACCTACAGCTGTCAGACAGGAGGCTCACGTCACATCTACGTCCTCAAGCTCAGTCTGAGCCGGCGCAGTTCGCTCAGCCATCAGGAAGTGAGTGCCTCTGTTTGGTCTCATTTTCCACCGTTGAAGTCAACGGGATAGCTCTGCCCATTTCTTTTACTGTCTATGCCATCAACATGCCCTAATGATTAGATTTTTTTGGATTATTTGTCCAAAAGACATACGACTTCATTAGTTAACGTGTTAATTCATTATTACCAAACTGACAATGAAAAATACTTATAAAGAATTTATTATTCTAAGTAATGTTAATTTCTTAGTTACTGTTTAATAAGAAAATAACTTTTTGAATGGACCTAAGATAAACCTAACAATGATCAGTATTTCTTAACTAACATTACCAAAAACATTATACTTTCTGTAACAAATGTAGCTATTGCTCAATCTTAGTTAATGCATTAAATAATGAGCCCTTATATTAATTTGTTACCTGTTGTTCTTTACAGCCTAATTATTTTGCACTTTAATCTGATTAATCTGTTTGAAAATTGTACTTTTACAGCTATGAAAAAAATTACCACTTAACATTGATTTCTCTTAATTTTTTCCAGAGCTGTATATATTTTTGGTGCATTGTATTATTGTATTTAAACTAGGGCCGGGACTTTAACGCGTTAATTATGGGACTTTAACGCGTTAATTAATTACCCAAAAAAATAAATAACATAATTTTAACCACACTTATTTTTGCACCGCGGAACGTTTTTCAATGAATGAGTTTCGACGGACCGATTATACTGGAACACCAACTACCGCTCCGGAGACAACAACAAACCATGAGTGAACATGAACGAAGAAGCTGATGAGACCGCTTTGCTTGGCCCCGTGGATGGGAAATTTTGTTTTTAAAAAACTAAAGGATGGAAGCGACGACAAGAGCATGGTTGTGTGCAAGCTATACAACAAGGAATTAGCGTATCACCGCAGCACATCAAGCCTCAAATATCACAAATATGCTTTTGCTACACTTAATGGCAAACATTGCGCTGGTCTGCTGGACTGAAATAAATAAACAATATTTTGTTGATAAAGCTTATGTATTCAGTCATTATTCAATGGTATACTAAAAATCCATGTGAAAAATTACTTGATTGTTCTCAGGTCAAATATTTATAAGCAATTAAAATGCGATTAATTTCGATTAATTAATTACAAAGCCTCTAATTAATTAGATAATTTTTTTTAATCGAATCCCGGCCCTAATTTAAACATTCAGTTATTTTTGTTATTACAAAAATAGCTCTTAAAGCTGTTTTGCTATAACAACACTTTTTTTGCAACTTATTTCAATATCATGAAAAAGTCTTTCGGCTGAAAATGTGCTTTTGGGCCATTTTCGGAAGAAAATCTTCGGTGGCCGAAAAATTGGTGCATCCCTAATATTTTCATATATCCATCCTTCCACAACACAGGAAGTTCCTGAGGTTCACTTTTGGGGGCGAAGCATACCAATATCGCGTTCTTCCATTCGGCCTACTTTATCACCCAACACTTTTACCAAATGGATGGATGCAGCTGTTGTACCACTATGATTCTGAAATACAGTGGGTACGGAAAATATTCAGACCCTTACTTATTTTTCTTAATTTTCACTCTGTTATATTGCAGCCATTTGCTGAAATCATAAGTTTTTTTATCGTTAATGTACACACAGCACCCCATATTGACAGAAAAACAGAATAGTTGACATTTTTGCAGATTAATTAAAAAAGAAAAAAAGAAATATCACATGGTCCTAAGTATGGGTGACACTCATACAGTCTTGTTCAAAATAATAGCAGTACAATGTGACTAACCAGAATAATCAAGGTTTTTAGTATATTTTTTATTGCTACGTGGCAAACAAGTTACCAGTAGGTTCAGTAGATTCTCAGAAAACAAATGAGACCCAGCATTCATGATATGCACGCTCTTAAGGCTGTGCAATTGGGCAATTAGTTGAAAGGGGTGTGTTCAAAAAAATAGCAGTGTCTACCTTTGACTGTACAAACTCAAAACTATTTTGTACAAACATTTTTTTTCTGGGATTTAGCAATCCTGTGAATCACTAAACTAATATTTAGTTGTATGACCACAGTTTTTTAAAACTGCTTGACATCTGTGTGGCATGGAGTCAACCAACTTGTGGCACCTCTCAGCTGTTATTCCACTCCATGATTCTTTAACAACATTCCACAATTTATTCACATTTCTTGGTTTTGCTTCAGAAACAGCATTTTTGATATCACCCCACAAGTTCTCAATTGGATTAAGGTCTGGAGATTGGGCTGGCCACTCCATAACATTAATTTTGTTGGTTTGGAACCAAGACTTTGCCCGTTTACTAGCGTGTTTTGGGTCATTGTCTTGTTGAAACAACCGTTTCAAGGGCATGTCCTCTTCAGCATAGGGCAACATGACCTCTTCAAGTATTTTAACATATGCAAACTGATCCATGATCCCTGGTATGCGATAAATAGGCCCAACACCATAGTAGGAGAAACATGCCCATATCATGATGCTTGCACCTCCATGCTTCACTGTCTTCACTGTGTACTGTGGCTTGAATTCAGAGTTTGGGGGTCGTCTCACAAACTGCCTGTGCCCCTTGGACCCAAAAAGAACAATTTTACTCTCATCAGTCCACAAAATGTTCCTCCATTTCTCTTTAGGCCAGTTGATGTGTTCTTTGGCAAATTGTAACCTCTTCTGCACATGCCTTTTTTTAACAGAGGGACTTTGCAGGGGATTCTTGAAAATAGATTAGCTTCACACAGACGTCTTCTAACTGTCACAGTACTTACAGGTAACTCCAGACTGTCTTTGATCATCCTGGAGGTGATTATTGGCTGAGCCTTTGCCATTGTGGTTATTCTTCTATCCATTTTGATGGTTGTCTTCCGTTTTCTTCCAAGTCTCTCTGGTTTTGCTCTCCATTTTAAGGCATTGGAGATCATTTTAGCTGAACAGCCTATCATTTTTTTGCACCTCTTTATAGGTTTTCCCCTCTCTAATCAACTTTTTAATCAAAGTACGCTGTTCTTCTGAACAATGTCTTGAACGACCCATTTTCCTCAGCTTTCAAATGCATGTTCAACAAGTGTTGGCTTCATCCTTAAATAGGGGCCATCTGATTCACACCTGTTTCTTCACAAAATTGATGACCTCAGTGATTGAATGCCACACTGCTATTTTTTTGAACACACCCCTTTCAACTAATTCAACTAATTGCCCAATTGCACAGCCTTAAGAGCGTGCATATCATGAATGCTGGGTCTCATTTGTTTTCTGAGAATCTACTGAACCTAATGGTAACTTGTTTGCCACGTAGCAATAAAAAAATATACGAAAAACCTTGATTATTCTGGTTAGTCACATTGTACTGCTATTATTTTGAACAAGACTGTATATAGTCGGGCTTTATAAGAAAACTTTAACTCTTTAGGCAAAATAACTTTTTGGCCTTATTTCTAAGCGGTATGTGTGGAGAAAAATATCACCTGTCTAATACAGTCCCAACAGTGAACCATGGTGGTGGCAGCATCATGCTGAGGGGGTGTTTTTCTGCTGCAGGGGCAAGACGACTGGTTGCAATCAAGGGAAAGCTGTATGGGGCCAAGTACAGGGATATCCTGAATGAAAACCTTCTCCAGAGTGCTTAAGACCTCATTCTGGGCCGAAGGCCTTCCAACAAGACAATGACCCTAAGCTCACAGCTAAAATAACAAAGGAGTGGAGTCTGGAGGGGACACCATCTCTCCTGGCAAAAAAAACTGTCTGGAGATTTTGGCTGTCTTTCTCGCTCTCATGAAGTCCGGTCGGTGGACGACAATAGTGGATCTGTTTGTGTCTCGAGAGACGTCTCACTATACACGCTCATGCATCCAGCTCCTCTCGGAATGGATGTTATGGTACAGACGTGACCAACGTCTGGAAATGTCTGTTTGCATTTCCTCCGATTGCTCTGCTCCCGGGAGTCCTGGAAAGAGTTTGCAGAAACGTGGTCCAGCTCATCTTCATAGCCTGAAGTAGCCGGGTAGAATGGTTCTTGGATCTTGTGTCGCTCCTCGACGGCTCTCCATGGGAGATTCCAATCAGGAGGGAACTTATGTCTCAAGCAGGGGGCTAAATATTTTACCCCCGTCCAGATCTGTGGAAGCTGTGGGCTTGGCCACTGAGGGGGCCCAGCTCATAAAGTCAGGTCTCTCAACTGAGGTTGTGGAGACCATTCTTCAATCCAGAACTTCGTCTACGAGTAAATTGTATGCCCTTAAGTGGGCAAAAATTTTCACTTCTGCATGCAATGGTCATCAGCTGGACCCAGTTAACTGCCCAGTCGGTACAGTGCTGGAGTTCTTGCAAGATCGATTTACTGCAGGGTTAAGGCTGCAACATACTCCGCAAGAACAGAGAAAAAAAGTCCTCGCTACCAGGGCTGCAAGAACAAAATGACATCATTTGATTCTTGCAGCCCTGCTTTTAAGAGTTCTCGCAGCTTGTTCTCGGCACATCGACTGAGCAGAACTTTTTTTTTGCGGTTGTCCAAGAACTATTGTGTGATTGGTCAGACATTTAAAGTGGGTGTGGTTAATGCGGAGAAACACAGATGATAGGCACCTGCTTTTCTTGTGAAGTATGGAATGTACTGGCAAGAACAACCTTTGTTTAGTTTGAAAACGGGCCAATGAACATTGGCATGCGTGCTTTTCACATAGCACCCCACCCAATGGCGTGACGCGGGTATAAACTGGAAGCGATTGCCACACACTGTTGTTTTTCACTGAGGAGCCGAACTTTTGACTCGGCCTGCAGTGATGATGGTACAGCAACGGGACGCAAGTCTCCGTTCCCTTCTTCAGGGAATGAGGGTTACCATACGTAACCGAGACATTCCCTGGGGTCCCTTTGGAAAAAGGCACAGTTACTACCACTTCCAGCGCCCCGTGAGAGCCCCTCAGACCCCTTTCTGTTTCGGGCAGGGAAATTCACGCAGGGAGAGTCACGCTGCTGTTCTGCAAGACCCACTCAGCAGACTATTGGATAACGCTGGGAAACCGTGCTGCGGAAGCCACATCATGCCCAGAGGACGTTACCATGTGGAGAACACACATATGAAATGGCCGTGGGCAGTACAACATATGGAAGTCCCAGGGGTGGCCCCGGCCACTGTAGAGCAACACCAGACAGACGGCCGAGCGGCTTTGCAGAGGAAAAGACAAGGGCTTGACGTAGGGAGCACTACCATGGAGAATACACACATGGGAACGCCGTAGGGGTCACAACATATGGAACCCAGCCTAACACAAGTTCCACCAATGCATACGAGTGTTAGACCAGGCGTCAGACGCTCCGCCACGCCTGACTGCTGCGGGTTGCGGAGGACTCGACAGGGTGGGCCTTCTTAAGGGGATCTCGACTGAAGCAGATAAGCGCATGTATCTGTTCCATGCGGAAGGGAGTGGCGCTGCAAGCCGAGACTTAGAATGGGCACTTCAGTGTTACTGAATATGGGAAGCAAGCACACGGGAAGATACCGGCTCTACACGTAGGCTATAGAATCTATCGAACGTGTTGGGTGTCGCCCAGCCTGCAGCTCTGCAAATATCTGTCAGCGAGGCGCCACAAGCCAGCGCCCAGGAAGAAGCCACACCCCTGATGGAGTGCGCTCTAACCCCGAGTGGGCAGAGCACGTCTTGGGATTAATGTGCCAAGACTATGGCATCCACTATCCAGTGGGCCTTTCCCTTCTGCTGGCCTCCGTAACAGACAAAGAGCTGCTCTGAGGTCCTAAAGCTTTGTTCTCTGTCCACGTAAGTCCATAGGGCACAGACGGGTCAGATAAAAGCCAGGGCTGGTTCTGCCTCCTCCGAAGGCAGCGCTTGCAGGCTCACCACCTGGTACCGGAAGGGAGTTGTGGGAACCTTGGGCACATATCCAGGCTGGGGTCTCAGGATCATGTGAGAGTTGTCCGGCCCAAATTCCAGGCACAATTCGTCGACCGAAAATGCCTGCAGGTCCCATACCCTCTTGATAGAGGCCAATACAGTCAGGAGTACTGTTTTCAGAGACAGAAATTTTAACTCTGCTGATGGCAAAGGCTCAAAGGAAGGTCTCTGCAGTGCGGTCAGCACCAAAGACAGGTCCCAAGAGGGTATAGAGGGAGGGCGAGGCAGATTTAGTCTCATCGCCCCCCTCAGGAACCTGACGATCAGGTCGTGCTTCCCTATGGACTTTCCACCTACCAAATCATGATTAGCGGCGATAGCGGCAACATAAACTTTGAGGGTGGAGGGAGACAGCCTTCTCTCCAACCCGTCTTGTAGGAAGGAAAGCACGGCACTGACTGAACATCTTCGGGGGTCGTCTTGTTGAGAAGAGCACAAGTCGACGAACAGGTTCCACTTCAACGCATAGAGTCGTCTCGTAGTGGGTGCTCCAGCAGAAGTGATGGTGTCTACCACAGCCTGTGGCAGGTCACCTAGAAATTCCGCGTCCCGTCCAGGGATCAGACATGGGTGTCAGAGGGAGTCAGGAGGTCCTTCCTCAGAGGAATGGGCCAAGGAGGTGCTATCACGAGGAGCACTAGTTCCCGGGAACCAAGTCCTGTCTGGCCAATATGGAGCTATCAACACGATCTGCTCCTCATCCTCCCTGACCTTGAACAGTGTCTGTGCGACAAGGCTCACTGGGGAAAACACATACTTGCGTAGGGCCCAGGGCCAGCTGTGTGCCAGGGCATCCGTGCCTAGAGTTCCCTCGGTCAAGGAATAGAACAACTGGCAACTGTCACTGAGACTGTTACTGCGGCTGTGGTTGCCATATGCCCCAGGAGCCTCTGAAAATGTTTCAGTGGGACCGCCGTCCTTCGTTTGAACAAATTCAAGCAGTTCAACACCGACTGGACATGATCCTCGGTGAGGTGCGCTGTCAGGCCAACCGAATCCATCTCCATCCTGAGAAAAAGATGCTCTGCACGGGGCAGAGTTTGCTCTTTTCCCAGTTGACCCGAAGCCCCAACTGGCTGAGGTGACTGAGCACCATGTCCGTGGGTTCGCACAACTGGTCTCGCGACTGGGCAAGGATCAGCCAGTCATCGAGATGAAGTTACTGAAGATTGATTTGTGCAGAAATTAGCTTTGGACTCCCCTCATTTGCTGCTTGTCGACAAATCCTATAGTACTATATATATATACTGTTTTATGGAAGGAGATTCACGCAGTTGTGTTTCAGTGCCCAACATGATCTCACATATTGCAATGTAATTAATTAATTAATTATATAAAAATCTTACTATGCTTATTACAAAGTAGCACCCCCCCCCCCCACACACACACCTGGTAGAACATCTATATCAGCTTCACTTTTTTAATGTTTTGTTAAAGCCATGTAACAAAATGAGAAGGGTGACTTAAGCTGATTTAAGCAAACTACAGCAACTACCCTCAAGAGAAATATTCTTTAGCTTAAGTGTAAAAAACAACTAAACCAATAAACCAAAAAATCCGATCCACAAACCAAAATATGATCTAAAAAAATATTGAGTATGAATTCAGAAGCAACAAAGTGCATATATGACTTATTCAAGAGCTGGACTGGTCAGGGACATAACAGAGATTGTCTGCTATTTTTCTATACTGAAGTTTGTGGAAGGGTGTGGAAGAAGAATAAAACCAAATACCAACACTAATTCTATGTTCAATGAGCCACTGCAATTGGAATTCACCAAACCGTGACTTCAAAACCGAGTCAGTGTTGTACCGTTAAATGCCTACTGTCCATTGATAAACATGTAGAGAATCATCTAAAATTGGCAGTACATCATGATGGTGAGTATAATTTCACCTCTAATAATATACTAATATATACTTTATAAAATTTGATCAAAGTAATGCATGTGTGTAACTTTTCCCCCCAGATTTTGTGAATTGTAAAGTGCAATTTACACTGTAGAGAAAATGCACATGTTCACTGCTGTTACTGTCCTGCTGCAGTAATAAGAAAAGTGCAGTTAGTTTTTCATCTTCAAAAATGTAAAAAAAAACAAAACAAAAAAACAAGTTGGCTATTCCTGGCCAGGAAGCTCAATCTCCACTCCTGCATATCCCAGCAGCCACTGCTCCACTTATTTTCCAAATATTTTCATCTCCGACTATTTCTTCTGTCCATGTTTCACCAGAGCAACTAACAGGAAATCATCCTCAACCAAAGAAGAACAAAATCAGATGTGACCGCTGTGATATGGAATTCAACAAAAAGAACTTGTGTGTTCACATTAGAAGAAAGCACACCAGTTAAAGAGGCTATCACATAAGAACGGCATTTACTTTGCAATGGCATTTATTTTGCCATCCATGTTAAAAAAAAGGATGTGGGGTGTAAACAACAGTTATGCGTAAGCTAGACCAATGTAATGCTAGTACTGAATTTGCTCAAAGGACTGGCCTGAAACCATTTGAGTGCTGCCATCTCATGTCCTTGGCTTGTGGTCTTAAAGATGCAGTTCTGTTTATCTCAAAGAGGAAACCCTAATTGAGATTTAGATGTCTTTAATCAGACTTTAATAAACAAACAGAATGTTAAAGCTGCAGCCCCTCATGGACGACTGCGATGTCCCAGATCTTGATGTCACAGAGGAAAGGTTAGATTTTTCTTTATTAATTTTTTTATTCAGATCCCCATTAGTCCTTGTTGGGACACCAAGAAGCTGGGCAATACATGGGAGAGACAGATGCATGCATACAAGATTCACATTATACTCTCTGGAAATAAGAAACTTTGGAGGTCCCCTCACTCCAAATTCCCCTTCCAGGGCAGCTATGGCTACACTGTTGTTTTCAACTTGCATCTCCACTATGTTTTTTTAGGTTGGATAGTTCATTGAGGAGTCCATCTGGGATTGTAATTTGATTATGGATTGATGTGAAGAAAACGCTGTGTTAAGTGAGCTGATCGATAGGAATTAATTTTGTGAAATCTAATTACATGGAAATGCATGAATTTGTGGCGGGGGGAGGGGGGTATCGGAGTCTGTGGAGGGAGAGAGTCGGAGTCGTAAGTGGGTCAAGTGCAAATGAATAACACCTGTGTCTGATTGCAGTAATTGGCGTGGAGAGACTGCATAAAGCCCGCGGACGGGAGAGAGAAGACAGAGAGAGAAGAGACTTGGACTGGGACTGCGTGTGGCTGCTGACTGAGCTGGAAAAGACTGAGCTGTTGTTGAGAGGAAAAGAAACAAGAGTGTTTGAGTGGTTTGAACGCCCATGTGCGTTCTTTGTGTTTTGAGATTGAGTAACAAAATCGGTCCCAATCACGCTGACCCCGCTTTCTTCCTTCTCCACACACACACACTTCCGAACAGAACTACACTGGTGCTGAAACCCGGGAGGGAAGAAGTTTCACGCCGACATGGAGTCTCCGTCACGCACCCGACTTGCTGACCTTGTGTAATCGCTCCCGGGCCTCCACCAGGAAACCCATCAAGATCTGCGGGCCATCAGGGAGGAGCAGCAACAACGGTTCGAGGCGCTCCTCCAGGCCCAACGTGAGGACGGCAAGCTGTTCCGGAGCTGTATAGACCGGGAGGTTCGGGCCAGTCCCAGACCCGCCAGCGACTCGGCCGCCACCATCTCACTCTAGAAGATGGTACCGATGGACTACCCGGAGGCATTCATCGACCTCTTCGAGAGGTCCGCTGAGGCTCAGGAATGGCCTAAAGATTACTGGTCCATGCGGCTCCTGCCGCTGTTATCCGGAGAAGCGCAGGTAGCCGCACACCAACTGCCAGTCAAGATCCTCCTGGTTTACGACGATCTCAAGCACGCCATCTTGCAGCGGGTCGGCCGGACCCCGGAACAGCATCGTCAGCGTTTCCGGACCCTGGCGCTGGAAGAGTCTGGTCGGCCCTTCGTCTTTGCACACCAGCTCCGGGACTCATGCTGCAAGTGGCTGATGGCCGAGGAAAGCGACGCCGAGGAAGTCATCGATCACGTGATGCTGGAGCAGTTTGTCGGGTCCAGTGCCACTGCTCGACGTCGCTGAACCAAGCTCTCCAATTGGTGGAGGACTAGATGGTGACGTGTCACGGGGTCGGCGAGCCCCTTCCAGCAGCTTCTCTCTCTCCTCTCTATCTCTTTCTTCCCCTGCCCCTTCTCTCTCTAAGCCTGTTCCCCATCCCAGGTCCCGAGCCAGGGTGCCAGAGGGAGGGGGAGGGAACCCAGACCCATTTCCTGCTTCTTCATCCCTGGCACTCTCTCCACGCCAATTAATGGATCCACTTCCAGCCACTAGGGGCGGCGGGTCCGGGTCCCTGACGCGCCACAAGCTGCCCCTGATCAAGCTGGCCTCTACCAGATACCTGTGAGTATCAAGGGGGGTACGTATCAGGCTTTGGTGGATTTGGAGTGTAACCAGACTTTGAAAAACAGGCTGCCTAAAACTAAATCTGAGCCCTGGCTGAATGACACGGCTTGTGCTCTCAAACGCAAGTGCCGTAGAGATGAGCACAAATGGAAGGAGGACAAACTTCATGTATCGTTTCAAATGCTAAGGGACTGCTGGTGTCATTACTGTGAAACAGACAACTGTGAAAGATGCTAAAAGAAAACGTATATCTGATATTCTTCTGTCAAACTGTAACAAGCCTCGTGTCTTGTTTAAAACTATTGACTCTGTTTTAAATCCCCTGCAAACCGTCTGTGTCGATACCTCCTCTGCTGTCTGTGAAAATGTTCTTTACTTTTTTATTGATAAGGTCACTTATACTAGGGCACTAATCTCACCTTCTGCTTATAACCCCTCAGTCTGCTCTGCTGTCTTTTACAAGTTTGAGCCTGTGACTTTGTCTGTGTTACAGGAGACTGTTGGTCATTTGAAGGCCTCAGGCTCACCACATGATGCTGTGCCTCCTAGACTTTTTAAGAAGGTTTTCCCCACTGTAAGGCCATCTGTTCTTGCAGTTGTTAATAGTAGTCTGTCCTCAGGTGTGGTCCCTGAAAATTTTAAACATGCAGTAGTGCAACCTCTGATCAAAAAACCTGGTCTGGATCCTGCAGATCTCAGCAATTTTTGGCCTCTCCAAACTACTGTTTATTTCAGAAATTCTTGAAAAGATAGTTTACAGTCAATTAATGGCCTTTTTGAAAGACCACAATATTCTCTAGGCTTTCTAGTCCGGTTTTAAAACTTTGCACAGCACAGAATCCACTCTGTTGAAAGTTTTTAATTATATTTTCTCAGCTACTGACTCTGGTGATTGTGATATTCTTGTGCTTCTGGATTTAACTGCAGCGTTTGACACAGTAGACTATGAAATCCTGATCTCTTGTTTAGAACAGTGGGTGGGCATCAAGGGAATGGCTCTCAAATGGTTCAGGTCCTATTTGGAAGGTCGGACTTTCAGTGTCAGCTGTTGTGACTCTGAGTCCTCCTCTCTCTTTTGTGGGGTCTCACAGGGTTCGGTTTTAGGTCCTCTTCTCTTCTCTCTTTATCTGCTCCCGCTTGGCTCTATAATTAGGAAGCATGGCATATCATTCCACTGTTATGCGGACGATACTCAGATTTATGTCCCTCTTAAAAAGAACTACACTGTCAGAACCTTACGCGATATTCTTGATGACATAAAAAATTAAGACATCCAGGCCTTTATCCAAGACATTAATGCAAATAAGACAAAGGTGATGGTTTTCGGTGGTACCACTGGGACCCCTCCTGTTGAATCGGTTGCATTGGCCAAACACATGAAGCCAAACATCACAAACTTAGGGGTTAAAATTGATTCTGACATTAAGCTCGACTGTCAGATCAGGGCAGTCGTTAAATCAAGCTTTTTTCGATTGAGGTAGCTGGCCAAAATAAAGCCTTTTCTTCCGAGGCAACACTTTGAGACCATAAGCCACGCCTTTGTTACCACTCTGCTAGATTACTGCAATTCACTATATGTGGGGGTTAGTGGGTCTTCTGTCGCCCGTCTCCAGTTAGCACAGAATGCTGCAGCGCGTCTTTTAACTGGAACACGCAAACATGAGCACATTTCACCCATTTTAGCCTCACTCCACTGGCTGCCTGTACATTTTAGGATTAATTTCAAAGTTCTTTTATTTATTTTTAAATCCCAGAATGGTCTTGCCCCACCCTACATCTCTGAGCTGCTACACCCTTATGCACCCACCCGTTCTCTCAGGTCAGCTGATCAACTGCTCCTGAGTGGCCCAAAACCAAGCGTAAACTGAGAGGGGGCCGTGCCTTTGCTGTGGCAGCTCCTAAACTTTGGAATGATCTGCCACTGCCCATTAGACAGGCCTCTTCACTGTCTGTTTTTAAACTGCATCTAAAAACCCACTTCTACTTCTTGGCCTTTCACACCTGGCCGTTGACATTTTGTTTTATTGTTTGTATGGTATCGTGGTTTGTCTTAAATCTGTTTTAGTTGCATTTTATGTATTGTGAGATTGTGGATGATTTTTTTGTTTTTAAATAATTTTTTTTTTTGCTGTACAGCACTTTGGTCCACTTCAGTTATTTTAAAGTGCTTTATAAATAAAGTTTGATTGATTCTGTAAAATAGTTCAGATTATAATCAATTTTATGAGTTAATACTAGTATCTATAACATACGTCATATTTATATTTTATTTAGACCATATTAATCATATACACGATAAAAAAAAGGTAATAAAGGCTATTATAAATATAAATGAGTTGTATCAGGGTACAATGGGGCTAAAGCACACCCTAAGAAAAATGTGCTCATTTTTAAAAAAGTGCATACTTGTGCAAAAAATCTCTAGCAACGTTTGCAGTACTGCAGTATCTGTTTATTTTGATCAAAAAATAATTATTGTTTAGTTAATATTAAAATGTTAATATAAAAATATTTTGTAAATACAGAAACACATTAAGTAAATAATCTAAATCTGAATGAATGAGAGATCCCATAATAATTTAATAACGTTTTGTTATCTCTAAGATGGACACCCAAGTCAGTCGGGTGTTTATTATTAAATACCATATACTTTTACATATTCTTTTATTTAAAAAACTGTTGCGTATGATTTACATAAATCATAAACAAGACCTTTGTCTCAAAATATATTCAATAATTTTAGTGATTCTCATTTGCTACTTAAATCTCCAATAAAAAATTTAAGTAGAAAAGAGATCAAATTATTCCAGAATCAACTTTTTGGAAGAATAATTAGAACAACATAAATTTAATTAGCACTAAAGCCTAACAATTGTATTTACAGTATGATTGGAAAAGGTTTGTTATTCATTCTCTATATTAAGATGATACTCAACCCCCTTATAGTTCCCCTTTTTTTTGGTTTGGGCCACTGCCCCTCAAAATGATGTGAATGGCAGATTTTGTGTTCATATCGAACTTTAAATTAAGCATTGGCTAGCTTTGAAAAATAAAGATACTGTATTTTTCTTATTCCATGCAAATAGCACAACTAAAGAAAACTCTGAACAACTGAATGATTTACTCACCCAACCAGAGAATGGGTATGCTACTTTGTGCTAGTAAATCAACATGTAAGAATGTCCTTACATTTTGGTGAAATTGTTTGTTGTGGGTTAAAATTTAGCTATTTGTATGTCCATTCCAGTGCTGGCGAAGATGTGCTAATGGCAATCGAACTATCTTTACTGGTTTGTGTGCATGACATTTATACTTTTACAAACATTTTCAAGAAATAACCAATTTGAATTGTGTACACAAGCAGGATTGCGTGTCCTCAGCAGTCAGCAGCCGACGGTTCAACAGAGAATGATGTCGATTAGCTGATACTTGCTTCTCGAATGGGGCGTGAGATGTTAATTTCCTTCATTTTCTCAGTTAGACATTCCGTATTTGCTAGTTTTTTTCCAGTCTTACTGGAGTAAAACATAATAAATCCAGATTAACATTTATTGTGGCCAGATTAAGTCTCTTTGTACACAACGGATCAGTGTAAAAACAAACACAATAGCAAAGTAATATGAAAACAATTTCAAGGAGTCATGTCTGGCACAACACATGCAGTGTGAGTGTGTGTCACCCAACACCACAAGGGGGTTCAGACTACAGAATGTAATAATGAATAGTTATAATATATTATAATTTTAATGAACAGGCTGACTGGCTTTTGATTAAAATTGATTACACTCTTGTACTCCATTGTAAAGTGACCTTGGGTTCTGAAAGGTGCTATAAAATTAAACATATTATTAATGTTTCCCAAATGGCCCTAGTGAAAAAAAAGTATACTAAGTAAACTTGCGGCCAGACTCATTTTCAGTATACTTGAAGTGTGTTAATGACTAGTTAACTTGAAGTGTGCTAATGACTAGTTAACTTGAAGTGTGCTATTTTGACACAACTAATTTTGTACTAAGTATATTTAAGTTGTAATTAAATTGTGTTAAAGCACAACTTTAAGTGTATTTAGTGTACTTTTGTGTGCTAAATTGGAACAACTTTAAGTATACTTAGTACACTTTAAGTATAATGACTAATTACATGCTTTAGTGATATTAAATGTGCTTTATTTGTATTATAAGTATATTTTATTTGTGTTAAGTATATTGTATTTGTATTATAAGTATACTTTATTCGTTTTATAGTACACTTTATTTGTATTATAAGTACACTTTGTGTTATAGCATACTTTATTTGTGTTTTAATAAATTACAAATTAATTACCAGTATATTCAGAACACACAAACAATATACTATGAATATAATATATATTTTATTTACCTTGACTCATTCAAATGACTAAAAATATACACTTTGTAGTCAAAAACAATACAATGTGTTATTACTTAGCTATACATTGTACAATATACTTTGAATTACATAATGTCACACAATACAGTATTTTAACGTGCTACCTTACATTTTAATGAATTACTTACTGATTAACTTTCCCAATGTTGAATGCATTTGTTTTCAAGGACATTACAATAAATTAATCAAATCTAACACACATAACTAATGAAGAGACATTTCATTAACAAAGCCCACCGATTTTTATAAATGGTTTCACATGGTTTCAGCAAAGCTAAACAAAATTAACTTACTATGTTTTTCATTAAATTAACACTGGAAGTTGTTGGAAAACCTATCATTGAACTAATTCCACTGACCATCTCTATACATACATATAAATTACACATTATATTACATTTTCTGGTGAGCTGCTCATTACACTTGCGTCTGATGGCCGCTTACACAGGGACAGTGGACAGCAAACACTCGTGAAGAACACAATCTGTTAACAGAATATACGAGATAAGGTCAGGTGCATGTTCATTCAACTTTTTATTCCCGTTTAGTGACATTACATATTAGGCTACTTACCTCCAAACAGAAGGACTTCCGGTGCTTTTCGGGATCGCGTAACGTTTGGCCATTTTATTCCAAAACAGTTTATCATCACCATCAAGGTCAGGCAGCGATGTGACGTAACTGTACTGGTCCGAAGAATGAGCAATTTATATTCCGCTCTCAGTGTTTTATTAAATAATTAATGTAACGCAACTTTGTACTTCACCTGCAAGGCTGCAAACTTCCCGCGAGTGAGCGTCATACAGACGAGTAGCGTCAGCAGCTCTGCCTCTGATTGGCTGCAGGCATTGAGCAACACAATCTGATTGGTCACAGACCAATGAAGAGACATTTGAATTCCGATAAGAAACAACTATTTAACTCATATTTTCGTGCGTTGTATTTTAAGTGTGCTGTTGGATTCTTCTTTGCCAGTGTAAACTTATTAAACATATTAACACTTAAATCATAACTAAAGTAGGGCTTATAGCATACACTGCATATATTTAAAAATGGGCTTTTAGTCCATACAATAATTTATTTATATAATAATAATTTATTATCACTTATTTATTCATGCTTAAGCTTGAACAGTTAAGCATGAATAAATAACCTTAAACAGTATTTATAACTTTTTATACAGCTTAATGATATTAATTATGTATTTTTAAAATATGCTTTTAGTGCATAAGTTTAAAATATATAAAAAATATATTTTAAAGTAATGTTCAAATAAGTACACTTTACAAAAGTACACTGAACTTTCATTTAAAGTATATTTTTCTAAAATATATTTTTAGAAAATATACTAAAATACAAATATCTTAAAGTGTGTTAAAAGTTGTATTGTGAAATATGATGCTAATATATTTTTTATATATTTAGAAATGGTACATTTTTTGTTAGTATATTTCTAATATACTATTGGAAAAGAGAATATATTTGAAATACAATAAAGTATACTTTTTTTCACTAGGGGGTAGCTCTGTTCCCCTTACTTAAATACTCAAGACTGGAACAAAAGAGTTTGCAACACAAACACCTGGTTTTGGGGGAGAGGATCAGATATCTTTGATAAGACCACTTAAAAAGGAGAGCAGAATTCTCATTAGTTTTTGATCTTTCTAAGGGTGCGTTCACACTTGTCATGTTTGGTTGGATTAAAAGGAACCCTGGTGCGATAGCTCGGTTAGTGCGATTCATTTGTACATATGTGAACGCTGCCCTCCGAACCCTGGTGTGCAGGCGCGGATTAACGCACAGACTTGCCTAGGCTGCAGTTTAGGGATTGGCGGAGACCCCGGATTGGCCAGACTTTTTATTTTTTTATAACTATGTACTTACTTCAGCGGAAGAAAAAACCCTCACTGGCCCAAAAGAAACATAAAAAAGCAGGTGATTGAATACATGTGACTTGGGTCTGTGCAATCAGCTGCTATTGCTAAAAAAAAGTACAATAGTAGAGCACAAAAACAGAAAGAACGACGTAACCAGAGAACAAAAATCCCTAAATAATTTAATATTTATATAATACTTTATCCCTGGATACTTTAAGACTGCTGAATCTTCATCCAGTCGAAGACGAGATCCACAGCAGGAGGGCTGCCAGCTAGCATCGGCTCTTTAAGGCTGGTCGGTTCTATTTATTGCTTTATGGAGTGCGATCAGGTATTTCTTTTAAGAAACGTAACCAGGCCACAGACAAGTGACAAATCCCGAGTCGTGATATCGCTACACGCATTCTACTGGATAATATTGAATGCCATTTTTAAACGCGCAGTAAATCTGTAAAGATAAAAATCTGTTAGATAATCACAGATACACGCAAAGAAACGGCAGCCCGCAAGCTCCTTTTAAACATGGTAATATTAGACGTCTCAATGTGTGTGTATGCCCGTTTAGTGGTTAAATTGGGCCGGGGCTCAGCCGCATGCAATGCAAGACAAGACTCAAATCATATAGCGCGCACGGGAGAGAGGGAGAGGGAGCGAGAAACCTTGTGCGTGCCTCATGAAGCACATGGAAAACAGACACTATCCTGATTGGGCTGTTTTGGTAAGTCAACCAATCAACTGTCAGTGTGGGCGGGCTTTTATATCTTCTCCCAAACCGAATTAATCAGTTAAGTGTAATGTATCTAACAGTAGCTCAATTGTAGACGAAGAGTGCCCCAAAAAACGTAAGTAAAAGACACATTTTAATCCAGACTACACAAAAGTGTACTCCTGTCTTAAAAGTGTTAAATATAATGAAAATCTTCTCAGTTGTTGCTACTGTCATATGCTGTACTGTCTCTTCATGTAGCATATTCTGTTTGGCACATTGTATGGATCACTACAACATAAGGTAATGCAATGTGTAATCAAGTGATGACTGACTAACAGTAAGGTAAATGCTAGATGTCCTAATAGGCTACCTGTTGATACTACAACAATGCAAACTTGCAATGTATATTCTCTTAACCTTGCAGGATTTCACATATCATGTAAGACTCAATGTCTCAATTTCTTTGCACAAAACTCTCCAGAAAGTGCCATTTAATGATTTATTTTACGAAACAAAAAAAATCAAGGGGGAGCATACCCCACAAAGAGCTGCCTAGGGGCCCCTGACCACCGTAATCCGCCTCTGCTGGTGTGCACCAAACAAGCGGACCGAGACCGCTAAGAAGATGGGTGTCGGTCCGCTTCCAAACGAACTCTGGTGCGGTTCGATTGATATTGAACAGAACACGGACCAAAGCCAAATAAACAAACCAACAACAGAACGTGATGTCACAAGATGTGACACTATAAGTCAGTTGATTTGACAATGGGGAAAGTTCAGTTTATCCAAAACGAGTAGAGGGCAAACGTAAAGTAACGTGGAGGTATAATGCTCGAAAAAACGCAAAAAGCATACATGGTTCTTCTCATTAGTCGGTACAGATGACACAAATGCCATCTCTTTGCAGCAGATCTTCGTTTCTGCATACAACGGAGGTAATCCTGGTGCCGTTTTGAATGATTTGAACATTTTATGAGCTCTTTGTGAGTTCTAAACTGGTAAAAATAACTTAACAGATTATAATGATCTACAACACTTGCCTGAATGATAAAAAACGACAAATATTTAAGTCTTTTTGGCACTGATAAGAAAAAAAGCGAGGATATCGCGCCGGCGTAATAGCCGACTCCTGGGGGTTAAGAACAGGGATACTATAGTCTTAAACCAGGTACTGGTTGCTTTGGCAATGTGTGCAGATGGAAAATTTAATCTCCATAAAGTTGGTCAGCAGCAGGAAGCATGAAGTGCTCTAAAACTTTCTGGTATACAGCTATGTTGACCTTGGACCTCAGAAAACACAGTGGGCCAACACCAGCAGATGCCATGTCAACCCAAACCATCACTGACTGTGGAAACTTTACACTGGACCCCAAGCAATGTGGATTGTGTGCCTCTCTTCTCTTCCTCCAGACTCTGGGACCCTGATTTCCAAAGGAAATGCAACATTTACTTTCATCAGAGAACATAACTTTGGACCACTCAGTAATCCTTTTTGTTTTAGCCCAGGCAAGACACTTCTGACGCTGTCTGTTGTTCAAGAGTGGGTTGACACAAGGAATGCGACAGCTGAAACTCGTGTCTTGCACACGTCTGTGCTGTAGTCCACTCTCTGTGAATCTCCCCAACATTTTTGAATGGGGTTTGTTTCACAATCCTCTCCAGCGTGCGGTTATCTCTATTGCTTGTACACTTTTTTTCTACCACATCTTTCCCTTCCCTTCGCCTCTCTATTAATGTGCTTGGCCAGCCTCTTTTGCAATGACCTTTTGTGTCTTGCCCTCCTTGCGCAAGGTGTCTATGATCGTCTTTTGGACAACTGTCACGTCAGCAGTCTTCCCTGTGATTGTGTAGCCTACAGAACTAGACTGAGACCATTTAAAGGCCTTTGTAGGTGTTTTGCGCTAATTGGCTAATTAAAGTGTGGCACCAGGTCTTTTCAAATATTCTAATTTTCTGAGATACTGAATTTGGGATTTTCCTTTGTGGTCAGTCAAAATCATCAAAATTAAAAGAAATTAACATTTGAAATATATCAGTCTGTGTCAGTGCTTTAAGTGGCACAAAAGAAGTGCCGGTACTCTATTTTATTTTTATTTTATTTTTTGCTGACTCCTCTCCTCCCCTGAGGTAACAACTATACTGAAGGGGTTTTATACGTACGGTTGCCAACTTCTGGAAAAGAAAATAAGGAACAATCGTGGTTATTTAGGAAAATAAGGGACATAATAAGGGACACTCAAAATATGTGTACTGTCCCACACAGTGTAGTTATTTCAGTGTCTGCAGTTGAGTGTGTGTATAAAGGCTCTCAGACAAACACATTTGAGTCATTCTGTGTCAAAATCTGCCAAACTTCTGAAAATTTCCCAGATTTTGTTCATTTTGTTTCTGAAGAAAGACAGTCATAGATTAAGAAAAAAAGACAAAATATTTAATGTGATGGATGTATTTTTACCGAGTACTTCAATATTTTGTAGTGGGGGTCAGAATGACAATTTTTCACAGGGGTGTAAAACTGACTTTAGAAAGATGGCATCATCATTTTATTTTCACACAGAGATTGGTAGGTCTATTAGTGAAACCTGTTGACCTTAGAAATCTTTGTTGCATTATAAGCCAACAGTGACATTTAAAAAAAAAAGGGAAAAAGCACTTGTTGATTTTTTTTATTAAGTTTGCACGCCTGTAATTCATTTAGAAGATACCTTAATATCCTTTTAGATTCCAAATCTTAAAACACTTTTTACTTTTGGTTCCTTAATTTTAAGGCCCATTAATTTCCAGAGACATAGGGATCTCAATGTGGCTCAATGATAGCCTAGAAATCTAGACGCACCCTAGCGGCAGCAAATCTAATCTGCCCACGAGTGTCGTCTAGCGACTCTCAATACCCATCTGAGCTGTAAACGCCAAACTCTTGACGGGCCAATCACATCGTGTATAGAGTCGGTGGGCGGGGCTTAACATAATGACGCCAGAGTTGCGCTTGCGTGCTTCTAGTAAACACAGAAGCTGGCGAACGGCGGTCTTTCGAATCAGCTTTGACCGCGACTCTGGAAGACTTGGAGTTAAGCTTATCTCTGAGAAAAGAACAAAGAACGGCACTGAAGTCATTCTTAAAAAGGGAAGATGTGTTCGGAGTTTAGCCGACCGGATACGGCGAATGTTTAATCTGTCAACGAGCTCCGTTTCACCTTCGTTGCTCTGGTTGGTTGTAGCGCTATCCTATCGCGTGCAGAGGGAGTTTGAAAGACAACCGTTTATCCGCCCCTCAGATTGAGCTGTCAATGGTGAGTTTCCAGACCATACATCTTGATGTGGGTCTGGCTTGTCAGGCTAGCTCAATTAATAAGAGTTAATTGGTAACCATTTTCAATGGTCTCATATTTTTTTAAATACATTTTTTTTAGATACACAATTGAACATTGCTGTCTGAGTGCCATCAATATTTTTCCCATACTGTTCGTGGAACTCTTATATTTAATAGTTTAGTATTAAACTAATCTCAATATACTTCTATATTTTCGTTCTTAATACAATTTTCTTTTGTAACCTTAATTTTAATGGCCCTATGCTTCAGTCCATTAGGCAAAATGACTCCATGCTCAAATTACTGAATATTTATTTTCTACACTAAAGGGATATTAAATACCATCAACCTCTATTCAAAATTATAAAACGTAAAAGGTTTTTTTTTTTCTCAGGAAGATACATAGATGGCATACAATTTGAAGGCATAATAACTGGACTTTGAAATTTCAGCCAATAAAACATTTTATAAAACAATAAAATGTTAGCGCGCATAGAGAACACCAGCAGAGGATTCTGCCAGGTCTTAAAGCCTTCCGCGAACGGTTATTCTCGGTGGGACGAATTAGGAAACGTGCATTGTGAAGGGCGCCCTGGAAGATGTGCAAATGAGCGTACCGGTACGCTAAAGTCACGTTCTGGGCGCACGGAGAGGTGGCGGTACGCTCAAGAGCTATTTTTGGAAGTGTTGGTACTGAGTACCAGCGTGTACCGGCCCACTTAAAGCACTGGTCTGTGTGTAATGAACGAATATACAAGATTCACTTTATGAATGGAATTAGTGAAAATTAGTCAGATTATCAACAGTTACGTAATCACCCAATTCACCAGAGCGCGTTTGGGTTAAATCCGTTCTAATCCCAAACGGAGAACTTGTTCATATATGCATTAACCTTTACTATTTCTCTCAAAAATTATGATGGTGTTGGTAAGTACCTGGCCTGGGAAAACCCAGACAATTTCCAGCAAATTTAGACTTGTTCTGCAAGTAATCTGGCAAAAAAGATCATTCAAACCCATTTCTAATCCGTCGAAATCGTGGCACCAATCAAAAACGTCAAGGCTCCACACTAGGGGTGTAACGATTCGTTTAACAACGATTCGATTCGTATCACGATTTGAGGTTGTTGATACGATTTAAGGACGATATTGGTTCATTTCGAACGATATGATTCGAAACGATTCATTGATTTGAAATCAATTCAGTAACTTTTTAGCCAAAAATTTAAATCAGTGTGAAAGTTTTATTTCAACCGAATCGAATCGTTGTTAAAACGAATCGTTACACCCCTACTTCACACGATGACGACAGCACAGTGACAGTGAAGCAGATTTTGTACATTACTGAGATGGATGCCGCCGTGGAACATCACTCGTTTGAAACAGCTATGACGCCTGTTTTAAGCGATTTAAACTTTTCCTTTTTGTTAAAACCCAAGCAAAGAACAACACTTGGCACCCAGATGTGGATTACACCACTACTGTGATGAGGAGGATGAGGAGTGTGATCATACACACACACCTCTGGATCTGGTCTTTCTGTGCTTATTTCCTCACACTACACAGGCTAGTCATGTAAAAAAGTGTAAATAAATAACTAGCAAAACTATGCTCAAGTCTGAAAATGTTCTAACACATCTGAAATGATGGAATTTGAATAAAGTTTGAGAGACAATTTTCCAAAGACTCAATATTTTATTTTCAAAATATTTAAAATCATTTTGTTTACACTCATCTTCTTCTTCTGCCAGCGTGTGAGCAGTTGAGTTCAGCAACTGGGTTGAGGGCTGGTGTTGGCACATGAAATGGTTCTCTGTGGTATGAGTTAACACATGAACCATAAGGTTTGTCTGTCTGCAACTCATTCTCTCATAAGTGAATCCTCATGTGGTGCTTAAAGGTGACTTTATATCTGAAACTCTCTCCACAGAGATCGCAAATGAACGGCTTCTCTCCAGTGTGAATTCTCATGTGGCAATGAAGACTTCCTTTTTTGTTGAAACTCTTTTCACACCATTGGCAGGTGTACGGTTTCTCTCCAGTGTGAGTTCTGATGTGCATGCTAAGACTTCCTTGCCTGTTGAAACTCTTTTCACACCATTGGCAGGTGTAAGGCTTCTCTCCGGTGTGAGCTCTCATGTGGACATTAAGGCTTCCTTTTCGGCTGAAACACTTTCCGCATTGTTTGCAAGTGAAAGGTTTGTCTCCAGTGTGAACTGTTATGTGGGCTTCAAAGTGTTGTTTTTGATTCAAACTCTTTCCACCCTGAAAGCAGGTCAAATAAGTTTCTGTCAAGTTTCTGTCATGATCTTTCTCTGTCATTTCCTCCAGATCTTGACTCTCCTCTTTCAGCAACAATAGCTCTAAGGAGAAAAAAAAAAAAACACAACTCAACCTGCACGATGTTTAATATAATATGATTTAAAGATAAATTGTAACTGTTTTAAGAACTTGGCAACACTGGCCCTTGATTGCTGTTTGTGTCCACCTGAGTTGACCTCATTCGCCTACGTCCCTTTCTCAGTGACGTACGACTCGCATTTACTGGGGAATATCTGATTTGACCGCTTACATGGCAGGCGCTAATGCACACATCCGATTCATATCGGATTTATTCCCACATATGTGTGAGGCCTGAATCCGATCTGAGGATATCGGAATCCATGTGTTTTTTTACTGCTTACACGTTCACATGTCATATCCGATCTGTGCCACATGAGAGGGAAAAAAATCTGAATTGGGCCACTTGAACCATGCAGGGTAAATGCGGCTTGATAGGATTTTAATACAAATGATTGTGACTTAGTCAATGCAAATAACACAGTTCAGGCATTTAATCAGTCAATAAATCACAAGGATGGATAAAGTTAAGTGTCGATGGTTGTTGACGTCACTTTGCACACAGGCATTTTGGCTGTTGCTTAAAGGAACACGCTGACTTGTTGGGACTTTATCTTATTCCCCGTGTCCCCCATAATTAGATAAGACCATACATACCACTCTCATCTCTGTGCGTGCCATAACTCTACAAATCCTTAAAGTCAGCCACAATCAACAGTCACGTTGACGGATTTAACAATGCGCTCTGCAGAAGTAGAGAAGTGCTTTGCCTTCTAAGAATATAGTCACCAGTATGTACCCGTTTATAAGATTATCTTTGTCTTGTATAACCTTGTTGTACACACTGACTATAGACCGCACATCACACACCATGTAAATATGAAAGTGTAGGCGTTATTCTGTCTCTTATTGAGCAGTAGCTAGCTGGATCCGTTTACCTCCAGTCTTTGTGCTAAGCTAGGCTAGCGGAGGGAGCGTCAGACAGAGTTATGGCATGCACGCAGAGGTTTGCTGAACATCAAATACCGTCATAACTCCATGAATTTACTCAGCTTCAGTCTAAACCACCTTCCTACACCAAACTCAAACTGTGTGCTTTATGTATTTATGTAACAACAGTTTGAGTGTTTAGTGTAGCCAATAAACCTATCCATTACACTTTAGGTTGTTGGAGTCCCTAATCATGCTGATCACAGCTACAAATAAGTGTTTGGATTTTATTCTTCTTCTAGTCAAAGAGAGTATTAACCTACTATAGATAATATAGACAAGTGGTCCACACGGAGACGTTTTTATTTGTTCACTTATACATTCTGTGTCGTATTAGCGTTTCGTCCACATGGATCTGGCTCATCAAAGTCTTCAGGGTTACGAGGAACTTGCAGGTGAGTTAAAGACATTTAAAGGCATTGTAGTGGACAGCACATTCCAGGGCCCAGTTTATGGCCGGGCCCCTCTTTGCCCGTAACAGTGGACAAAGGTTTGCTACATTTTGATTGGATCTTGTTGGACTAGCACAAACAAGATGTCCAACGCCATCAGATAAAGATGCTTGGACAACATCCAGACACCTCTTTGAGGGCAAGAAGAAGACCTCTAGTTCCAAGCCCAGGAAGGACAGGACTTCTCATTGGTCCACATGCAGTTTCTGCCCTTCACCCACCTAGAGACGGATCCCTAATGTCCTGGTTTGTGACGGCCATAAACATTCCTCAGGACCTCAGCAGTAGTGGGTGAAACAAAGAAAGACTAAAACTGATCCATCCAAATCCATTCACAACTATGTTTGGAAACCTTAAGACTGATGTAAACTACACACATCCATTTCATAATTATTCAGAGAAAAAAGTATTCTCAGTGACAGATATTTGTAATGCAACATCTTCCACAAATTCAGCTGTTAATGAACAAATGAATGAACACATGACAGTTCAATCTTTTTCCATCATGTTTGGTGTCTATTTGTTTAGTATATTGCCAAGGGTATTCTGATGGTGGTTTGGAAAGTGAGAAATTCATTGATGAACTTTAAAGACACTTTAAAGACTTCTAACTGTATACAGTATGCAAATGAGTTCCACAGGGGAAAGAAGGGTGGGCCACACTGTGTGCCCTCTCTGATGCCAGCAGCCAATAGCAACACTGGAATGGAGAAGCACCAAATTGCAGACACTCCTTGTTCTGAGTCTCCTCATCCGAGAGACAAACAGTTCACCAAGTTATGAGTCTGTCCGCCAAGGATTAGACTGTGACAGAGCAACCAAGTTCTGAGCCTCTGGTTTAACCAGAGACAACACAAGATCCGAGGATCTGGATCTACAGCTTGTGAGGCAGTAACAGATACGACAACGTTCTGAGCCTCCAGCCTGGAGGAAAGAGACATTAACCAACACTACGTTTAGAGTTTTAGTCCAGCGAGACGACTATAATACGTCCCAAGTCTCCATGCTAAAGAGACCAGAGCAGATTGACCAACTTCCGAGTGTCTGGTCCAAAGAGGCAGAAGACACACAGAGACATTTGCAACAAGGTTAAGCTCAGGAGAGCAAACCTTCACTTCAAGGTTCCTTCGTCTGCGTGTGCCAGATTAAAGACCTTCTGCACCTACTTCAGGGCCTCATCTGCGTGTTCCAGATTTTAGGACCCTTTGGTGCCCCAGGAGATCAGGCTGTTGAAACAGATTCCAGCTCCTTTCTTCACTGCATTGTCTCCCAGCAAAACCAGTGGAAGAAGTCATCACCATCGGACTGCTTACTCAACCACGTGGAACGTAACTATCACCTAACCAAACCTCTTTCTAGAGACCTTGGCATTGTTGTATATTATCAGTATATGATTTTCTAACTTACATTACAAGTAATATAACTGATGCTAGTTAATAACAAATAATATTTCGTTTATTTGTTTAATGCACAATAAGGTTCTTCACCTTAGTTTCAGAGAAACAACAGTTTATCTTTCCAAAGGATAACGTAACTCTTCTATAGACACACTTAACTTACTCACATGTATTTTATGCATTTTACGCACTTTATCCCTTTATCATTCATTGTATTCATTTAGTAGTTGTGTTAATTGTTCTGTTTATCTTTTGTTAATAAAATCTATTTTATTACAATTGTGTCTTCCTTGTGCTGATAAAGCAGAAAAGGCTCTACAAGTTAGAAATCTCACCAATCTTTCAGATAAATCAGCTGACCAACTCTCCCCCCTTTACATTCATTATAAATGACTGGGCAGCCTCCTGTGCGGAGTGTTCTCATACAGCCAAGGTAAAAGGCCTTGACTAGTGTCCCAAACTAACAGGGGGGAAGGTGGTCATCTGATGTACTCATAACCACACCTTAAGTGACGTGTGATCCAAAATCACAACCTCAGCGGTGACGTGAGTACCAATCACTACCTTACTTAGTGTCCTTGGGTGGACAAAAGTAAAAATAACTACAGCCGGCTCTAAAGTGGGTCTGTGTCTGCTTAAAATTCTGTGTAAAGACCATAGACTGTAAAAAGATATGGACGTAGTGTCCGTGACGTCACCCATAGGATTCTGATAAGCCGCTGTGAACATTAAAGTAGGGGCGAGCTGGGCGTTGCCATCTTGCGAGCGAGTAATCGCGTGTCATGCTCGGATAACAGAAAATGGGCAAAAAGGCAAGATGTGCGCAGAGCTGAGGTGATGCAATGACTATTGACGGCGGATAAATGGCTATCCACCTGTAACCACGGCCTTAATTATGCAGAACTTTAAGGCTTTATAAAACGTAAACTAATGAGTTATAAAAACATTCACCCCCCTTACAGTTGTCATGAAGGTCAAAATTAGCCGTATAGACCAAAACCACAATTTGTACCAGGCTGCAAACATGTTTTTTTCTGCTGTAAAGTTGAGAATTTTATCATGGGGCTCAATGAGATTCTGCTCCTCTGGAGCCGCTCTAGTGGCCAGTTGAGAAATTGCAGTTTACATTACTTCCATATTGGCTTCAAGAGAGATCGCGGGAGGTTGCCACTTGGTAAAGACACAATGGCGCATAAAAGCAGACTTAAAGGGGTGGTTCTGTGTTTTTTTTCTAGGGTTGGTTGTTTTTATGGGGCACAGTAAAACATGTCTTAATACTACTGTTTTTCTTATATTTGACCTTTATTTCGCACCGCTATTTCCACTGTGCTATTAACGGTTCGTTTGCTTCCTGCTTCTATGAAGCCCATTCCTCCGAAAAACGCAATGGTCTTAGATTGGTCAGATGGCCAAATGCAGTTTCCTGCATTTTTATTGGCTGAAGTGCCAAGCACAGGTTAAGGCCACGCCCCTTCCCATTACGGGCAGAAGTCACATCTGCGGAGACTAGCGAGGGTTTATGATGTCACCAACCCAGGAAGAAGCTTGTTGTAGTCCAAACCTGCCATTTTTGTAGGCGATAAACTGCCGTAACTTTAAAAGACAATATCTCCGTTTGCATTGAACTTTCAGCGCTGTAACTTTGCAGATACTGTTTATGTTCAAGCAGCAACATTACACACTAACTGAAGTTAAAAAAGTCAAATTGCTTCCAACCACACCTTTAAAATATGCCGGGTCTGACCCACCTCAGCCCCTAGTATCAAAGGCGATGCTGAAACGGTTTTGATTCAGTGTAAATAAACACAAACTTTTTCCGCCTTAAACTACGTCTTTGTCATGACAAATAGGGGTGTAACGATTCGTTTAACAACGATGCGATTCGTATCACGATTTGAGGTTGTCGATACGATTTAAGGACGATATTGGTTCATTTAGAACGATATGATACGAAACGATGTGACTGTTTTATTTCAACCGACTTTGTTTCCTGTTCAATCATATTAACTCTATAAAGGTTACCATATTTGTATATTGTTTTGGTGAGTCTGTATGAATTAAAAACAAGTCCACAGATATGGATAGCAAGTGACTCCTAACCCATGGATGGTTCTCACTGGGTTTCCTGATGGAATGTCAAATCCTGACTCTGTGGACTATTAATGTTTCAGTGGATTATCTGAAGAACACTTGAAGAGTTTCATATTCGTTTGGTTTGAGTGAGGTTTTTCTAACATCATCAGGATTTGGACATCGTCTTTAACTGTAATTTTCAACTTTCAATGTAGTGATGCCATACCTTAATAATCACTCATCTACAACCCTGAGCTAATCTGAGAAAGATTTCATATTTTCATTTTCCTATGCATTTTTTTTATATATTGATTTGTATCACGGACCATCTTGGTGTTTATATTTCTTTGACTTGCTGTATTGGTATTATTTCAATTTATTTTCATTTTCATGAAAATGTATTACGTTGATTATTTTCTGGTGTACGTTTTCTTTATATAAAGAATTGCATTTGGTCACCTATCGTTTGTGACAATATACTGGAAAAAAATAATAAGCTATGTTTTGGCAGCGTTAAGATAATAGTTGGTGGGCCCCTCATATTATTCAGATATATGTAACTACGGGATGTTAGTGGAACGTGGTTATATAATTGGCGTTGTTAAAACGAATCGTTCAGGGTATATGCAGGAATCCTGAAGTTAATTTCAATACCTTTTTAAGACTTTAAAGACCTTCTCAAAATAGTTTAAGACCTCATCGCACTTCAAGTTCTAATCGGCAACAAACCTTTAATAAACAGTTGTAGTCGAATGTAGACTTAAAATCTCCATCGTAGGCCAATTTTGTATCGTTTATTTTGCATATCTGTTTCGCAACGTCAGGAGTGCGACACATCACCTAACTGCGCATTTCACAAAATACATGATGTCACCGGAAGACAGCGCTCGCCAGGGATGGAAATTAATTTTTTCAAAGTCTACCACTCAATGTTTTTACCAGACACTTTTTAGTTTTTAACTGACAATGTGTAACTGCATGTGAAAATTAATACTACAAGCTCTATAATACTTAAGCAGTTTATTTAATCTCAAGTCTCAATGAAATACTGACATTTTCACGATGATTTGTGGTCTTTTATGGCTTCCAGTTTTATGGTTTTTAGTCCCAAGAAGGAAACTATTCATTCTGGCATCTTTGAAGCGTGTTGACAACATACTGAGCAGAACATTGTCAGTCGGGATGCACCGAAATCAAAAAAGAAGAAACCAAAGCCGAAAACCGAAAAATAAAATTCTAACTAAAATGTTTAACTCGTCCTCACTCGTGTACATTAAATAATAATGTACATGCCTACTGGCCTGCAGAAAAGTACAGAAATTGAATAAAGTAATCAAATGTAAAATAACTGCATATTTAACTGTTTAAATGAAAGATTAATCCTTATTAAACTTACAAAAGCTATTCAATCAAGAGCATTGTTTAATGTCAAACTAAATATAAGAACATCACTCAGGCAGCAGTAAAGGCTACTGCGCCTTTAAGACCTGATGCAGGGATAAGCTTGTCTTTCTCAACTGTGCATACTATACAGTTCACTAAAGGCATATTCAGACTATGTCTGCTAGGATACTCATCAAGATGGACATGTTGACATACTTCTTGTGTGAGTTTGTCCGTTTAAGCGCAAGACTTGAAAGAGAACTCAATATCTGCGCTCTGTGAGACGAGCACGCTCTCGGATGATGCACAGCGTCAGATCTTCTCTCAGCGCGCGCGAGTCTCACAGCGCGTCTTCACACAAGTGATGACGGAGAAAACGACTGGTTATATGCGCACATACGGCAGCACTCGCGTGCATTGAACAAAGTTTACAAAGAGGTGAAACAGCTCGGTAGGTGAAGCGAGTTTACCCGCCACAACTCTAAATCAGCCGCATTTGGCTGGTGGCGGTGCTAATTTCCATTCCTGGCGCGCGCGCTCCGAGCCAATCTCAGACTGAGCACCCCGTTGTTTTTTAATACTTATGGTGATGAAAAGAAATATATTCATAAATACTTTTTGGAGTCAAACTCTTTTGACATAGGTTGAACAAAATACTTTCAAAATTTAAGACTTTATAAAGCCGTGATAAGACTTTTTAATACTTTATAAGGGTCTTAATTTTCCCAAAATTGATTTATCACCTTTTAATACTTTTCAAGACCCCGCGGATACCCTGTCTTTACACCCCTAATGACAAACGCCTGTCAGCCAGCTCACTAGGCGCTAGAATCAAGAAGCAGCTAGGAGACAAAACATCTAGGAATTACAGTAAAAGCTTCCTGTACTCACATCGTCAAGCTAACCACTGTAGTGTTCCCTGATTGTAATCTTCCTGAAGAGACTGGCAGATCAAGGCACTGCAATATTTCCCCTCAGAAACGGCAAATGCTTAACTCAGTCGGTGTCACTGTGATTGTGCATTTTAATATTATATTCCAAAAATTATCTCTTTGAGATTGATATTTGATATTAGATTTGATCATTTCTGATATATTCTATCTTCTGTCTTACGTTATGTCGTTAAAATAGACTGAAGTTTGGATTTTTCCCTTAGGCAAAGTACAACCTAACAACTTGAAATATAGCCTACTCCATCATTTATGGTATTGTAGTTTGTCTATAAGCAACGTGTTGTAGAATATTTGAGTTTATTTAAAGTTGTGTAATTGTTTATCATCATTATTATAAGGCTACGTGCATATTTATTTAGAACATTTATTTAATTACCGTTCCCTAGGGTTGTAGTCACCGCGAGAGAAGGGCGAAATGTTTAATTAGCATGAAAAAAATTAGTATTATAATTTTTTTTACCACTTCGTTAGCTTTACGGAGATGAAGATTTTGTTTTTCAGCACGACCTGGCACCTGCTCACAGTGCCAAAACCACTGGTAAATGGTTTACTGACCATGGTATTACTGTGCTCAATTGGCCAATAAAACAATAAAAGACCTGAAATATTTCAGTTGGTGTGCAATGAATCTAAAATTTAACTGACACGTTTAGTTTTTAATTGTTCATTTTAATTTATCCAACTCAGTCACTGTAATCCAGTCCCGGTGGCTTTGGGAATGGCCTCACAGGGCAGCGAAGCATTCTGGGAATTGTAGTCTTTCATCCCCATGGGACAAAAATACATTTTCTGTCTTTTCTCAGTCTAGAAGACACCAAATTCAAAAATAATTTCACATTTCTACTGCATTGATGACCCAGTTTAAATACAGATTCATCTTCCCAGCGCTGAAGTACCCCTTTAAGACGTCTCAGCTCTGTGACCTCTACTGGAAAAAAATGTTCTTACATTACGCTAAATGTTGACTAAACGTTTAGGCTACCTCTCATGGCTACACGGTGCAATCTTTAATATTAATGTTGTCTATTGATTCCTGTCCTGCAGCCTAAAATGACAAGCTCAATTGACCCACTCATTTCATTAAATACTAGCGTTTTACTCTCCCACATGCTGGACTCTTTTTACTTCTAGTGTTTTACTTCAATTGATTACACACTTCCCTTACTCACTTTCCTCCAGATTACACACATAATCCCCATATCAATGATCAATTCAATCTTCAATGACATTGCGGATTATGAACTAAATCTCCTATAATACAACATGTCAGCTAAGCAGATACCCCTTTTCCACCAAGGCAGTTCTGGTGCTAGATGTACCTCAATTGGGTTCTTTGTCTTTCCACACCCAAAGCACCAGCTCCGAGCCAGGAAAAGTGATTCTTAACTAGCACCAAAACATTGCTGGGCTAGAAGTAAGAACTGCTTGCATCAGCTTGATCAACAAGACCAATAAGATCAATAAGACCTGGCTCTAGCCTGTGGAAAGCCAAACCGGTTCTTAAAAGCTCTCAAGTTGAACCAACTTATAACTGACACTAGCACTGGCTCTGAACTAGCACCGGTTCATTCTGGTGGGAAAAGGGTAAGAGATTTCACAAGTAGATTTTGTGTTTAATATAACTCAAGTTATTATAATAGGCTATTGCTGAATTATTTGTCCTAATTTGATATTATAATGAATGGAAGTCAGATCTTCACAGGTTCACTTGAAGGTGGTTAGTGTTCGAACGTCTGGTCAATAAATAATAGCACTTTAACTATGACACTCACATGACATTCTTTAAAAATATCCTTAATTTCTGTAGAGCGGGAGATTTTAATAAAGACCAAAAGACTGAGTTCAGCTTTGAGAATGAAACCAACCTGTTTGTTCCTCAGTTTCTTCATCTTTCACTCTCAATGTTTCTTCAATCTTCACGTCTTCACTCTCCTCTTTCTCAGTTTGTTCATGTTTTACTCTCAATGTTTCTTCAATTTTCATGTCTTCTCTCTCCTCTTTAATAAACTCAATCTTCACATCTTCACTCTCCTCTTTAATAAACGCCATCTTTATGTCCTTGTGGATCTCAGTCGCTTCTCCAGGAGCTTTTCAGTGCGTTTGTCCTGTTTAGGATGAGAATAATTAACAGAAAGAAAGTGAAGCCTCAAAGCTGTAGTTCAGTAGCTCTAACACAACTAATACAATGTAATTGTTATATTAGCCAGTTTAGTTATTAGTGATTTGTAGAAATATAGATAGTAATTGTCAATGGTGCTAAAACAGCCACGAGGAGTAAATGAACCATTAAAATCTGATGCTGCACAAAAACTAACATTGCATCGAAGTCAATGTTATTTCTAATGTCCAAGACTGTGATAAAAGGTCAAATAAATCCAGTCCACAATCACGTTTTGTATTGAAAATAAGTCATTTTGTGTTTTTTCCCCCTCTCCAAATCATTTATGAAAGTGGCAATTAAAGAGTTAAAGTCTTGATTGAAAAAAAAAGGGTTTTTTTGTGTGTGTGTGATCAGGACTGAGGTTGATTAATTGATGTATGCAACAAAATGTAGCAGTTTAATTTAGTGGCTGTTTTCAGCCACGAGGGTAGTGAATTTGAAGGGTGCACAAGGGTTAAAAACTATTTTTTGGATCATTGTCGATGTTATTTCAGATCAGCACATGCAAGGGCGGCACGTTTGCTTCAACGCTTATGTTACTCAGGATTTTATTATGTTACTTTACTCACACAACGCTGATAAATGTCAGATAAAGTCATTCAGTGATACATTTAATACTGCATCATTCATTCTGCTTCACTTCAGTCGTTTTCTATCGCATTAAACAGTTTAAACGCTAAAAATCACAAACCTTTCTCCAGCCGAATCTCAACAGATGCGGGAGCGTGGCGCGGGCTTATGACGTCACACTTGGATGACAAAATAAAAGTCCCGTTCACACTCTGCTGAGTCTAAAATGACAAATTAAAAAATACAAATAAAATTGTTATTTGATTCATCATTCATTCATTCTATATTTTACATTATTGTTTATTTTCTATGTTTGTTTAATCATAGGAGTGTGTGATTGGAAGGGATGTTTATCAGAGAATGTCTTCATTTTAAGGTTTTTAACGTCACAGTACAGTGTTGTGAAATTTGCCATTGTTTGTCCCTTGGTAAATGAACACTTGTTGTCATTGCACTTGGGGGTATTCCAGAAAGCAAGGTTAACTTACACTCACATTTACCATGAACTTTAATTATGTCGCGTTCCAGGCACCCCATAACCCGTGTTTTTTCGATCTTCTCCCGGTGAACGTGCACTGGAACAGCAGTCAAACTTCCCACTCATGAACTCACACTAGATCGATTTACTCCCAATTACGAGTTCTGACGTCACATAGCCCTCGAAACAACAATGGCAGACCCAGATAGCATGTAGTAATCGGCCCGAGCTCGGCTGCCCCGCGGCGCCGGCGGCTCGGACTCGGCGTCGGCGTGTGTTAACCGGGCCGATTCTGGCCCGCAGCTCGCTCTGGCACGTGCAGTTTTGTTACGGCTGAAAAGCACTGGCCCGATTCCTGTTCACCGTAACTGGTCCGATTCTGACAGTAGAGACCTGGGCCACTTCTGGCAATGACTCGGCATGTTCTATTTGCATCTAGCAATAATTAATGAAATAGTTTTAAAAAGTGCTTAATTTCCTGACAGTAGGCTATCTTGTTTTAGCTACTTGTTAAATATTGTGAATTTGTCCAAAACATACTATCTCCTGTAAAACTTAAATTGAAACAATCAGTTCATTTTGCACAGAAGTTTAATATTTATAACAATATAGCAAATCTATTTTGTTGTAATAAATACAGGGCATTCTTTAAGGTATGTGTTTTTTAAACATGCATGCAGCCAGTGATTCGTCACTCACAGCAGTGGGAGGGGTTTCATTGTAACTGCGGTGATCATCGTGGTTTGGACGACAACAAAACAATGGATTATTTAGCAAGACATAGGCTTACGAATATGGTAAGAAAAAATAAGAAATCATCGATGCGCTTTTATTTTCGAGTATTTTATGTAGCAGACACTCTGAAAGGGACAAACTTTATGTGAACAGCACGTGTGGGACTGAAGCTAACCACATGCAGCTGCTAGCTAGCAACTTTCTTGCATGGAAATGTGCAGTGATAGCAGTGCTCATTAATACAAAAAAACCTGTTGTTTTTAAATGTTTTAAAACTATATCGCCTAAGTGATACCAGTTTTCATTAATACCAAAAAAAACAAAAAAATTGCAATATCCATATGCAGATAAACCAGTACACATCGATTTTTTTATTCCAATGACGGCTTTAAAACTATCTCAGTAAGTGCCATATTCTATTCTTACATTATATATTGTGTTATTACCACTTTATTTAATATAAATATTTATTCAATGTATAATAAAGGCCCATAGCATCTAGAGCAATACACGGCAAATTTCAAATCTTGCGTAATGATGACGTATTTCCGTAGTCGATACTGATTGGATGACGGTCACTGAATGGACGATAAGAAGATGCTAAGAGATTAGGTTTCACAACAGTTGAATTCACAACAGAGGCTGTGACAACATTTGACGCTGATTTCAATCGCAAAGGTAAGGCTTTTTACTACTTAATTTGCTCTTTTTACTACTTGATTTACTGTTGATACTAACTTGCTATTTTATATTATTCACAATGTTAAATTGTAATTGCTAACTTCAAGTTATTTTAAGAAAACAATTCAACGATTTGAAGTTAACAAAGTTTACATGCAATTTGACTCAGTTAACACTAAATATGGGTTGTATATTCGATTGAACTACTGTAGAGTGTCTTGCTTTTAAAAAAACATTATTCACAATTAAGTTGTAACTGTTTTTAGTAACGTAAAAATGTTTAGGTCAATATATTTTTAGAAACCATGCTGAACGAATTAGTAACAGTACTAGCTCTGTTAACAACACTAGTAAAGGTGGTAAAAGTTTTTTTTTTTTTTTTTGCTGAGCTAACTTAAAGGTAAAATAGTAGAGTGTTAATCCTGTGGGCCTTGCTATTTTAAAACCTTATTCACAACGATAAATTGTACCTGTTTAATAACAATTATTTCAGTCAGTTTTCTTAAAATAACTTGCCTTAAAAATACTACTAAGCAATTAAAAAGGTCTATACTAATTGGCTCTTTTAACACTAGTAAACAAGGTAAAAGTAGTTCTTATGTAAATATATATATTTTTAATTTTAATGTGTAAAAATGTGTACCTTGAATGCAATGTAAGTCGCTTTGGATTAAAGCGTCTGCCAAATGCATAAATCTAAATCTAATTTGTAACAGTGTTTAGTAACTTAACAGTATTTTAGGACATTATTTGGTTACACTTTCCAAATAAGGTTCATTAGTTAACCGTAGTATTAACTAACCATGAGCAATACATTTGTTACTGTATTTGGTAATCTTTGCTTACTTTGGTTAATAGAAATAGAGCTGATCATCATTTGTTCTTGTTATTTCACAGTGCATTAACTAATGCAGCTTTTGATTTTAATAATGCATTAGTAGATGTTGATATTATTATATTAACTAAGATTAATAAATGCTTTAGAAGTACCGTTTATTATAAATGTACAGTTGAATGTTGACTATGTGTGACTTACTATTTTAAAACATTATTCACAATGGTAAATTGTAATTTTCATTGTATGCCGTACAGACTGTTTTTAATGGGCTCCAAACACTTATCCATATTTATTTAATTATAGTTTTATGTGGCGTCAGTTAACGGTTAATGATTGGTTTATTTAATGGCCCCTGTTAACAGTTCTGAAAAAAAAATGGTAGAACAGATCCTGATTTGTGTATAAAAAGATGTACATTTAAATGTAAAGAAAACAAAAGTACAAGTTCTGGGCAATTAACAGCACATCAGCATGGATCAACACAAAGACAAAATTATAATGTCAATGTTTTAGAATACAAATGTGAATAGTAATGTTTTGTTTGTGTTAATGGTGTTAATGGGCTATTGCAAGCCATGAACTGCTGGGTACTGATCTTTCTTCTGGCTCTTTAAGTGGTGCCCTGTGCTCAAGAGATTATGTTTATATCTGGGGTTTCTTGAAATGTATTTGTGCATTACATTGATTTTAACAAAGCTAAACATTGTTTTTGTGCTTTTGTTTTGACAGACCACGACAAGATCATTGAAGTTGCCAAGCTCTGCACAGAAGTGGCCATTCTGTGTAAGTCATGTCTGAAAACTATGAGTTTTATACTGTGAATTCGAACATTCAAAAAAAGGCAAGGGCAAATGTTGCTCAGATTTTAAGGTCTTTGCAAACTCCTAACTCTAAGGCTAGTGATGACACTGCTTATAATCAACATATTTGTACAAGTAAAAACATAGCCACTAAAGATAAGGACTTTGATAATCATGATGTGGTGGTGTCGGAAGACTCTGGTAATTTAGATGATTATGATGCAGTGATGTCGGAAGACTTTGCAAGTGATTCAGAGAATAGTGATGACTATATGGAGGAAAGTCCTGAGGAAGCTTTTAGAAACACTCTAACTGACTGGGCCATAGACTTCAGAATCACAATGGTTGCATTAACAGCTCTTCTGTTAGTCTTGCGTAGTATGCATCCCAGCCTTCCAAAAGATGCTCGAACATTGCTTAAGACTAACACAATATATAGAATAGAACCAGTAGCAGGAGGTTCTTTCTACTATTTTGGCATTCTTAATACATTGTCTGGTATTCTTGAAAGAATATTGCCCCAGTTACCAAACAGACATACGCTGAGATTGCAGTTGAATTTTGATGGCATTCCGTTGCACAAGAGTTCAAATATGCAACTGTGGCCTATTTTAGGCATATTACAAGGCACAGCCAAAAAGCCTTTTCTAATAGCAATATTTGGTGGCATTTCAAAACCAAAAATATTGGCAGAGTATTTAAAAAGCTTAATTGATGAAGTTAAGGTCCTGCAGTCAGGCTTTATTTTCAGAGGAAAGGAACTACTCCTAAGCATTTGTTCTGTAGTTTGTGATGTCCCTGCTCGTGCATATGTTAAGGGAGTTAAGTCTCATACAGGTTATTCGTCATGTGGTAAATGTGTACAGTCTGGTGTCTACATACAAAAGCGCATGACTTTTCCTGAAACTAATGCTGCCCTAAGAACAAATGAAACATTCCGAAGCATGTGTGATGAAGACCACCACATAACTAGATCTCCATTTACTGAACTAGATATAGACATGGTATCATGTTTCCCTCATGATTATATGCATTTAGTCTGTCTTGGTGTGATGCGAAGGTTATTAGATCTATGGACAAGTGGTCCTCTCAAGACTCGTTTGCCATCACAGAAAGTAGTCAAATTATCTCAGAACTTACTCTCCATTAAGAATTATGTCCCATCAGAATTTGCTCGTAAACCAAGGTCGATTGAAGAAAAAAACAGATGGAAGGCTACTGAACTAAGACAGTTTTTGCTCTACACAGGATCAGTAGTTCTTCATGATGTTGTATGCACTCCTGTTTACAATAACTTTATGCTTCTCTCAGTTGCGATTTCAATTCTTATTGATCCAACCCTGTGTTCTGTAATGTGTGAATATGCAAAGGTATTACTAGTGGCTTTTGTGGAGCACTTCACGAAGCTCTATGGCAAGGAATATGTGGTATATAATGTGCATGGCCTTGTTCACTTAGCTGATGATGTGAAATGCCATGGTCCACTTGACAACATTTCCGCATTTCCATTTGAGAATTATTTAGGGCAGTTAAAAAGATTGGTCCGACGGCCATGTCATCCTGTTGCCCAGATTGTACGCAGGATATCTGAAATATCTAGTGGTGGTTCTAAGATCGACCCTTCCAGAAGTTATGTGCGAAAAGAGCATTGTGATGGTCCTATTTTGCAGTTTGTTAATGGAGAAGTGAGACAGTATAAAGAAATATTTTTCCCTGATTTTTGTCTAAAAATTTCTAAAGGCGATAACTGTGTCCGAATTGGTTCCAATATTGGGTTGGTACAGAACATCTATATTCAGAACAATGATGCTTACATCGTATATGCTGAGTTTGAGTCTGTCCGTAGATTTTATGACTACCCAATTGATTCTTGCAGGCTTGGAGCTTATCTCGTATCTGATCTTTCTAAAGAATTTAAATGTGCCAAAATTGACGGGACACTTAAAAAATATGTCATACTTCCTTTTCAAAACAAGTTTGCCTGTCTACCTTTACTGCATTTAAATTGACATCAACAGCAGTTCAAGTGTGTGGTCTTAGGTTTGAAATGTAGCATAGATATATTTAAACACAATTCAACTAAATCCCACATTCAGGCTCGTGTAGTGTAACATAACAGTATTTTTGAAAATAGACGGATTAATGTGCAATTCTGGGAGTGTTACATACAGGTGAGTGGGCCTGTACAAACCACCTGCGGTAACACACACTCTCTCTGTGAACTAGGCACATAGTGCTACACACACTGTTGTGTACATAATCATACAAAATACTCTTACAAATGTTTGTTTACATGCTCTTTACATGCATAAAATAAATAATCTTGCACTGTTTCCAAGCCAGGTGATTACCTTATAATGTTGCCCTTATAAGGTAATGTGAAAGTATTTGTTTATTTTTATGTAAAAGCATTAGTTAAATTTTATAACAAATTTTTTCTAGATTTTTTTTAATGTATAGGTAAAATGTGTACAATGGAACAAATTGCTCTTTTTTGTTTTGTTTTTTTTTGTTTAAAGATTTCTTGGGAAAATGTTCCATATTGTGGAGTTCATCGAATCATCTGAAGTGGAAGTTGTGCCATCTTCATGGGTGCAGAATGGTACCTGTGCTTGGCCGACTTACAAATCTGTGGCTAAGATCCAGAAGGCTGTAACACTCCATGAATCCCCTAATCATACTTGGTCTGCCTTCAGGGTGCGGATTATTCACAGCACAGGTACTAATATTTTCAAAAAACTGTGATTATTTCATGATTGATACATTTTTGGGGACGTTAACAACCAAGTATGTTTTATAGACACGTATCAGGAAGCTCGGCTCAAACTTCCACAAGCAACTCTGATGTCTGATTTGCAGACAGAGGATGATGATGATGATCGTCCAGCATACACAAAAAGAAAGAACAGGTTTGTTTGCATTAAGCATTTAATTTTACTGCAGGTGTTTTTCATATAAACAGTGTAGTTAACCACAAAGTGAAAAGTCTGTTAGCGACAACAGAATGAGGGAATAGATAATTACAGATTTTTTTATTTTGGGGTAACTGTCTTATATGTAAATTGTACATATATTGTGCTGATGCATTATAATCTGCAAGTTTTGCTATTTAAAGTTGTTTTTTCTTCATGTATACGATTAGGGGAAATAAAAGAAACCACTCTAGTGAGGATGATGAAGAGAATTACTTTGCAAGCAAGAGACTGGAAAAAACAGTCAGGATTGAGGATCACTCAGAAGTTTTTGCAGCACCCCAAATACCTTCACCACCAAGGACTATGGTAGAACCTCTGAGGACTCCATCCAGACACACAGATGGTATTGCAAGTCCTACCACCTCTAGGAATAATTTACGCCCATGTCCCAGTGCAGTTGGAGATGGAGACAGAACATGTTGCAGCTCATCATGTGTTTGTAAGTATGAACTTCATCTTTTTAAAGGCCTAATTTAACTAGGGATTTAAGAGTCAACTGACTACCTACCAAAACACTATACAAAAATATACAAAAACAAGCTTCAAGTATGCTTATTTTTATTTGTTTTTTGCAGCCCTGCTCACTGAAGTTTTAAAAGCACAAGAGGTCATCAAACAACAACTTGCCATCATTCTGAAGAATCAGCAGAAACAGAACAGTGCTCAGTCGCAGAGTGATGAACTTCCAGACATCACCACATTCAACCTCCCTTTGTCAGATTTATCTGATCTGGAAAGGCTTGAAAATCAAATAAAGGATCAGCCAGAACAAATGAAGAAGTTGGTAAGTTAAAGTCCTTGCATTGTTCACACAATTTGTCTTGTCTTGTATATATTATAATCACATTGATACTCAGTTACTGTTGTATAGTTGTTTTGCCTGTAATACTGTTTAATGTTTTTTTTATCTCCTCTTCAAAGGTAACCTATTTAGGAACTATTGGTGGGTTTTCGACTAAAGAAGCTGTGTGGCGTATCCTGGGAAAGCTTTTGACAAACTCCTTGGCAAAAATAATTAACTGGAGTGGTGCAAACCAAAAAGTGGCATTTCGTGCATTGGCCCTCAGGACTATTGTAGTCAGTAAGTTGATTGCTGTATACATCTGTCATGTAAGATTACTTTCATATGAATGTTGATGGTGTATTATATATATATTTTTTACCAACATCTGTTCTTTGTTGCGCAACATAGTATAACTGTATGACTAACTGTTTTTGAATATGTTTTGCTATTTACAGATGCAGTGAGGACAAATGCCCATACCAAGAGCTCCACTGATAAAGAGGTGGAAAGGTATATAACAAGATGGCTACAACTTGCTCCTGACAGAGATGGAGGAAGGAAGGAAAGAGCGAAGTCGAACGTGTTAAATGTTTAGGATGTTTCATATTTTTTCCTTTTTGCACTATTTTTTATATGCTTTTTTTTTATTAAACTTTTTTTAGATTAAACTTTCTTGACAAATAGTTGTTTTAAGATAGTTCTTGATACTTGTGCAGTTTAATTTTTTCCCCCAATATATTCTAGTTTAAATATTTATGTATTTATTTTCAATAGGTGTTTTAAGATGTTTCTTCATACTTGTATAATTTTATATTCGTTATATATATATATTTATATTCAAGTAGCCATTTTAAGATGTTTCTTTGCTTGTGCATTTTTAACAAAACATTTTTATTCAAGTTTCTTTGAACTTGTGCTGTGTTAGTCCCTTTATACCTGTGCACTTTGATTATTTTCTTTGGTTGTGCTTTAAATTGTTTCTTGATAAACGTGCAATTTTCTAAATAAATATAGTTTTTTCATATTTCTGGTCTTTGTTTTTATATCATTTGCAACAATATTCGGATTAATAATGTTTTAAAGTATGTTAGAATTTTCTTTAAAAGTTGTATTTTAGGCTAAACGTTTTGTATCACTATCCATTTGCTGTCATCTCAACACAAAAGTAGTATAAAGGTTATTCAAGAAACATCAATAAAGGTAGACATTTCATAATAACACGGCAAGAATGAATCGGGCCAGCTTTGGCGGGCATTAAGCATTAGTGACGGCCCGATTCCGGCTTGATTGCGGCAGCGTCGGCAGGATAACGGCAGCCGCATCTGGCCCGATTGATTCGGCCCGGAATCGGGCAGTGAGTAAACAGGCATACGGCCCGAGTGCGGCAGACGGAAGCGGGCCGACAGGTAACTATTCGGCAGGCGAGAATCAAACCGGAACTGGCCCGAGTGTATTTTGCTATCTGGGGACCCTATGGATGCGGTGTTTCTAAAAGTTGTACGTAAAAAACCTAATTGTTTAATAAAATAAGGTATTGCTCTAACGTTATTCATCAGCAAACGTTATGCATAGCAGCTATTATTTATCAGCAGCTTTTCTAGCGTTAGCTAGTTTTCAGTCCATTGAGTGCACGAATACATTAATACCAAATACATTTCCAAATATAAAAATAACATTGAATAAAAGGTATAACAGCCTCTCTTGCCTTATGTGCCGTTTTTTTCTCCTCCGTTTCCTTCAAATAAGCGAGGAGTAAGCAATAAAAATGATTGTAAATGAGCATAACCCCGCCCGGTCCGCCATGCTTTGTTACATCTCGCTACTGTAATTCCAGTAGTTTGGCGTGACTTTGCCTGGACCGCTACAAAGTCATGAGTCGTGGTTTGAAGTCGGAACTTACAGGCTCAAAAACCTGCCAGCATAAACCCAAATCTTGCTTACTCGAGGTATGCTGCTTCCGGAAAACGAGTCCGGGAGTAAGTTGGACGCGTGAACATTTTGAATCCATTCGCGTGTGACTAACTACACAACAGATGCGAATTTGCGTCATGGGAGGGCTTCTGCGATGTGGCTCGTCTCATGGAAAAATGGCTGACATGGGCTCTGTTTACACATATTTTTTTGCTAAAATTCTACTGTTAATGTGTGACAAAACGTAGTTTTAATACTTTTTCAGGCGATAATGTAGTTATGTCCTTCAGACATTTGCCACTGGCTCTGATGTGTGTGACTCTGATGTCTTGTGCATATGTAACGGGCGATCTTTGGTCTCATGGATCTATCGTTTGTTCCCTGGCAAATCGAGGCTGAGTGCAAAGTGAAGTTTCATTACATTTTTATTTTTAGTCTATTTAACTTTACGTTACCTGTAGCCTACTAGCACTAACTTTGAATGATTGACTGAATTGTTTGCTTTATTATAGCTTATTATACTTTTACTTTTGTATTATTGATCACATATAAATGCATTTAACATGCATAACTTGCATTTAACAAAAAAAGACTGAATTGTTTCATGTAATTTTATGTTATCAGAGCGATAATAATATGCACACTTGTCTGAACCAGATATTAATATATGATTCATATAAACCAGACTTTCTCCTCATTGTTGTCACTACTAGAGCAAGCTCCTGATTGGGTAATGCGGCGCGAATATCCGCCAAAGTTTAGATTTTTCAACTTGAGCGATTTGCATGTTTTGCACGAATCACACGTTCAAAATCCTCAATTTGCGTGATTGGCGCCACGCGAAACACACCACAGAATACCAATTCGCGTCTCTGCATTGACGTAACATGTAAATCACGCGAATCGTGTCAGGTGTGAAGGCAGCATAAGAAGAAGCATGCCATACTTCCTCTTCTTCTTTTGTTTAATGGTGATTAACATAACCTATATGTTGTGCAATAATTTTTTCAATGTTTTCTTTTAATAAGTACTCTTTATTCACTGAGAATAAGGATAATATTGTTTGTTTGATGCTAATTAAGTGAAAACAGATCCATGTGTAAAATGAAAATAAAAATATTTGAATTGCATTAACATTTAACTTGTTTTTAATTTATTTTTTATTATAATTCTTTAGAATTAATATAGAATATTGTATATTTACACTACCATTCAAATGTTTGGTTCAGTACAATTCCTTTAAAAAAAAATTGAAAATTTTAGAAAATGATAGTTTCATTCAGCGAGGATTCCTTAAATTGATTCAACAATAAATGTATTTAAAGCTGCAAGCAGTGATGAAAGGGACCTTGCACATGGGACCAACGCCACCCGGTGGCCTCAGGGAAAACAGTGAATATTGGGCTGATCAATATAGGAGAAATATGGCAAAGTCACTACAATGTGCCACATTTCCTGCTGCCAGAAGGTGGTGCTTTGACTATAACTGAATATTGGCATGTAGATGTCTTCATCCAGGGCTATTATTAAACATGTGAAGTTTGGACCAGATTGGACGTTGCATGTCCGAGTTACAACAACTTCCTGTGTCATGGCGAAACATCAGACTTTGTGAGGACACGCCCTTCATGGAAAACTTAAGGTCTTCCAAATTGAACATCACCAATATCAGGAAATGGCAACATTTGCAACAATTTGGCAAAGATAATTCTAAATATCTGACTTCCTGTTGTGTTTCAGATTTCGTACCAAGAGACTTTTTTGTAGGTATTGGACTGTTGTTACATGTGTATACAGAATTTTCATTCCAGTACATGAAACGTAGCGGGTGGGGGCACTTTGGTGAAATTTTGTAGGTGGTGATATCAACCCATAGCCTAGAAATCTAGACGCACCCTAGCTGCAGCAAATCTAATCTGCCGCGAGTGTCGTCTAGCAACTTCCAATACAGTTCTGAGCTGTAAAAACCAAACTCTGGTCAGGCCAATCAGATCATGTATAGAGTCGGTGGGCAGGGCTTAACATAATGACACCAGAGTTGCGCTTGCGTGCTACTAGTAAACACAGAAGCTGGCGAACGGCGGTCTTTCGAATCAGCTTTGACTGCGACTCTGGAAGACTTGGAGTTAGGCTTTTCTCTGAGAAAAGAACAAAAAACGGCACTGAAGTCATTCTTAAAAAGGGAAGATGTGATCTGAGTTTAGCCGACCGGATACGGCGAATGATTAATCTATCAACGAGCTCCCCTTCACGTTGCTCTGGTTGGTGTAGCGCTATCCTATCGCGTGCAGAGGGAGTTTAAAAGACAACCGTTTATCCGCCCCTCGGATTGAGCTGTCAATGGTGAGTTTCCAGACCAAACATCTTGATGTGGGTCTGGCTTGTCAGGCTAACTGATTGACAGAGTGAGCATAAGAAAGTGAGGGGGAGGGGAAGGACAGCCAGAGTCAGATTTTGAAAAAAAATACAATCTAAACAATGGGAAGAAAGTTGTTTTTATTTCATTGTCTGAAAACATTGTTTTGCAATAACATCAATAGTTTCATCTTCAAAACAGTGTTCTCAAGGACATATCCAACCTGGTTCATAAAAAAGGCTATACTCCCACCTTCTCATTGGCTCTCTTTTTTTGTCCTCAAACACAATAATCTGCTTTTCATTATGTTACACACACTCCAATGTTTTTTTTATTGTTAGTAATATTTTTTATAGAAGTAAATTGTGAATAATAAATTTTTGTGTCAAGAATTAATCTCCAAATCGGAATGTTGAAGAAAACCAACATATTGATGTAAAATATAGTACATTAATCTAAAAAAAAATCAGTGGCAATAAGCAAACATACAATCCTAATTTAGTTTAAATCAAACAATGATTTTATACTAAACAAGACTTCCTGTTTACCTTGTTGCCATCACTTTAATCGCTCACCATGGCAACACTGTTTGAGATATCCGATATCCGTTCACAATTTAGCATCTTCAGTGTCTTTGTTTCATGTTGACCGAGTTGACTTTAGTATTTACCTTAAAGGGGGGGTGAAACACTCAGTTTCAGTCAATCTCATGTCAATCTTGAGTACCTATAGAGTAGTATTGCATCCCTTCATATCTCCGAAAAGTCTTTAGTTTTATTATATTTATAAAAGAAATATGGGCTGTACCGAGTCTTTCCGGAAAAAACCGAGCGCCTAGAGGCGTATCGTGTGGGCGGAGCTAAAGAATGCCGAATGTGCACAAAGCGGTGATGTCCTCAAAGCGTGGAGAAACCCATCTATCTCAGCTAATACAGATAATGATCCACAATCAAATCTGAGGCTGAAATAAATTGAACAGGAGAAACGGCAACATCAGGATGTCCGTCTCTGTGGTATGTACTGTATTTAGGGGCCTTTGTGTGCAGTTTATGAGGACATGATTCGGTTTATGGACTATTGTATGTGACTAGACCTTAGAGGTAGCAAGCAAAACGGTTTTGCACGTCAGAGTCAGAATAGTGTAACGTTATACAGAACAACAATGGAGTAACCGTTAGCGCATTTGAATGACGAAGCACGCGATCGTATCGTTTACTGATGTTTACTCACGCGACGGTAGCCAATAGCAGAGACATTTGAAGTTGATTTACTCACCGGCTGCTTCCAAAGCAGGACCGCTCTGTCAAAAACACACTTCTTTGGTATGATTTGGTCATACATAGTCCTGTGACAGCAGTGACCGTGGAAATCCACTTTGCGACGCGACTGAAGCGATGCCTTGAAGCTTCCCGTAATTTCTGCGTTCAAATCGGTTCAAATGCAGCGCTGCCTTCCCGGAATGCTGTGCTGAAGCGTTGAAGTCGTTCGACGTCACCCATAGGAATAAAGAGAAGCGCGGCGCGAGACATAAGTGTTCACGGACGACTGGATCTGCACCTGAGAGACTGTTTACAGCGTGCATTTCCTCTCTCTCCCTCTAGTCACGCGCGCGCGCACCCTACCGGGAGAAGAGCCCGTACAGCCCATACAAGGACCTTCCGCTCTATTTAACGTCAAGTAGACCCATACTCGAAAAAAACTCTACGAAACTTGTGAGAAACCGGAAGGAGTATTTTTAACACAGAAATACTCCATCAAACGTCCAACATTAGTTTTTGAAACTTTGTCTATGTTTAGGATGGGAATCCAAGTCTTTAAAGGTGTAAAAAGCTCAGTATGCATGAAACAGCATTTCACCCCCCCTTTAAGGTCTTTTTATATTTGTATTAACTAGGGGTGTAACGATTCTTTTAACAACGATTCCATTCATATCACGATTTGAGGTTGTCGATACAATTTAAGGAGGATATTGGTTCATTTAAAATCAAATGAAATCAATTCAGTAACTTTTTAGCCAAAAATTTAAATCAGTGTGACTGTTTTTTTTCAACCAAATCGTTGTTAAAACGAATCGTTACACGCCTAGTTTCAGATCATATCGTTCTTAATGAACCAATATCGTCCTTGTAAATGTAAAAGATTTACATTTTTTTTTTTTAAAATTCAAACCCAGAATAAGATTATTCAGTTTATTATCCTTTAATGCAGAGCACTACCTTTCTCAAGGATGTATCCAACCTTGTTTAAAAATAGCACAATTCTGCTCATTTTGTAGATTGAAGGGAAGGGCAGAGAGAGAGAGAAAGAGAGAGAGAGAGAGAGAGAGAAATAAAATCAATATTTTGATTTGAAAAATAGTATGTTCATTTTAAATTCATCCAGGTTAAATCACCGAACATACAATCTTAATTTAATTTAAATCAAACAATGATTTTACAAGATATGAGACAATTTCTGTTTCCTTTTTTTGTCCTTATTTAGTCCCTCGCCATGGAGATTGAATGAATCGCCTACATGGAGAACGTAAAAACTCAGAGCCTGATTTATCACACAATCCACATTCAAACCAATTATCGGACTTCCTGTTAGTCGAAGCTAAAGACTGTAAATTAGAAAGTAATCTATGGTATTATTTTCCTGTCAGATGTCGAGAGTGCATTATTGTAGCGCAAAAGTACATTTATATCATGTGTGAGCACAAATCTCTCAGCTTATATTATTTCATATTGAATCTAATACCAGACACAAATTATTTGCAACTGTAAGTGCCTTTGGACTGTAAGTGTATGTTAGAGTGGTACAAGATATGTATGAGAGCGGTAGGATGGGGTAAGATGTGCCGTAAGTGACAGAAGTATGTTAGAGTGGTGCAGGATATGTATGAGAGCAGTAGGACAGTGGTAAGGTGTGCCGTAGGTGAGATAGAGGACTTCACGGTGAAGGTGGGACTGCATCAAGGATCGGCTCTGAGCCCCTTCTTGTTTGCGGTGGTGATGGACAGGCTGAAAGGTGAGGTCAGAAAGGAATCTCCATGGACTATGATGTTTGTGGATGACATCGTGATCTGTGGTGAGAGCAGGGAGCAGGTGGAGGAAAGTCTAGAGAGGTGGAGGTTTGCTCTGGAGAAAAGAGGAATGAAGGATAGTCGCAGCAAGACAGAATACATGTGTGTGAATGAGAGGGAACCAAGTGGAACAGTGAGGTTACAGAAGAGGTAAATGAGGTGCAGGGTTTTAAGTACTTAGGGTCAACAGTCCAGAGCAATGGGGAGTGTGGAAAAGTGGTGAAGAAGCGTGTGCAGGCAGGTTGGAATGGGTGGAGAAAAGTGTCAGGTCTGTTGTGTGATAAAAGTACTAGCAAGAATGAAAGGAAATAGAGGTGTAACGATTCGTTTTAACAACGATTCGATTCGGTTGAAATAAAACTTTCACACTGATTTAAATTTTTGGCTTAAAAGTTACTGAATTGATTTCAAGTCACTGAATCGTTTCGGATCATATCGCTCTAAATGAACCAATATCGTCCTTAAATCGTATCGACAACCTCAAATCGTGATACGAATCGAAGTTAAACGAATCGTTACACCCCTTATGTTGGCCAATCAGAAGCCTAACAAGAAGTTATTACCAGTTCCGGTAAGAACAAACATGGCACACAGAGGAAAGGGGGAGTCATATGTTTGGAGTGATGATGAAGTTCAATTGTTCCTTACTGTCGCACTTGAATACAAAGTTAGCAAAACTCAGGAAAACGTAGACTGGGAGTCTTGCCAGTCCGAGTACGCCGACATCCTAGCGCTGTTCCTAGAGCAGTACCCTTCTGAGATTTCCCTAGAGTTTCCTCATCGTAAAGAGGATATAACCAGGACCATCATCACCAACAAGGCGATACGGGGTAGAGGTTAGATCGGGCTCAAAAAATCAAGCCCGACCCTACCCGAGCCCGTGCACGTTGTGTCCGAGCCCGGACCGGCCCGACACATTAACTGTAATTATGAGCCCGAGCCCGATTTAAACCCGACCATTGTTCAATACGTGGGCGTTTTGACGAGAACGAGCCTGTAATGAGCAAAGCGCAGCGACGCGGACTGGTGAGGCTCATGATAAAACTACATTTAGTTTTCAGTTTTCTCCACAGCGACTGTACAGCCGAATAACATTTTGTTGCAATATTTTCATGTTTAACACTTTGAAGCTGCTTTGAAACAATCATCATTGTAAAATATAAAATACGCTATAGACTATAAATAAAGCTGACCGACTCCGCTCAATAATCCGCAGACGCACGCTCATGATCCGCTCACCGGTAAACTGATGTCTGCTCAAATCCAGCTCAGACATTTATCTGTAGCTTACTTTGTTGTTGCCATTAAACAATGTGTTTTTTCCTTCATATTTATGTTTAAATATTATAATATTATTTTTACATTTCATCTGATTACGATGAGTGAAAAGATGCGAGTGGGTCAGAAATGATTTTGGTGGTTATATTTAGTTTAATATTAAGTTTTGTTTTGTAGAAAGCATTTATTTCGTTTTGTTTAAATTGTATCTTAATTTTAAAAAAGGTTTCTTGGGCCAATTGCCTGGATTTAATAAATAAAAAGCAAATAGCAGACTATAATCGCGAGGTGAAGTCGTGGGAGTGATTGCTTTCATTTCATCTCATGAACTGGAGCGCGCGTCTCATAAATAAACCCAAACTCAGCAGGCTATACTTGCCTCACAGACATGAGAAATATGCATATAGAAAGCTTGAAATGACCACTTTTAAACGAAACGATTCGAAGATATTTAATTAAGCAAAGTGCAGTGTTCACGCGAGCAGCTCTTGACACAGAGCGTTTCTGTTTATAATGCTGCGCTCCATCACTGCTCAAGCTGTGAGTTTAACACGCATTTTTAAACTAATCCTGACTTTGTAGCCTACACATTTGTTTCTTAGTTGTTGTATTAGTTCTTACTTTGCTAAATATACATATAATTTCTGATTATAGCATAGCTTTCTGCCCACCCAATTAGACTAGTAAAGTAGGCTAATGATTAAAAAAACAAACGCTTGATCACGGGCCCGGCCATACCCGACCCGAGGATAGTGCAGGGAAATCCCAGCCCGACCCGGCCCGCGGGTCGGTTCGGGTCAGGTTCGGGCTCGGGTAGAGAATCTAAACTCTAATACGGGGTAAATACAGGCAAGCGGTGGATTCCGGTCGGAAAAGCGGCCATGGCAGAGTGGTTCTACTTTATTTTGAACTATGTGAGCAGATATGGGGTGGTTCTCCTGCAACATTGGACATTGTAACATTTTTTGTTTTAGTAATAGGTTATTTTATTAGATTTTTAAGAAACACCCCTGGATTTTAACACTTGTTTCACCAGCTATTTGAATAACGTAAAGAACCTGCCTGCTCCAGGAAGCCCACAGCTCCTAAAGAAGAGGAGAAGAAAGGAAAATTAATAAATTAAACAACAATCAATTTACTAAATCAAATATACCCAAAATAAAGGAAGCAACAATTTACAATACACTCAGAATAAACCAAGTATAAATACTGAAAAGTCACATTGAAGAAAGAAAACAACTAATGCATGTAAATTCACAAGAAATAAATCACCAAACAGAGCAAACTGTGTGTACCTTCAGACTGTTGCAGTTAAACTCAGAATCAAACTCATACAAATAAGTCTACAAAGAAAACAAAGGATATTAACAGTAACATAAATACATAAAACTTCCAGCCCACTTGGTGTTATATTTGACAACGATGTAACCAGACGCCAAAAGCAGCAGTGCGGCTCGAAGAGTGAGAGGTGAAGAGTAAGATTGTTGAGAGGAAGCATCGAGAAACCTGCTCAACGTCCAAAAAAAGACCTTGGACACATTAAACTGTAAAATTACAAACAATTAAAAAATATTTACCAACCCCATGAAGCAATGATTTTATCCAGCAGTTCACCTACTCGATGATCCGGTGAAGTAATACTTTGACGGCATCTACAAAAGCACTCAATATCCTTGTTACACAGTAACGGCCAATGTTACGGATAAACTGGGGATCATGTTATCTGGGGACGGGTGCGTGCACGCAGCTAGTTTTACCTGGATTTACTGTCACGGTTCATGGATTCCCTGTCTCACTCTTGGGTGCGTGTTGAATGTAGGTGAGGGCGGAGCCTGGGATTGGCTCATCACGCACCTGTGGCTGATCACCTGCACCAGCTGCAACTCATCACCTTCACACTATTTAGTCTCTCTGTTTCTCTCTTGTCTTTGTCAGAGCGTTGTTGGATGTTTCCCCTTGTGTCTCCGTGTTGGTTATCGTTTCCCCCTTCCGTGAAACGCTGGATCCCTTCCCGGATTACCTCTACCGATCTCCCGAGTCACAGCTGCTCACAGCCTGCCCGTGTCACCAACAGAGCCTCTCTCACTGCTCCGTCTTACCCGGACTTCTTCAGTGTTCTGAGTTTTGACTTCTGTGACACTATCTGTCTTATTAAACTGAGTTACTTGCAATTGAATCCTGCCTCTGTGAATCCGTTACAGAACGCTCTGACCAACCATGGATTCAGCAAGTATCAACGCCCTACTGACCAGCAGCAACGAGAGACTGGACCAGCAGGAGGCGAACTTAACTGCCACAGAACAGGCAGTACACACCTTGGTGGCACGGGTGGCCGAGCTGACCCAACAGATGCAACAACTCGTCGGTCCCACTGTGCCCGACCCACCGCCGATTCCCCACACACCATCTACATCGCGGCAACCGGAACCACGTCTGCCTACCCCTGAGAGTTATGCCGGTGAGAGCAATTATTGCAGAGCCTTCCTTACCAAGTGTTCCTTGTTTTTCGCTCTTCAACCGCAGACTTTCAACACAGAAAGATCCAAGGTGGCATTCATCCTCACCCTGCTCTCCGGACGAGCCGCACTTTGGGGAACGGCGGTGTGGGAGAATCAACATCCTTGCTGCTCCTCGTTCCAGACGCTGGCGGCAGAGATGAGAAGGGTGTTTGACCGAGCGGTGACCGGAAGAGAAGCGGCACGTCAACTCGCAGAGCTCCGTCAAGGTAACCGCTCGGTCTCGGACTATTCCATCGAGTTCCGCACCCTGGCCGCCGAGTGCAAGTGGAACGAGGAGGCACAGTGGGACATGTTCCTGCATGGGCTGGCTGACCGCATCCAGAAGGAGATATTCACCATCGACCTTCCGGAGAGGATTGACGGTCTCATTGACCTTGCGTTGAGGGTGGACGCTCGTCTGAGTCGGCTGAGGTCCAGGATGGAGCCTCAGCCTGGGAGTGTCGAATGCCCTCAGGCCAGCGCTACGGATGCGGTCAGCTACACCTTCGACCCGGAGCCCATGCAGGTGGGTCGAGCTCGGCTCTCCCGGGAGGAGAAGGCAAGACGGAGATCCCGTGGTCTTTGCCTGTACTGCGGCGGGAACGGACACCTGCTAGACTCCTGCCCGGTAAAAGACCACGCCCGGCGGTAAGAGGAAGGCTACTGTCGGGCGGGATCTCCGTGGAAAAGACCTCATCCTCCACTCTCCTCCCGGTGAGATTGCTGTGGGCAGCTCAGGATTATTCCAGCCTCGCCCTCCTCGACTCGGGAGCGGAAGGTAACTTCATTGACTCTGCCCTCGCTCATAAACTCAACATACCCATCATTGCACTCAAAAACACCATTTCTGTCAACGCACTCAACGGACAAGTTCTCCCTGACATTTCATTCACCACTGAACCACTTACACTGATCACTTCCGGCAACCACACTGAACGCATTTCATTTTTCATCCTGGACTCCCCTTTGGCTCCCGTTGTCCTCGGTCACCCTTGGCTGGAGTTACACAATCCAAGGGTTGACTGGGGACAAAACTCTGTGTCTGCGTGGAGTGATAGATGTTATGAGTCTTGTTTGGTGTCTGCTTGTTCGTCTGTTTCTCGTTCTGTTTTTCAGAGTGAGACGGTGAATCTGTCTAACGTGCCTCCGGAGTACCTCGACCTGAAGGAAGTGTTCAGTAAGTCCCGAGCTGCTTCTCTTCCTCCGCATCGTCCCTATGACTGTGCTATAGATTTACTCCCAGGTAAGTCTCCGCCTAAGGGCAAACTATACTCTCTTTCCATTCCAGAGAGGGAGGCCATGGAGAAATATATTTCTGATTCTCTAGCCTCCAAATTCATCCGCCCTTCCTCTTCTCCAGCGGGGGCGGGGTTCTTCTTCGTGGGGAAGAAGGATGGTTCTCTGCGACCTTGCATTGATTACCGAGGGCTGAATAACATCACGGTAAAGAATACCTATCCTTTGCCGTTGATGTCTTCAGCTTTCGAGAGGTTACAGGGAGCATCCGTCTTCACGAAGTTGGACTTACGTAACGCTTATCATTTGGTTCGCATCAGGGAGGGGGATGAATGGAAAACCGCATTTAACACCCCCAGGGGGCATTTTGAATATTTGGTCATGCCTTTCGGCCTTTCCAACTCCCCAGCGGTTTTCCAGGCACTCGTCAATGATGTGTTGAGAGACATGGTCGACCAATTCATATATGTCTACCTGGATGACATTTTGATTTTTTCTTCGTCTCTCCAGGAACATGTTCGACACGTCAGACGAGTGCTTCAGAGGTTGCTAGAGAATGGGCTTTTTGTCAAGGCGGAGAAATGCGCTTTTCATGCACAGTCTGTTCCTTTTTTAGGGTACATCGTGTCATCGGAGGGAATGCGCATGGATCCCGACAAGGTTAAGGCTGTGATGGATTGGCCAAGTCCAGATTCCCGTAAGGCCCTACAGAGGTTTCTGGGGTTCGCCAATTTCTATCGGCGTTTTATTCGCAATTTCAGCCAACTAGCCGCACCTCTGACTGCCTTGACCTCTCCCCGAACGACGTTCAGGTGGTCCGATACAGCCGAGGCTGTATTCGCCAAACTCAAAAGCCGCTTTGTTTCGGCTCCCATCTTAGTCGCCCCTGATTCCACACGTCAGTTCGTGGTAGAGGTCGACGCGTCAGAGGTGGGGGTAGGAGCGGTTCTTTCACAGCGCTCTCCCTCAGATGACAAGATGCACCCGTGCGCGTTTTTCTCCCATCGTCTTTCTCCTGCCGAACGCAATTATGACATTGGTAACAGAGAGTTGTTGGCCGTCAAGTTAGCGTTGGAGGAGTGGCGTCATTGGCTTGAAGGGTCGGGGGTACCTTTTATTGTATGGACGGATCATAAGAACCTTGAATATATTAGATCTGCTAAAAGACTCAACTCCAGGCAGGCTCGGTGGGCACTTTTTTTCGGACGTTTTGACTTTGTTCTCTCGTACCGCCCCGGGTCTAAAAACATCAAACCCGACTCTTTATCTCGTATTTTTGATGCTTCCGAACGCCCGGTTACTCCCGAGTGTATTTTGCCAGAGAAGATAGTTATCTCTACACTCACATGGGAGATCGAATCGAAGGTCAAAGTGGCCTTAGAAGGGGTAACGCCCCCGCCCGGCGGCCCACCAAGTTGTTTGTTCGTTCCGGAGGGGTTAAGATCCGAGGTCCTCAAATGGGGTCACTGCTCCAACATTGCTTGTCATCCAGGGGTAAACCGCACTTGCAGTTTAATAAAGCAACGATTTTGGTGGCCACTTATGGCTCGCGACATTCGCAGTTTTGTTTTGGCTTGCTCGGTCTGTGCGGTTGGTAAGACATCTAACCAACCTCCCCATGGGTTACTTCAGCCGTTGTCTGTTCCTTCGAGACCCTGGTCCCACATCGCTCTAGATTTTGTTACCGCCCTCCCGCCCTCCCAGGGCAAGACGGTCGTTTTGACCGTCGTGGACCGATTCTCGAAGGCAGCACATTTCATTCCCTTGCCCAAATTACCCTCAGCCAAGGAGACAGCGGTATCTGTAGTAGACCACGTCTTTCGGTTACATGGCCTCCCGATGGACGTGGTCTCCGACAGAGGTTCCCAATTTGTGTCCAAATTTTGGCAGGAGTTTTGTAAATTACTAGGAGCCACGGTTAGTCTGTCTTCGGGTTATCACCCCCAAAGCAACGGTCAGACCGAGAGAGCCAATCAGGATCTGGAAAGAGTGTTGCGATGTTTGGTATCCAAGAATCCTTCATCCTGGAGCCAGCAACTCTCTATGGTTGAGTACGCTCATAACTCGTTACCAGTGTCATCTACGGGCCTTTCGCCATTTGAGTGTAGTGTAGGTTACCAGCCACCTATTTTTCCTAGTCTGGATTCCGAGGTCGCGGTCCCCTCTGTTCACGCCTTTATCCAGAGGTGTCATCGCACATGGACCAGAGCCCGTGAGACTCTGCTCCAGGTGGGAGCGCGCACCAAGGCTAAAGCCGATCGCCACCGGTCTAAGCCTCCCGTTTACGTCGTCGGTCAAAAAGTGTGGCTTTCTACCAAGAACATTCCTCTCCGCTCCGTATCTAATAAACTTGCTCCCAAATTTATCGGCCCGTTCACTGTCACCAAGATCATTAGTCCGGTGACAGTCCGCCTCAAACTCCCTCCGGCGTACAGGAGGATTCATCCCGCCTTCCATGTATCCAAAATCAAACCTGTTTTTCACTCCCACCTTAATCCGCCAGTCCCGGTTCCCCCACCGCCGCGACTCGTAGATGGGGAACCAACTTATTCGGTTAATCGCATTCTGGATTCTAGACGGAGGGGACGCGGTTTCCAGTACTTGGTGGACTGGGAAGGTTACGGTCCGGAGGAGAGAAGTTGGGTTCCTGCTAGGGACATTCTGGATCACTCCCTTATTGATGATTACAATCAACAGGTAAGGTCGGCTGGGAGCGTCAGGGGACGCTCCTAGGGGGAGGGGTACTGTCACGGTTCATGGATTCCCTGTCTCACTCTTGGGTGCGTGTTGAATGTAGGTGAGGGCGGAGCCTGGGATTGGCTCATCACGCACCTGTGGCTGATCACCTGCACCAGCTGCAACTCATCACCTTCACACTATTTAGTCTCTCTGTTTCTCTCTTGTCTTTGTCAGAGCGTTGTTGGATGTTTCCCCTTGTGTCTCCGTGTTGGTTATCGTTTCCCCCTTCCGTGAAACGCTGGATCCCTTCCCGGATTACCTCTACCGATCTCCCGAGTCACAGCTGCTCACAGCCTGCCCGTGTCACCAACAGAGCCTCTCTCACTGCTCCGTCTTACCCGGACTTCTTCAGTGTTCTGAGTTTTGACTTCTGTGACACTATCTGTCTTATTAAACTGAGTTACTTGCAATTGAATCCTGCCTCTGTGAATCCGTTACATTTACAGCCGATTTTAGACGGCAGATTCGTCCAATACCCCATTTCCCGGATCACAGATTAAAAACACCAGTTGTACATACACTGCAATGCATAATAAAGCACTTTGTTTTGCAGTGTCTATTCCTGTGTATTTGACACAATTTCAAAGAAGCTTAACATACTTTAGTGTCAAGCTTAGAAACTAGGGGTGCAACGATTCGTTTAACAACGATGCGATTCGTATCACGATTTGAGGTTGTCGATACGATTTAAGGACGATATTGGTTCATTTAGAGCGATATGATCCGAAACGATTCAGTGACTTGAAATCGATTCAGTAACTTTTTAGCCAAAAGTTTTAATCAGTGTGACTGATTTATTTCAGTCGAATCGAATTGTTGTGAAAACGAATCGTTACACCCCTATTAGAAACCCAAGGCAGTAAAAGGAGTTACTAGATCAGTGGGCGAGGCCATAAACAGAAGGCGTTTTTCACTGCGGTACCTGATTTGATTACATCTCAGTGTGGGGTGGGTAGGGTTTAGGGTTGGGTCGGCTTAAGGGAATCATTTTCATTGTATATTGTATTATAAACACCCACAAATTTAGAAACGGCCATTTTTAACATTCAGTTAATGGATCCTCAGACTTGTCAAATTCAACTTCAGAAGACGTGTAAGAATTTTCTTCTCAGCATTACCATATTGTGTCTTCAGAGTGTTGTCATGTTTAAACACATAACAACAGATGCAGATTAAGTTATAGCAGTAAGCTAGGCTACTTGAAGGACACATGAATTGCAAAGTCTTCACATTTTTTAACAGGTTGTATTTAGTTTCCATCTATAATTGTATTAGGGCTGAACGATATTCTGTTTTAACAACGACATCGCGATGTGCGCGTGTGCGATAGTCACATCGCTGGAACATCCGATGTGAAGGGTAGTATGGTGCATAGACTTCATATAGATGTCTATGGTATGGTGTATTAAGAGAAGGGTACGCGTGTACGTTCTGCGTGCCTGCACTGTGATTGGTTCGCTGCGCCGCTGCTCACCGCTCACGGCCAAACATTCACTGCTAAATTGCACAACGAAGAGGATCTGGCGCAAAAAAAAAAAAAAAGGTTCGTACCAGAAATCATCTTTTTGGGACTATTTCAGCTACAAGAAGGAGGATGTTGAACAAAAAGAGGTACTTTGCATTGAGTGTCTTATGGCCACAAAGCAAGAAAATACTACCAGTTTGTCTGATCACTTAAAACGGCACCACAAAGATCTTTACGACAAATACAAAGCAGGACTCGACATTAACGCTTGTCCGGGACATGTGGGTGTTTTGAAGGGACAAGTGAAAGAGAATTTTACTTGCCTGACGGACACGAGCCGGATTAAAACATTAAATAATTAGCGAATCACCAAAATGCAAGAATGTTTGTGCATTAATTTAGTGTAAGTGGCGATCGATTGTGGATAATATATAATGAACTGATGATAATAAGGTCGCGCTGTTGACGCTCGTGCAGCCTCTCGAGGAGAAATTATAACACTAGAGCGTTTTCCTGAACACCATCACGACTGAAAATGACACTGATTTCATATAACAGCTCCATAAACAAATAATTAACATTCACTTAGTCACTTAATTTTAGATGCAATATTTGGTGTTTTTGTTCTATTTCAGCAGTGAAAATCGTTCATAACAGACCCGTAACACGTCTCACTCACAGCAACAAGCGTGAACGATTCAGCATTCGAATGAATCGTTTGAGTGATCGACTCAGTGACTCACTCATTTCTTTTTGTTACTTGTAATGAAGCTTCATTATTACTGAAATTAATAATATCACGGAATAGTAATTATTGACTTTAGCCTGGATTGATGGCTCTCAGTATCGCAATATATATCGTTGGGGAAAAAAATATTGCAATGTAATTTTTTTCCAATATCGTGCAGCCCTACATTGAATTATAGATCTATTATATTTATATAAAAACATGTCGGCTTATTTTACTCTACTGATTTTATTACGTTTGTTTGTACCATACCTGACACCTTTGAATCCTTTCCCCAAACATAAAGAAGCATTTATTTGTTTACTTTTTGCTGACCTCTTTAACAAATAAATAAGACACAATGGTCTGTCAGTGTATGAAGCAAATTTAATGGGTTGCCCTTAATTGTTGGCCTCTTTTTATGTTATATAAATTGGAATTATACCAGTTCTTTTCATAAGGCTGGCACCAATATCATTAGCATATTATCTATCCTAATTCAGCACATCATGTGCTTTCAGTTGCTCATGTCTGCTAACAATTAGGTACAGATGAAAAGGTCTATGAATCGAATGTTATTGTTGTAACTGGTGTCTTTGGTGCCATATACTGTGACCGCAAATGGATCCGAATAAAGTAAAAGAAATAAAACCCTTTTTGCAGGATAACAAATATCCTGATAGCTGCACAAGAAAGGAGCGCTATTATATAAAGAGAAGATGTAAAAATTTCACAATGAAAGGTAATCGTGTGTTAAGCTAGTGTCACTTTAAAAAAGTAATACAATTGTGACCTGTATTTACTAATATAACGTGATTACATTAGATGGAGAGCTTCATTACTTCTGGAGGAGAAAAAAAGACAAGAGTCAGCATTTGGCTAAGGTTGTCATTTCACCTGAGGAGGCGCACAGTGTGTTTATAGAATTTCATGCAGGCACGCTTGGTGGACATTGTGGAGTGGAGAAAACACACAATGCCATAATTCTTAGATTTTACCGGCCTGGCATGGAACAGGACATCCACAAGTGGGTAAGTTAATTGATTTAAAAAAATATATATATATTTATATATATGTATATATATATGGTCATGGCCCACCTCTCTTTTCAGATAGCTTAATGTCCTCAGGGTCAGGCAAGGAACAATAAGGAGAAGGCGGGATACAATCCTATAGTTGTATGTATAAAATTATTAATATTACAAACATTTGTAATATGTAGTAGACTTCAGTCCTGAATGTTTAAAACATTGATTCTCATTTCATGTCACAGAACCACTGGAGTTAATTGGAATGGATCTAATTGGAAAGTTAACTCCAACTGAAAATGGCCACCAATATATTTATGTAATGGTGGACTATTTTACAAAATGGTCTGAGGCCTATCCTCTAAAAACAAAAAGAGCTGAAGAAGTAATGGGGTGCATCCTAGAATTTTTTTTTTTTTTACAAATTTGGAGCACCGAAGCGGCTTCACAGATCAGCGAAGAGAATTTGTCAACAAGGTTGGTTCAACAGAAATTAAGTCAAAAGAAAAGGATATGACCATAAGAAATAAAAAACAACTCACCACAAAGTTTTCCCCATATTATTTAATGTTTGGTAGAGAGGCCATGTATCCATGTCAGGTACCAAAGGATTATGAGGTTAGTGATTTTGGTACTTTCTTTTTCTAATGACACTTATCATACTTATAGTGAATTTCTTACTACTTACTAGATCTGGCATGGAAAGGTGGAAGCCATGGTTGCAAGTGAGCAGCTCACTGAGGAGTTGAGCAATAGGAGAGAGACCATGGAAAAGAACATGGCAACTAGTCAGGAGAAAGTGCGGAAACAAAAGCTGGAAGTTGGGCAGGAGGACAACTTCATGGCTGGAGATAAAGTGTTTGGTGAGGAATGGGAGACAGGAGAACAGAAAGGGTGGAAAAATGAACCCTGACATGCTTGGTCCATTTATTATCCTTAAAATTGAAGAAAAAAAGGTTGACATGGTTTCAACGAAAGGGGAAAAAAATGACATTAAACATGGATCATTTAATAAAATATGTGGAGCCTGAGCCTCACATTCCCAAAAAATTATCCCATCAACCCCTCTCAGTCCTTCTGCTCCTCCACCCAGTCATCCTTGTCCCGTAATCCTTCCATCTCCTGCTCTTCCAGCCAGTCCTCCTTGTCCAGTAACCCTTTTTCTATCTACTGCTCCTCCTCCTGCTCCTCCAGCCAGTCCTCGTTGTCCCGTAATCCTTCCATTTCCTGCTTCTCCTCCTGCCAGTCCTCCTTGTCCCGTAATCCTTCCATCTCCTGCTCCTCCTCCTGCCAGTCCTCCTTGTCCCGTAATCCTTCCATCTCCTGCTTCTCCAGCCAGTCCTCCTTGTCCCGTAATCCTTTTTCTATCTACTGCTCCTCCTCCTGCCAGTCCTCCTTGTCCCGTAATCCTTCCATCTCCTGCTCCTCCGGCCATTCGTCCTTGTTCCGTAATCCTTCCATCTCCTGCTCCTCCAGCCAGTCCTCCTTGTCCCGTAATCCTTTTTCTATCTACTGCTCCTCCTCCTGCCAGTCCTCCTTGTCCCGTAATCCTTCCATCTCCTGCTCCTCCTCCTGCCAGTCCTCCTTGTCCCGTAATCCTTCCATCTCCTGCTTCTCCAGCCAGTCCTCCTTGTCCCGTAATCCTTTTTCTATCTACTGCTCCTCCTCCTGCCAGTCCTCCTTGTCCCGTAATCCTTCCATCTCCTGCTCCTCCTCCTGCCAGTCCTCCTTGTCCCGTAATCCTTCCATCTCCTGCTCCTCCTCAAGCCAGTCCTCCTTGTCCCGTAATCCTTCCATCTCCTGCTCCTCCTCCTGCCAGTCCTCCTTGTCCCGTAATCCTTCCATCTCCTGCTCCTCCGGCCATTCCTCCTTGTCCCGTAATCCTTCCATCTCCTGCTTCTCCAGCCAGTCCTCCTTGTCCCGTAATCCTTTTTCTATCTACTGCTCCTCCTCCTGCTCCTCCTCCTGCCAGTCCTCCATGTCCCGTAATCCTTCCATCTGCTGCTCCTCCGGCCAGTCCTCCTTGTCCTGCAATCCTGCCATCTCCTGCTACAAAGGGCCTGTCAGCCACAATAAGCCCCACTCGTCTGTGTCTGATGGTTCTTTCCTCAACTCAGTCCACTTCTAGCCATGTAATTCAGAATACAATGGGGAAGATGTAATTCTGATGTAATTCAGAAAACATATTCAGAAGAACGAGGTAAATATTAAGTGGTTTGACTATATTTCACTGTCATATCACAGGATATTGCTCTGTATATCCACTGTGCTTCTTTAAGTGATACGTGATATATGGGAGGGAAAGAAACAAGAAGTGCTGTGGAGCAAAATGGACCCCTACAAATTATACACTAAGAACCTAATGGGTCTGGCACCAGGCAGTTGGTTAGAAAGTAAGGTAGGGTTAAGGATGCATTTGAATTTTTTTTATGTTTACCTTTGTTGTGTTTTGGTTTCTTGTTTTAGCAATCCAATATCCCTTACTTTGATTATTTTTGTAACCTGTTTACAATAAAATAAATGCCTATCTTTTAAATCTTCAGAATCGATTAAATATGTCAGAAATCAAAGATATATTTAATCGATTCATACCAAATGAAAGACATCTGGAAAGGAAGCCGAAAGGGCTTGAAAATACGTATTTGCATTTAAACACACACTTAAAAGTAGTTTTTTATTGTGACAGCACTTTAAAATGCTATTGTATTGTTTGTAGCTTGATCCATCCAGTTATGATGTTCTTTTCGGGGCTGTTTGTGTCAACGACTACCATTGGACATTTATAGTAAGTAACATTCTAAACTGGCAAAGCAGATGCATGAATACATGGTAATGCGACTTAAGAGAAATTACCTAACTGACAGGTAATGTTTTTTTCGTTTTTTTTTTCCATTTAGGCATTGTTCCCAAAATTGGCTAAATCAATTTATATTGACCCTTTTGGTGGCAATGAATCTGCAATTTCAAAATGTAAGGAAGTTACAAGGCAAGTACTATATGCAAAGCTTCTTAAAACGGTGACGTATCTGTTATTATAATGTATTATTGTGGCTTAATGATCAATGCACTCACAAAAACTTATTTTTCACAGATCTTTCCTTAGGACAAAAGGTCTGGACATTTCACGGTGGGGTTGCCACTCAGTTGTGCATCATCCCAACAGGATTCCTCATCCTATGCTCCACTTGTTTGTAAAGAAATGTATATGTATTTATGCATTTTACAGTGTCTTTTGATAAAACAATGTATGGCATAACTGCTTACAATCAGCTTGCAGAGCTTCTTCTTATGGAGGACGAAATTATATTTTCTTCAAATGAGGAAGGGTTTTAATCTGCATGGAAACTGCAAAAAGACTTTTAAGAAAAACTGGTGAGAAAGAATCCTTGCATTTTGATAGCCTATAGAGTACCTTTTTATTTATAATGTTTTTCTGGCCATGATATGACTCCCTCTACATATTATAGATGACCTTTCACAGCTCTGTCATTCAAGTGGAGAGAAACATACACAAGAAGGCCAAACTGACCAATGGGTACGAGCATTTTATACATAGCAAAACACACACTTCATCAACATGTAACTTATTCTATTGTTTGTTCTTCCTCATTTAGATTGAATGTACAGAATGTGGAAGGTGGTACCATCGGGACTGTGTGGGCAGACCTTCCACAGCAGGACGTGGTGCATTTTGTACTATCTTTCTCTCTTTTCTTTTATTATCAAATTGTTTACCTTTTAGCTAATGTATGTTTGAACCTTCCCCCAAATAAATGTTGGTAATTCACTGGATTCTACTTGTATGTAACAAATTCTAAAATTATATTTGCATAACAATGGCTTATCACTTTTCATCATTGGTTAGGAAAATTTATGGAGTGTCCTTTATGCTTTAACTTAAAAAAAAATGGGCTAATGCTTGACATGTCCTTTAACCAAAGCAATATTGCTGCTCAATTTAAATAAGGCCACAAACTATGCTTAATAAAAAAAAATTGCAATTACTCACTAACTGCAAAGACACAATGTAATTTATTGAATGAAAGTTATTGGATCCAATTTGATCTAAACGAACATAACAAATGTGGGCGTGGTCTGTGTCTCGAAATAAAACCACATTAAAACTTCTCTTAAACTACGTCTGAAACATAGAGCAGATCAGTGACAGAGGACAAAACAGAGCCTTAATGATGCAAACTTTTACCAATAACATATAAAGCATTCCAGATCTGGTCACTGGAAAATTCGCTTTGGTCACCATCTAACATCTGCTGGAAATCCAGGTGAAACTAGCTGTGTGCACGAGCCCGTTCCAAGATAACATGATCCCCAGTTGATCCGTAACAGCTGGCACTCCAATCAGGGTTACATTAAGTGGCAATGCCACACCAATGGAAGCCCTGAATGCACACCGCACTGAAAGAAATGGCTTTAACTGAAGTCAATAAAGCCAGACTTCCCACAACGTACCAGACACAGCTTTAAACTTACCTGGGAGTAAGTAGCACATCACACGCATTCAGATTTACAATTACTCATCATAGGGATGCGCGGTATACCGGTACTGGAAAAATACCGGTATACATTTTATTTAAAACGGTACGATATCATGATTTGGCACATTTCGGTATATGCTGCTTTTCCGAAGTTCACCGTTAGATGGCAGCGCTCTACCCAAACTGACCCGAAACAACCGGCAAATGTGACAACAACATAGACGGACAAAATGGATAAAGCAGTTGAATCTCACTCAAGATGCCCAAAACGAATGAATAAAGAGAGGAGTAGAAGAGACATTTGTAATGACTTTGCTTATAAAACTGATGAAGAACCATCAAACCTAGCCAAGAAGCATCTGTCACTATCCTGACTTTAAGACTTCTGAAGAGATCGACAGGTCAGTGGATCATTCAAACCATCTCATTTAGACATTTATTTTCTTTTAACACTGATCAACGCACACACAGCCTAACATAAGATGGAATATCACAATCTCCAGCGTTCGTTTCAACCAATGACATTTAGATCTCATTATATTTGCACGCGTACTATTGCACTATTTACATCGCGTTAGACACACCCGCCTGTGTTTATGTGAATACTCACTAAAGACGGACATTTGTACATAATTCTGTGTATTTGACTGTTTAAGGAAACTTAATGTGTAATGTGCGAGTGACTAAGTGACAGGCGTGTGTGTGTGAGTGTGTGTGTGTGTGGTTTGACTGTTATTACGAAATGCTATAAAATCTCTTGCGTGTTTAAATGATTTCCGTTCTCCATCCCGAGACGAGCGTGAAATGTTGAATCGGATTATGCAGATTGCTTTAGTGTAGTGCGATGTCTTTTGAAACCAGAAGCAATTTGCTAATTTTGAGAGATTTTTGCTGAAATTATTTCTCACAAGAAAGTTTTCAAATGACTGATTTGATGTGATAAGCTTTGCTGATTAATTTACTAATAGCCTAAACATTTGTGTTAATTTCCCACTTTATAAACTCAAAACTTGCATAATTGTTCTCATTCGCGTGGAATATACCCACGCTAATATCAGACCTTGTGGTATTGATTTAATATCGGTACTTCGGTATTAGATTGTGGTACCGTACCGAAGCCAAAATTGTGGTATCGAGCCATCCCTAACTCATCACACTAAACAAATGAAAATTGCATAAATGTCACTGGAAAGCACTAGACTTAAACAGGTAAACTGCAAAGCTAAAAACACATACCTCCGTAGTCTGTGACAACAACGCAAAAGAGGCGGGATCGACCATGGAGGCATAAACAACAAGTTTATATATGCCAATTGGACGATAACTGATTGATAGTGATGGGCAGACCGATGCTGCATTCCACTCCACTTTAAGACACACACTTGCGAACTTCCCAAAGCACTTCCCATTTTGAAGTGCGTTCTGCTTTGTGAAGTGGACAAGGGAAGTTTATAGTCTACTTCATATGTACACTTCAAGTAGCTTCATATACCACAATGCAACGCGATTGTGACGTCACCGCATATCGCGTTTAATTTACCCCACCACAAACAAATCTATGATATTTTAAATATTTTTTTAAACATTTACCTATATTCCCTATATTACCTATATACAGGTCCTTCTAAAAAAATTAGCATATTGTAATAAAGTGAATTATTTTCCATAATGTAATGATAAAAATTAAACTTTAATATATTTTAGATTCATTGCACACCAAATAAAAAATTTAATACAAAAAAAGTTAACCTTCAAATAATTATGTTCAGTTATGCACTCAATACTTGGTCAGGAATCCTTTATCAGAAATGACTGCTTCAGTGCGGCGTGGCATGGAGGCGATCAGCCTGTGGCTCTGCTGAGGTGTTCTGGAGGCCCAGGATGCTTCGATAGCGGCCTTAAGCTCATCCAGAGTGTTGGGTCTTGCGTCTCTCAACTTTCTCTTCACAATATCCCACAGATTCTCTATGGGGTTCAGGTCAGGAGAGTTGGCAGGCCAATTGAGCACAGTAATACCATGGTGAGTAAACCTGACTGTTGCTTACAGATCGTTCAGAAGTGCTCTAAAATCTCCTGATACCTAGCTGCAAAACAGTCAACCTCTGAGGAAATTGTTGATAACAGTTCTGTAAAGTCCTCATGGAGACTATTTTTCGAAGGCCTGTAAATAATAATAATCAGAATGCGTGGAGCACCTTTTAACACAATACCCAGATATTCTAGAGACAAATAGTCACCAAATGATACTTGCTTACATCGATAGAAATCTTTAAAAAGAGCAGCAACACCTCCACCTCTCCTAACTGCTCTGCAAACACTCATAAAAGTAAAGTTAGGAGGGGCTGCTTCATTGAGGACTGTTGCACCACAGTTTTCTTCTAACCATGTTCCTTTTAGAAGCCAAAAATCAAAGTTGTTAGTGGTTATTAAGTCATTGACTAGAAATTATTTGTTCTTAAGTGAACGGATGTTTAAAAGTGCTAACTTAACAGTATAAATTTTTTCCTCCACATTAATCCTAGTTTGACAAGAAACAGGCAGCAGATTTGGATAAAAGCGTCTGCTAAATGATTAAATGTAAATGTGTATGTGGTTGTGGCGGGGGTGGGTTTAGCGAAGTCTGTGACATGAAAGTCAGAGGACGAGTAAAGCCTAGTTCACACTGCCTGATTTTTGCCCCGATTTTTAATCGCCGACAGGTTTCGTGAAATCGGCGACAAATGCCGGAGATCACAGGCAAATCGGTGCTCGTGCACGCGAGTGACAATCACGCAGTGTGAATAATCAAAGACGTGATCAGAGAGAATTGCCAACGAGTCACCGACGCCGGTGAGATATTTGGCATGCTAAATATCTGGACCTGTCGGCGATTGAAACTCCTGCTGTGTGAACAGCTTTCTGACTGACGCCCGTTTCACACATACTCCGTCTGCAGTGCGTGTGCGTTGCGTATTTTTTTCCGTACCCATGTTAACGGATGACATCTTTCACACTGCACGCGGATGCGGTCCGTCAGTCCGTTCCAGGTGCGTTGCGTCTGCAGCAGTGCACGGATCGTTTTCGTACCGAGTCTATTTTTTGCTGCGCTGGGCTGCGTTGCGTTGCTGCATTAAAGCGACAGAAGATCGTTCGCATTAAAATAAACATGTACTGACCCGAAAATCTAGTCATTTCACCACAGATGCATATCATTTAAAATATACTCTTGTTTCAAAGTCAACACATGGCTTTTTTTCTCAAGTAAAGCAACAAAACGACACCTTACCTGGCATTTAGGTAAAAAAAAAAGTGCCATAATGGAGAGCACTCGTCCTTTCTTGGAGGTGAAATGCAAAGTTCTTTTTGACCTGCAGGATTTCTTTTCAAAGGGGTTAAAAACGAAAGAAAAGACGAGAGTCGGCTGTTTTTGAATATACTATTCTAAGTTTCTAATTTAAAATGTTTATGATTTTAGGCTATAACCTATGTTTAAATGTTTTGCCACTTGTGTGAGCTAAATCTAAAGTATATTTATATATAAATATGAATTAATGAATTGAAAAAATGTTGTTTAAATGTAGGCTTGTAGCCTACATTAACCTGTCTACTCAGAAAGATTAAACAAAGAGAATTGCAATTCTGATGAGCTATGATCAGTAACAACTTCTGGATTTTAAATAAAAAATCATTAATAAATGCTGTGTTTGTGGTATGTAAAAGCGGATCAGTTGCGGAACGCAGCATATGTGAAAGGACTACAGGGTGTGGGGCTCCTGCAACGCATACACAACGCAACACGCACCGCACACGCACTGCAGACGGAGTATGTGTGAAACGGGCGTGAGAATTACATCGGCGAAGACCGACAGCCAATGAGAGAGTGAGATACAGGGCAGCAGGAGGTTCAGGGAGGAGTTATAGAGCAGAATTTCAGTATTTTAATAGATATATTTACAGCTCTATCAAACAGAAACGAAGGCCAAACATTTGCACATCCAGCCACAGCAGCAGCATTACAAAATTGTTTACTTACCTCAAACTGTCTTTGCAGAACACAATCCTGGCTCCCTCTGTCTCTCCAACAATCTTTTTTTTCCCTCCACAAATCAGCGCACATATAATTTGAAGCAAACGTTGTGCAGTTTATCATTTTTAATAACAATTTCAAGTCTCGCGTGAGAACTCCGGTCTGACGCACCTGTGATCTCGCGTTGTTTACGTTACGTTTGTTTAGTTGGGAAACGTAGTTTGCGCACCGGAGAGAGAGAGAGTTGTCGGCGATTCTTCCTCTTGTTCAGTCATGCAGTGTGAACTCCTGTCGTCAAACCATCGTGCAGTGTGAACACAGCAGTGACTGAATGATACCCCAGATAGTCATGCAGTGTGAAAAGATCAGTGAACCGGCAAGTTGGAAAATCATGCAGTCTGAACTAGGCTTAAGTGAATCAAGTACAAATGATGAAGACCTGTCTGTTGTTGCAGTAATTGGCATGGAGAGAGAATCTATGCCAGGAGGAAAAACCAAGAGGGGAGAGAGAGCTGGAGACGCACACACTGGGACTCGACTGGGAAGGGCAGAGAGGAACTGCTGTAAAGGAAATTGATGATTGAGACTGAGAGACTGAGAACTACTTTGTTTTGGTGCGACGTGCAAAGTTCTCGAGGTAACTGCCTGTGCAAACTGTGAGCTATTTTCCCTAAAAACACTCCACTCTTGCCTGGCTCTCTTCTCGAGGGAAGAGGGGTTGGCATCCGGACCTCATGGCTCTGGTCGTGCTGAGACCTAGCGACGGTGCGCATCATAGGGGTCCCAGATGGAGCTTGCCGATCATCTGGAGAGGAGTGTAAACCTCTCGGATTGATCGATCGGCCAGGGTGAGCTGCAGATTTAGGTGGATAGATGATAGTCTTCCACCGAGCTTTGCAGCAAGTGCTCTGTGGATGAGCAGATGGCCGTGATGGCGATCAGGAAGAGCCTGAATTCTTTCAGCCCCCCTGCCCCGCATATGCAGAGTTGTTGGATGTTGTGCCTTGGCGGTGCGCTGGGGGAGAGATTGCTCACGACAGGCTGGGCGATCGATTTGTTCCCTGCCATAGACCAGCACCTCTGGCAAGCCATCCATTTCTCCTGGGGCTTGAGATCCAGGCAGCATTGGAAGAACCCAAATTCTGCCCGTATCCACCGACATCGGCGAGCTAGTTTCGCTGATGTTGAGGCAAAAGGGTGTGCATGGGAATGTTTGGCAATGACTTTGCCATCCAAACAGCTAAAAACAACTTTGCAGTTGAATGGCAAAGCATAGGCGGCAGCGGGCCAGGCTGGTGCTGCCCTGTACACGATGCTGGTGTTGCCGGCATACCAGGCTGAACTGCTGGGGGACATCGACCAGGGGGAGGGACTGTCCCCTGAGGCAGTGGCTGAGCTGCGCCGCACCACAGATCTGGCTCTCCAGGCCACCGAGCAAACTGCTGCCGCAATCTTTCTGTGTCTCTCTCACTCACTCACTCACACACACACACACACACACACACACACACTGAAACTCCCCGATGCAGTGATGACCAGGCAGAGATAAGTGTACTGCACATACACACACACACACACTGAAACTCCCCGATGCAGTGATTTTATTTATTTTATTTATTTATTTATTTGATTGGGACAGTGCATGTTAATGAACACAACATGGAATACATGCATGTAAACATGCCGGATTGTAGCCGAGGGCTAATTTCCATCCAATTGTTTACTTACCTCAAACTGTCTTTGCAGAACACAATCCTGGCTCCCTCTGTCTCTCCAACAATCTTTTTTTTTTCCTCCACAAATCAGCGCACATATAATTTGAAGCAAACGTTGTGCAGTTTATCATTTTTAATAACAATTCCAAGTCTCGCGTGAGAACTCCGGTCTGACGCAACTGTTATCTTGCGTTGTTTACGTTACGTTACGTTTGTTTAGTTGGGAAACGTAGTTTGCGCACCGGAGAGAGAGAGCGTTGTTGGCGATTCTTCCTCTTGTTCAGTCATGCAGTGTGAACTCCTGTCGTCAAACCATCGGTCAGTGTGAACACAGCAGTGACTGAATGATACCCCAGATAGTCATGCAGTGTGAAAAGAGCACTGAACCGACGATGCCGAGGTAAGTGTACTGCACACATACACACACTGTAACTACCCGATGCAGTGATGCCGAGGTAAGTGTACTGCACACATACACACACTGTAACTACCCGATGCAGTGATGACAGAGCTGAGAAACTCTCACGCACTCAGGTGTTCAGCAAGTGGAAATATATCTAATGCTAAACTTATTCATAACCTCTAACACACACAGAGGCGAGTAAAATCAGAGAATGTAATAGTCAACGGCTACTGATAGATATTATGTAGTCGCCCATAGTGAACATCTACTCGCATATGCTGAGACATGCATTATGTTCCTCAATTAAAGCTAGCCATCTGTTAACTGTTAAAGATTGCATTCTAAACGGTTCTTTACACATCTGCACTGAACCGAAAGCCCTGTACTCAAACGGTTCGTTACGAATACGTGTACCGTTACACCCTTATTCACTTGAAGGACGTTATTGAATACAGCTGGCTACGGCCCACCGAAACGGACCAAAAAAACAGTATAAAAGTATTAACTCATGTTTTATTCCAAGTCTTCTGAAGTCATACGATATCTTCATGTGAAGAACAGAGTTGATATTATTGTTTTAGTCGTTGAAATGATGATCGCGCACCTTTGTGAACAGAACACACACGCACTCGATTTCTGTTGGATACAAATGATACACGCGAGACGACAATGATGAAAATGACACGATCGGTCACGAGAAACAGGAGGGCCAATGCCGTTTTACAATCAAAGCTGACGTAATGACGCAATTAGTCACGAGACACACGACAGCCAATGCTGTCAAAGCTGACCTGACATTTCTTCCGGCGGCAATATTTGAAATGTATTATTAATCTTTGGCGGATGGAGTCGACGTTCTGATCGCTTTTGGGGATTTTCTTCACACAAATCAATCGTTTGGCCTCGGAACACTTGGAGTATTTGTACTTTCTGAATAAATTGTGCCTGCAGTCGTATCTGCCTGTTATCCTGTGTTTTATAATACACACATGGGTAGGTTTAGGAAAGAGTTTGAGTTACGCGTTCAAAATGTGTCTGAATATGTGTGTGTGTCCACAAGGTAAATGGATTAATAAACATACTAAATTATGTTTTTTTGAAAATGTAAAAATGCAGAATGTTTCTTGTGATGGGTAGCTTTAGGGGCTGTGTGTGTTGGGTAGGTTTAGGGGCTGTGTGTGTGTGATGGGTAGGTTTAGGGGCTGTGTGTGTTGGGTAGGTTTAGGGGCTGTGTGTGTGTGATGGGTAGGTTTAGGGGCTGTGTGTGTGTGATGGGTAGGTTTAGGGGCTGTGTGTGTGTGATGGGTAGGGGCAGTGTAGGGGGGTAGAAAGAAATGGCGTTGATAAACACGCTAAAAAGCGATTATCCGTCTTTATAGCACGCCAAAATGGTATACGAATTGGCGTGTCATACATACGCCATTTAATGAGATCAGTCTGTAATCAGCACATTATACCGTCTCTCAAACATGAGGCCTTTCCTGTCTGTAAAATGTATTCCACACTGATGGCATATAAAGCAAGTTCTCTCATACATGAATACTCATGTGGTACTTAAGCACTTTTTTATACCCAAAACTTTTCCCACAGTGTCCACATGTGAATGGCTCCTTTCCAGTGTGAACTCTCATGTGCCGGTTAAGGCTTCCTTTTCGGTTGAAACTCTTTCCACACTGAGGGCATGTGTAGAGTTGCTCCCCAGTATGAAGTCTCATGTGTCTGTTAAGGTTTCGTTTTTGAGTGAAACTCTTTCCACACCGAGGGCATGTGTAGGGTTTCTCTCCAGTGTGAATCCTCATGTGGATTTCTAAGGGTTGTTTTTGAGTGAAACTTATTTTACAGTGTTGGCATGTAAACGGTTTCTCTCCAATGTGAATTTGCATGTGCCTATCAAGGCTTCCTTTTTCAGCAAAAGTCTTTCCACACTGTTGGCAGATGAAAGGTTTTACTCCAGCGTGGATTCTAATGTGCCTATCAAGGCTTCCTTTTTCAGCAAACGTCTTTCCACACTTTTGGCAGATGAAAGGCTTCGCTCCAGTGTGAGTTTTGATGTGCCGGTTAAAGCTTCCTTTTAGAGCAAATCTCTTTCCACACTGTTGGCAGGTGTACGGCTTCTCTCCAGTGTGAATTCTCATGTGCCGTTTAAGGCTTTCTTTTAGAGCAAATATCTTTCCACATTGTCGGCAGGTAAACGGCTTTTCTCCAGTGTGAATCCTTATGTGGTTTTCAATGTGTTGTTTTTTAGTGAAACTCTTTCCACACTGAGGACATGTGTAGAGTTGCTTTCCAGTGTGAATCCTCATGTGGACTTCAAAGTGTTGTTTTTTAGTGAAACACTTTCCACACTGAGGGCAGGTACAAGGCTTCTCTTCAGTGTGAACACTCATGTGCCTGTCAAGGCTTCCTTTTCGGTTGAAACTTTTTCCACACTGTTGGCAGGTGAACGGCTTCTCTCCAGTGTGAATCCTTATGTGGGCGACAAAGTGTTGTTTTTGAGTGAAACTTATTCCACAGTGTTGGCATTTAAACGGTTTCTCTCCAGTGTGAATTCGCATGTGCCTATCAAGGCTTCCTTTTTCAGCAAAAGTCTTTCCACACTGTTGGCATGTGTAAGGCTTCTCTCCAGTGTGAGTTCTAGTGTGGACTTTAAGGTTTCCTTTACTACTGAAACTTCTTCCACACTGAGGGCACATGTAAGACTTCTCCCCAGTGTGAACTCTCATGTGTATTTTAAGGCTTGCACCTGAAACAAAACTCCTTCCACAGTGTTGGCAGATGAAAGGCTTCTCTCCAGTGTGAAGTCTCATGTGTCTGTTAAGGATTCTTTTTAGAGTGAATCCGATTCCAAATTTTTGGCAGGTGAAATTACTTCTAGTTCCCTTATTTTTAGCCTTTTTTCGTGACAAAGTCTTTGCAGGCTGTAAGCACCTACAAGGTTTTTCTCCAGTTATGAAATAATTATTTTTAAATTGATATTTCTCTTCCATTTCATTCAGTACTTCACTCTCCTCTTTCAGCCCCGTCAGGTCTAAGACAAAAAGAGACAAATGCAAATTAACACCAGTTTAATGGCACTTAATAAAGACAATATGGTAGGTATAGGCTAATTTGCCGGGGAGTTTTTACTTTACAAATTACAGACATGGCCGATTCGCACGGGATTAAGATCACAGACATTCTCTGCAATTATTACAAATCACCAGAGGTCCCCAGATAATACGAGTAGGGTTGCCACCTTCAATACAGAAAAATAAGGGACGCCTGCCGCAGCGGTGGCCACACCCCTCGGGGCCAGGATGACCACAGTCCCGATGGTGTGCCAGTGCAGTGGTCGTATATCATAACTTAAAACCTAATTTGTATATATATATATATATATATATATATATATATATATATATATATATATATATATATATATATATTAAGATTGATACCAATGGACATTATAATAGGATATCTGCTATTGAAATCAGTGTGAACAGATGCACTCAGTATAATACACAGCTATGACAATGAAAAACAAACTCAGCTGCTGTAACCTTAGAGGGGAGCAGGATAAGAAATTGCAAATTAACTCGAGTAATTTTGTAGTGTTGTGAACAAAGTTTGACTAAAATATTTGTCACTGTTTGCAATAACACCATACAAACAGTGAAACCACACCTAAATAACTGTAAAAGATATAATATCTACAATCATTTCTTATTTTAATAAAACACTAAACAACATTTTTATTTTTGGTAAGTTAAGTAAATATATTTATGTATTATTCCGTTTTTATAGTCTATTGTTAATTCTATAGTATTGGATGATGCAATTATTTAAATTTGTTAAGCATAACAAATAGTTGTTTATTTTATTCCTAAAAGGTCCTATTTTGATTAAATATATGTCTATCTATCTATCTATCTATCTATCTATCTATCTATCTATCTATCTATATATATATATATATATATATATATATATATATCTTATCTCTTATTAAAGTAATGCTTGTGTCTGACTATACAACTTAACCTTAATAAAAAAATCATACCATAACATCATTAATGTAGCCTACATTATTAACATCATTTCTTAATAGGCAGCATTTATGAAATCTAATGTTATCAATCAAAAAATTGAGGTGATAAAAAAAAAAAAAAAAACATAACACTGTCTGCCTCAGGAGATGCTTGAGGTATGAAGAACTGTGCGACAGTGCTTTGATTTCGGTGAGCTCTTGCATTTAGTGAATGTTGCTCTCCCGGTGCATGCTGTCTCACATCTGACAGGCCAGCGTGCGCCACTGAAAACACTCGCCGACAAATAATTATTGTGCAATTGACTTGGTATTCATTGCCGCGGACACTTTCCAGCCAAATATTTATTTCTTCCCACTCTCGTCTGTACCTCTGCATCCGCTTGCGTTTCTGCTCTAAACCTTTAAAACAGCTGGACGCGGGGAGGTATTTGGACCTGCCTCCGCCATCGTTTCAAATGGATTCTGCCCATATAGAAAAGAACCTATACCTCTTCTGACTCTGATTGGCCGTGATTCACGGCCCGTGAACCTGAAACAAACCAATCAAACAAACCAACGACGGCAGCGACCCAATTAGGGGCAGAATAGGACGTGTCTTCACACAATGCGGGTGGACCTATGTAAAATACGGGACAAATCGCGTCCCGTATTGCTTTGATACGGGACGCGTCATTTTTCCTGAAAATACGGGACGATTCCGTATTTCAAGGGACGGGTGGCAACCCTAAATACGAGTCCCGTGCGAATGGGGCTTAAGCTGATATTAAACTTCAGGTTTCCAAGTAGAGGTAACTGCAGACTGGAGCAATGGGCGTGCCATGAGGTCGGAAAGAAATGGGGCGTGCCGCGAGGTATGGGGCGTGCCGCGAGGTCTTCTCGTCTTTTTACAGTCTATGACCAGGACGCGAAAAGCTTCCTGATCCGCATAAAAGCGAGCCATAAACTGAATCACTATAACTACACAAATAATTATACAAGACAAAATACATTTCTTTCACTCTAGTGAACTAGGGAGCTGATTGAGACGCAGGGTATGTTACCTTCGAAACCTTCTGTATGGCGCGGGTTACGTGACGTCATCACCACCGCGACTTTTTTAGTCAATCATTAAAAAAACATTCATACTGTTTGTGATAAATGCACTTTTTTAACACATCACTTGAATATATTAAACATTTATTTTTGTATTGCCCTTTTTCTATTTCATTTTGGACTGACTTTAAAATAGATATTCCTAAAATAGAAATTCCAAGTATTAGATTTTAGAACTTCATGGCATTTTACTTTGTTTCCAAAACCCGTATTTTTCTGTAATCTTTTTATATAATTAAATTATTTTGCTGAAGTTTTATAAGCATGACACAAATGAAAGAACCCTTCCTATATTACCTTTTAGAAGACTGATCTCACAGTATACTTTGAAACGCTTTCAAACATGAGATCACAAGACAATACGTTTTCTACCTTGATTCATAAACTTATATTTGTGTATTTATTTGTATTGTTCATTTTATACTTGTTATTGTTATTCTCTGATCTACACACTTTGAGCTGTATTTACAATGCTTTGTATTCATCGTTTTTATTGCATTAAACTTGAAATGTCTGTACTTGAACTAAATAATAAATAAAAAAAATAATTAAAAAACTAATTATTATTTTAAAGATAAAAATGTCTCCTGACACTTTTAAAGTCATACTAATTTTGTACTTTCATTTAAAGTAGGCTACATACAAACTAAAAGTAATATTATTTTTTATAATAATGGTAAAGCAAATGTTTTTGCTGTATAAAGGTATACATATATATATATATATATATATATATATATATATATATATATATATATATATATATGTGTGTGTGTGTGTGTGTGTGTGTGTGTGTGTGTGTATACGTGTTTGATCAAACACTCATCATATAATATAAAATGAAGTAAAACCGGTTTAATAAACTACTTTTAAGTGACATTAATCAAGTAAGCAAAACAAACAACATTTTATCCAAAAAAACATTTATTCAATAGTCATTTTTACAATTAAGTTTTTTAAAACGTCAGTTGAATTCGTCATCAAAGGCTTGTGTTCAAGTCAAAACTCATTCCTCCACTGATTCATACGATAGTAAAACTAAGGTTACTGCTGATTGGCCAACGCAGTCGCCTCTTACTTACCCCTCCCCTCAGACCCCGCCCCTCTCCACGCCAAAACAGTGACAGAAAGTTGAAACTGAAAATCAGTGACATTGAAAAAAAACTGACATTGTAAAAAAAAACTGTCACTGAAAAAGAGTGACATGAAGAAAAAATCTGAAGATTGTCATTGAAAAATACAAATAAATCCCAATTCAATAAAAGAATACGATTGTAATATTTTAATAATTTTATTTTTTCAGTGCCAATACTTGTTTCAATGCAAATGTTTCAATGCCAATGTTTCCTTTTTCAGTTCTGCTTTTGTTTTCAATGACAATTTTAATTTGTGATGCCAAATTTTAAAGTCACCATTCTGGCTCCATAGCGCTATGAATCGTTCTTCACTGAAATTTAAAACTTAAAAGAAAATGCTCAATATACTGCGTCTGCGAAGTGAGAGTCTTGTTTATTTGACGGTGATTTCACATTTCTTGTTCGTATAAAGGCTAAATACAAATAAAAGGTGAACATTAATTTATTTGTACCGTTTTTATTTCTAAAATATTATATAGTTTTATAGGAGGAGGTTTCATAGACTTGGCAAATTAATTTGTCAGAAGTTTGTAGGTACAGACATCCTTTGTGGCAGATCTTGGTAGTTTTTCTAAAGCTTTTATATAGTTCATATCGATATCGAAATTATATCGCATCGACCAAAATTAAGAAATATATCATGATATAAATTTTGGCCATATCGTCCAGCCCTAGGAACAACTGTTCAATTTCTCATTAATGCAATTATCTAATCAACCAATCACATTTGGCAGTTTCTTCAATGCATTTAGGGGTGTGGTCCTGGTCAAGACAATCTCCTGAACTCCAAACTGAATGTCAGAATGGGAAAGAAAGGAGATTTAAGCAATTTTGAGCATAGCAGTTGGTGCCAGATGGGCCGGTCTGAGTATTTCACAATCTGCTCAGTTACTGGGATTTTCACACACAACCATTTCAAGAATGGTGTGAAAAGGGAAAAACATCCAGTATGCGGCAGTTCTGTGGGAGAAAATGCCTTGTAGACGCTAGAGGTCAGGGGAGAATGGGCCGACTGATTCAAGCTGATAGAAGAGCAACTTTGACTGATATAACCACTCGTTACAACCGAGGTATGCAGCAAAGCATTTGTGAAGCCACAACACGCACAGCAAAAGACCCCACCGGGTACCACTCATCTCCACTACAAATAGGAAAAAGAGGCTACAATTTGCACAAGCTCACCAAAATTGGACAGTTGAAGACTGGAAAAAGGTTGCCTGGTCTGATGAGTCTCGATTTCTGCTGAGACATTCAGATGGTAGAGTCAGAGTTTTGTGTAAACCGAATGAGAACATGGATCCATCATGCCTTGTTACCACTGTGCAGGCTGGTGGTGGTGGTGTAATGGTGCGGTGGATGTTTTCTTGGCACACTTCAGGCCCCTTAGTGCCATTTGGGCATCGTTTAAATGTCACAGGCTACCTGAGCATTGTTTCTGACCATGTCCATCCCTTTATAACCACCATGTACCCATACTCTGATGGCTACTTCAAGCAGGATAATCCACCATGTCACAAAGCTTGAGTCATTTCAAATTGGTTTCTTGAACATGACAATGAGTTGACTGTACTAAAATGGCTCCCACAGTCACCAGATCTCAACCCAATATAGCATCTTTGGGATGTGGTGGAACGAGAGCTTTGTGCCCTAGATGTGCATCCCACAAATCTCCATCAACTGCAAGATGCTATCCTATCAATATAGGCCAACATTTCTAAAGAATGCTTTCAGCACCTTGTTGAATCAATGCCACATAGAATTAAGGCAGTTCTGAAGGCGAAAGGGGGTCAAACACAGTATTAGTATGGTGTTCCTAATAATTCTTTAGGTGAGTGTATATTACAAATCATGAAGACAAGGATATAATTATGAAAGCCCCAACTAATGCAGTAAAGTATTTCATAATAACATTCTGCTTATATTGCTTAAACAGAAGCAATATATATTACATAAAAGTCATATGTCGCACATATATAGCAGACTATTACTTGACTCAGCAGATAATACACTCAATAAAAAGACAATTGAGGACAACAATAGTCTTTAATGCAAAGAGTTTGACTGGAAAACAAAAAAATGTTTTTTAGCACATTTTATTAGCATTATGAGAGCGAACTTCATCGACAACTTTAATCTCTTCTGGAGTCAGAAACAACTGTTTACATTAAATAGCCTCCACCCAAACAAACTTGGTGCAAGAGTGCTAAAGGACAATATTTATTTTTCCCTTCATCATCCTTCAGCTGGCTCTGTAAACCCACTCAACCTGGATGGCACCCACACACACCTTTACAGAGTATGGACTACCACAGGACTTTATTTCAGCAAATGAATGGACATGCGGTTGACAAACCCCACAACGACAATGATAACACTACGCAGCCACAACAACCACTGCTCACAGACACACTCCCAGCTGAACCCTGCCCACAGAGCACCCCAACACACACACACACACACATACCCCTTAAAAACTCGTCGGATCTGCACAATTCACAAAAGTCACAAAAGTCACCCCAAAAAGCGGGAGGCGCCGAAAAGCGCGCTGTTTGCATCCCTGTAATTCTCTTTGCAACTCTATATTTTTTTAGGGGTGTAACGATTCGTTTAACAACGATTCGATTCGTATCACGATTTGAGGTTGTTGATATGATTTAAGGACGATATTGGTTCATTTAGAACGATATGATCCGAAACGATTCATTGATTTGAAATCAATTCAGTAACTTTTTAGCCAAAAATTTAAATCACCGAATCGAATTGTTGTTAAAACGAATCGTTACACCCCTAATATTTTTTAGTTCTTATGCATCTGTTGATGATTATTTTTGGTAAGGGCTGTCTGACTGGAAGAGATTGGAAAAGGAGAGCAGTGTGCTTCGCAAGGAAGCGGACCCAAGAAAGGGGAGGCCCTGCGGGGCAAAGGTAACATCCCCTACAGAAGCCGGTCTTGGACCGACTTGTAAGGTCCAGGAGACATTGCGAACCTGCTCCATCTCTTCCATCTCAGATAGGGGTATCCAAATGTAGAATCAGGCATATAGGGATCTATTTATCACCATTTTATTTATTTTAAAATTCTCTTTATAACTATTTTAATTATCTTTGTTTTTATTTTAATTCTCACACGTGGTATTTTTATGCATTTGTTATCACTATTTTAATTAATTTCAATTAATTTAAAAGCACTTTGAATTGCCATTGTGTATGTGAAATGTTCTATACAAATAAACTGGCCTTGCCTTGTCATTATCTATTGGCATTATCAAAATTTGCTAATGGTCCAGAAGCAGAGAAATGCTAGAGGGTGGGAAGGTAGGAGACCACACGCATATATTCTGGGATTGTCCGAATATGAATCTAAACTGGGATTAAAGAGGCTTGGATTCCACCAATCACCTGGTGGCAAACATGACAAACAAGTCTTGCAATACTGTACCACATCACGCTTCAAACCGTACCAAGAAAATGCTGTAAAACATGGTTGTAGTTTGTCACCCCCAAGTGTCCCGACTGCAAATGATCATGCATTAATGGCATTACCTGCTGATTAAAAATGAAAGGAAGCACAACCTGATAAACAACATTCAACTCATTCTCGATAAAATTATTTGTATGCCTCTTCCGCATCAGTAGTCCATATATCATCAAAAATAAGACATTAAGTGCAGTTTTGTCAGCCAATTTACAGCATTTTACAAGTGAAACGCCTTTCTTTTGAGCTTCAACTCGGAAGTTTTTGTTACAAGTTACCGTCAATGCCAATGGGTCACTCACTACAACCTCATTCCCCTGATCACTGACATGACACTTGTCTTCAGGCCTTTACTCAACCTCCTGATCTGCACATAAGAAAGACTCAAATAAAGATGCATGACCATAGATGCATAACCCATTCTGATCTTTCTTTCTTCACTTGGATATTTCTGAAGAAATTATTCAGCACTATGCTCTGTCGACAGGGAGTCAACTACTTCTAATGAAGGTATCACTTTCCATCCTGCCTTATCATTACCTAGCTCCACAAAACCAGACATAAAGTCTGTCCACAGATGAATACGGTTGAACTGGGACTCTAATAACCTCTATGCTGAAACTAATGGCTTGTTTCCACTGAGCGGTACAGTACAGTACATTACGGTTCGGTAAACCATGAATTCGACGAGTGTTTCCACTGCCAAAAGTACCCTTTTTGATAGGTGGTGTATGCCATGAAGTAGTAATCAACGTCACTTGATAGGCGTGGTGTATGACGAAAAGCATCTGTTGGCGTCATTCGTGCGTGCGAGGAAGAACGATGGAGGCCTTACAGCAGATCTTGTTCTTGCTTCTCGGCATGTGGCTGTTTATAACAAGGAGGAGACGAGCTTTGTTTGATAAAAGGTTGCAGTCTGCAAGGAAAAACACAGCCGAAAAATACAGGGAAATTCTGGAAATGTTAAGGAGCTAGGACGAGACGGACAACCGCACTAGTCAAGACTAGGCAAGACAAAAACGACGGCGCAGGAGGGTAAGATTAAACTAACAAAATTTTGTATGTCATGTATTACAAAGTATTCCGTCTCTTGTACTGTCATGTGCTAACTAACGAATATTCTTATCAATTAAATAACCCTAAAGTAAGAATAAATAAGTACAATAAGCCCTGCCAGTGAAACCTGCCTTTATCTGTAAAAATCATACAACTAGTTGAGGGTAATGGCTGCCTGTAATTTTGCGAAAATAGTTAGTCTATATCTGTTGGCTAGTTTTACTTTGTGCTTTCAATGAAAGTGCCCACTCTGGTGGAGTAACACTTTCAATGCTGTAATTTTCAGTTGACTATGTATTGTTTTAGCCGGTCTATGATAGTTTAACTTTTAATTAAAGGATCTTAGCACACCGTCCTAGCCTGACAAACCAGACCCACATCAAGATGTTTGGTCTGGAAACTCACCATAGACAGGGCTCAATCTGAGGGGCGGGATAAACGGTCGTCTTTCAAACTCCCTCTGCACGCGATAGGATAGCGCTACAACCAACCAGAGCAACGAAGGTGAAGCAGAGCTCGCTGACAGATTAAACATTCGCCGTATCCGGTCGGCAAAACTCCGAACACATCTTCCCTTTTTAAGAATGACTTCAGTGCCGTTCTTTGTTCTTTTCTCAGAGAAAAGCTTAACTCCAAGTCTTCCAGAGTCGCGGTCAAAGCTGATTCGAAAGGCCGCCGTTCGCCAGCTTCTGTGTTTACTAGAAGCACGCAAACGCAACTAGACCGTCCTATCAACTCTATACACGATATGATTGGCCCGACAAAAGTTTGGCGTTTACAGCTCAGAAGGGTATTGAGAGTTGCTAGACGACCCTCACAGGCAGATTAAACTTGCTGCCGCTAGGGTGTGTCTAGATTTCTATGCTAACACCGTCCATCACTGCTACATTGTTTTATTTATGTGTTTTTTTAGATAATCAATCTGGTGCAAAAAAAAAAAAAAAATCAGACGCTCAAATGATAGGTGGGATGTGATCGTTCCAGGATTCACACGCACACAGTGAATGCACAACTTCAGTGAAAAAACACACTCTTTTTTCGACCTAAAATGAAAAAGGAAGGGCTTTGACGCAGTCGGGATTGGCACCCCAGTTTGGGAACCGCTGTATTAGGGTATCTGTATTAAGTAAGTTACGTCTCTAGATTTGTACTCCGTCCACCGCTGGCTAATAAACTAGCGTCTTGATAGCTTGCAATTCTCAGTTGATACCTCACTGGCTTGCAAAACAAACAAACAACCGGCCTGCTCTAAAGTTGTGCATTGAAAGTAAGCTTTACCTTGATCGTTGTACACTTTATGTTACAACTAGTTATACGAACTTACCGACAGACTTCGTCATCGACTCCAGCAACGAAGTGGTCTGTGTCCGTAGAAGGCGTCCATCATATCAAACAACTTCCATTTCTTTCTTTGAACACCACTCCGGCTGTTGTGGTCTTTCACCTTACGGTAGTCACTCCGCAGTTTCTTACTTTTAATGTGGCACTGCTCGGACGTCCGCTGAAACCCCTCGAGAGCCATTCTCTCAGAGACTTGCTGAAAAACCTTTTTGTTTTGTGCAACGACATTGTTTTGCAATCTTGTGATTTAAAAATGGCGCCTCTTGTGTTGTCGATCCCCCTGTCGCACGCGCAAGGGACGATTCTCTGCCAAACTTTACCTCTCAGTGGAAACGAGCCATAAAAGTCTACAGGATCCAACTGATGTTTGATCTGAAAAGGGCAAACATCTGCACACACAAAAGACTGGGCAGCGTTCGTGTCCCTTAACACCTGCATCTTCCTCTTTACCTAAAAGCGACACATACCCCTTTAGAAACTAAATGGTAGGTAGACACTGTTGACTTCATCTTTAGTCGGTTCAAAATGCACACTTATCGACCGCGTTCACAAAAGCAATCTCTTTTGTTTGGGCTTGCTGCTCACACTTCAGGGGCAAACACTCTGCTTTAACATGTCCTCTTACAGCCGTAAAAACATTCTCACATTTATTTGGGCTTCAAGTAACAAACTCTCTAAGCGATGTAAAATTCTCCACTTTGCTAGAAGTACACCATCAAAAATAATCCTCTTGTCTCGGGCGAATTCAATATAGTGGTGTTTTTCTTACGAGTATGAAACCGCTGCCTATAGGCCTCTGGGACTAACTCATAACCTTTTTCAAGTATTAAAAAAGTATCATAAGTATTTTTAGCTTAACCATACCGTACTTACAGCTGTCTTCTAAAGACAAGGGTTGAATAAATCTCTAAAGCTTTTCCAGCCAATTTGCACTGCAACAATGACCATACATCTTTTGGCCAACCCAAAGTTGCAATCTTTTCAGAAGTGTTAAAATATCGAGTCTGGGTTTGGCGGTTGCCAGAAGAACGGTACTTGCTTGACTTCATTGTGCAAAGTGCGGTGGAGGGGGGATTAAGGTGTAGTGATGTTTTTTAGGGGTTAAGCTTGGCCCCTTAGTTCCAGTGAAATGAACTCTTAATGACTCTTAACTCATCTAGAAGAATGTTTGGGAATGGAAATTTTGACCACTCTTAAATCTTGTGGATAGTCTTCCTAGAAGAGTTGAAGCTATTATAGCTACAAATGGTGTGCCGACTCCATATTAAACCCTACAGATTAAGAATGGTGTGATGTTTATCTGCACTCATGCACCATTCATTCACAGCTCTCGCCCCGGATGGGATGTGGATTCATGGCAGCCAATTCAAAAAATTATATTACAAATACAAATTTTAAATCTCAAGGAACCCAAACTGGGAATGGATCAGAGGCTCTAAAGCCTTGTCCACACGAACACGGGTATTTTTATACACGGTTCGGCTGTTGGTCCACACTGAAACGCAGTATTAAGCCCTGTTTCCACCACAGGAACTTTACCCAGGAACCAGAAACTTTGGGTGGTACTTCGTGTGTTTAGACCTCAGGAACCAAGGTCTAAATGAAGTTCCAGGTAAATATTTCCCCCTCCAAACGGCCCTGCTCGCGAGGTAGTACTTTTTCAAAGTTCAGGAACTTTCGAGGGCGGGACTTGGGCGCTGAACATGCTGATTGGTTTAGATCAAGCAGCATTTTATTTCAACTGGCATTTTTAAAAGTCTCGTTCAGTAAATATTAGTCTTGCGCTCTGTCTGATGGCGCGCGCCACGTTCGTCTCAGCCATCTCAGGTGCAATGTCCGTAATAGCTGATAATAATATACATTGTCATTTTAAATCTAGCTTTACAAGCTTTCTGAATATGCTGCATGCTGCTGAATCTGCATATTAGTGCTCTTTTCTGTCGTTGTTAATTACCTCTTTAGTAAACCTATACATAACCAGCAAAAGCAGCACAGCTTGAATCTCTTCCATACTCGTTATTAATTTTTTTTCACCATGTAAACGACCTGACCGATTACTTACATGACGTGACGGCGCGCGCCGTGCTTATGTTGACAAGAGAGGAAAGCTCATTTTTCTGAGGGGTAAACTTTTTATTTCATAAGTTATGAAGATAATGTTGGAGTAATGACACAGCGTATATTGCCCCAGGCAGTTTTTACTTTAACTGCGCCTGACAGAACATTTTTTTTTCTGAGATGATTATTACACCTTACAACAGATAAATAGCTATAAATAATACTGTATTAGTCCTGGTGGCCGTTAAGAGTTGCTATGGCTACAGTAAACGCATTCCAGCTGCTGGAGAAAACAGCGTTGACATTTTTGATGCTGCAGACAAACTGCATGTGACAAAATGATTGCGATTGAAAGTCATCACATGTAAACACCAGATCGGTTTAGATAACGTCTCATGTAAATAGTCCATCTTTCAATCGGTACACACAAAAATGATTACTGCAGTAAGACATGTCCTTCACTGATTTGGAGGATCAGTCGCGCGCAGTCCTACATCACCGGACTAATCTGCCTAATCTTCTCTGAACTTTAGATCGCGGTGGAAACGCAGACAGTTGCAGGTCTGGGGGGAGAAAAGTTCCTGTAAAAAAGTTCCTGGTACAAATTGTTCCGGGTAATTTTGGTGGAAACGGGGCAATAGGTCACTGAAACCGAACATTTTTGAAAACCCCTGCCAGGGTGAGGATTTTCAGAAAGTCTTCTTGCGACGTCAGAGTGTGCGCTGTTATCCGCTGTGTTTGACGTCAGATTGTTCGCCGCTGACTGCTTTGTTGACGACCCTATGGTTGACGATTCTGTGCAATGGCGGACGTAGCCCACATATTGCTGATAGTAACTGTGCTAACAGGGCTGCTTGTATCATGGACACAGAAACATGCTCAGGTATATTATTACATTGTGGAACAGAGGCGTCAGAATGAAATTCTAGCCTTCTGATTGGCCAATATGCCTTTACGATTAGGGTGATATCGCCGCCTGCTGGTGTGGCATGCTCTTGACAGCGCTTGATAGCGGGTTTTTGCGTTTTCATGTAGACGGAGATTTCTTTAAAACCGAGCATGTGTGAACGGGATTTTTTTTTTAAACGCAGGAGGAAAAACTCCGGTTATAAAAATACCCGTGTCCGTGTGGACTAGGCCTAAGAATGGGATATACAGGTGAAGAGGAGGATCCGAAAGTAGCTGGACAGCTAGTGAGGAAGATAGGGATGAACGAAATATCATGAACCCAACCTGTTTGTTCCTCCGTTTCTTCTTGTTTCCCTCTGAATGTTTCCTCAATCTTCACGTCTTCACTCTCCTCTTTAATAAACTCCATCTTTATAATAGTGTCACGTGGATCTCAGTCACTTCTCCGGCAGTTTTTCAGTGCATGTCCTGTTTAAGATGAGAATAATTCACAGAAAGAAAAATAAATCCACACTAAATCTCTCCTAGTTTAGCAGTCAATACAAGGGCCAGAGAGTGATAGATATATATATTAGGGCTGGGACTTTAACGTGTTAATTAAGATTAATTACACACACAAAAAAATATTTAACCACACCTATTTTCGCACCGTGGAACGTTTTTCAATGAATGAGTTTCGACGGACCAATTCTACTGCAACACCAACTAGCGTTGAACGAAGAAGCTGATGAGACCGCTTTGCTTGGCCCCCTGGATGGGAAATTTTGCTTTAAAAAACGAAAGGATTGAAGCGTCGACAAGAGCATGGTTGTGTGCAAGCTATTGATCAAACAGTGGCCTAAGCAACAGAGAGATTTGTTTTTCATATTGGAAGAATAGGGACTGAGGTCAATCACTGGCACTTATTTTATTTTAAATGGTACACTTTATGTTGAACTATCTATTATGATGTTGATGCAATTGACACTATGTTGAATTTAATGTTTTGGCCAAGGTTATTGTGAGTTTGACTTAGTCTGTTATGGCCTGTTATGTTTTCTAATAGTCAGGGTTTCCAATGTTCTGAAAGTGCTTGAAAGTATTGTGTTTTACTAAGAAAAACTATTTACAGAAGGTCTACCTATCTATAGGCTACCTGAATTTCTGAAATTTACTGTATTTCTAAATATGCTATTGCTTCACTTAATGGCAAACATTGCACTGGTCTGCTGGACTGAAATAAATAAACTATATTTTGTTGATTAAACTTATGTATTCAGTCATTATTCAATGGTATACTACAAATCCATGTGGAAAATTACTTCTCACTGTTCTCAGGTCAAATATTTGTATGCAATTAAAATGAAATTAATTAATTACAAAGCCTCTAATTAATTCGATTTTTGTTTTTAATCGAGTCCCGGCCCTAATATATATATATATATATATATTTTTTTTTTTTGTTGTTGGAAAAATCATATTCATTTGAATGAAGTAAAACAGATTTAAGACGAGATTCATTTTAAACACTTAGACATCAAGACATTTATAGAGTGTTTTCTCAGGATATATTTTGTGAACAATGTTAAATCCCACTTTGGTTTTATTTATTACACAATACCCACTAAGAAAATCCCAAAATATATTCCCAATTCAAATGAGGGAACAATATTAACCCAAACCAAATTAGTTGGAGGAGAAGAGATTTATCTTAAACAAATGTTTGGAGGCCTGCTCTGTTGAATATTTTACTATCCAATTATTTAAACAACTTGGTGGTGTCAATTTTATTCTTAGATGCAGTTTGATATTAATAAAACACCTCTTCGATAATCTAAGTTTCACACGCAAGTCCTTTTGACGCCGTGTTTGGTTTTTCAAACAGCTTCTCTCCTCACTCCGGTTTTATTTGGAGTATATGTGATGACCTGATTAGACAAAAACACTCGAAACTAACACAAAATTAGACAGATCCATAATATATTAATCAGTTTAGCAATTTAATGATTTGTAGAAATAGAAATGCAGCACTTCGAATCACTGAACCATTTGCTGCAAATCAATTGACAATAAAAAAAGAAAGCTACTGTTCTCTCATCACTTTTTAATTTAACATTTTAAAACATCACAATATTAAAGCAATACAGATACACATGGAAACAACAAAAAGAGACAAAACGATACACAGATACAGATAAACTGCCAGGGTAACATAAAAAAAACATTAAAAAATTTACACCTTATGAGGACAAAAAGGTTGAATATAGAAATACGGTTTTATTTGCTTTGGGATGAACAGAGCTTTGGATAGTTTCCATATCTTCTCTAGATCATCTTTGAATAGAGAAAAGAGAGGTTTAGAGCCAGAAAATGTTTGCTTATGTTATTTATTTTACTTTATTAGTAAGCAGATACTCATGAGAGACAAAGACCATTTACTTTCTCCCACTGTAAATTCTTTACAATATTATTCCAATATGGTATTATGTAAGGAATTGTTGTTATCTCTCTCTGGAAGAGAGCTCTGATTTTATGTTTTGTTGCTCTACACGAAAGCATACATTTCAGCTCATTGGTCAGGTTTAAGGGCTATGGCCATGTAAATGCAGAACCGTGCGAAAGGAAACTCCAGGGGTAATATCATTGAAGATATCAGCATTCATTAGCAGTTATAGGCATTATCTCTCATCACTCGCCAGAGACTGAATTAATGATTGAACTGATTCACGATTAAGAGCGAAATGAGACGCTCCTCCTGTTACTTTACTCACACAACGCGGATACATGTTAGATAAAGCTAAGCAGTGTTGCATTTAATAATACACCATTCATTCGGTGTCGCTTTATAGACTTTAAACGCTTAAAACTCAAACCTTTCTCCAGCAGAATCACAACAGCAGGAGCGCGACGCAGCATGATGATGTCACACATGGAGACCAAAATAAAAGTCCTGTTCAAAGCTGCGTCTAAAATCACAGAAGTACATAGAAATGTACATAGAAACAATAAGTAAATATGACACAATTCAGAGTTGATTGTATTAGTGAAATAATTTAATAACACAATAATACAGTTCACATTGAGAGTAAGCCAACAACAAAAAAACAAAAGCGATAACACAATGATTTTATTTTCTTTGTTTTTATATTTAACTGTATTATCATTTGAATAGTCATTTGATTTATCATTTTTTATTATTAATTTGTCCTTTTATGTTTTAATGTTTTTCTGACTGTATTGTTGTTGAATGTAATGAGATCAGAAAAAGGTTTTATCGTCGCAGGATGATGATGATGTGAGGCAGTGATTCTCCATAGTTTTGCTCTTGGTATAATAACACTTGTGGGAATCGCACTGGTTAGACGCAGTGTAACATTCAGACAAAGTATTGAAACATCTAGATGAAGTCAGAGCATTGAAACGTACAGCTAAGATTATCTAACAAGCTCTGCTCTTAACATCACTTCATCATCTCTTCATCTTCTTCTGCTCTTCTCTTCTCTGGCTTTCTCAGTCTAACTCTCCGGCTGAGAGAAGGATATAATGATAGAGAATGATATAATATTAGAGAAGGATATCTCAAGACAAGACTTTCTGCTGAGTTGCACACACACATGAAATAAACCCATAACATAGAATTAATGAATAAAGTATAACATGAAACATAATAACAATATAGGGGCTGTGGTTCCGCAGAGGGGATGACGTGAGTAAACTCAAAATGTTCTCGTGTCCAACTACGTGCAATTTATTCGCGTCTGGTGTGAACCCCATAAGTCTTGTTTTTTGAACATTTGCTGACTACCAAATCAGTCGTGACGAGACGCCGCTAACGTTATATCACAAAACGTTTAGTGTGGACGGATATTAACGAGTGTGACTTGTGCCTGATGGTCAAATCTTATTTCTGTTATTGGTAAGAATCGATACTCCTGGATGACCAAGACCAGCTTTGCTATAGTCTGACGCATGATAATAATCTGTCCAGTATTGTAATCTGAGCACAGTTTTCATATCGTTAGCTAGCGTATATAATGTTATATATCATTAGCTAACACTAACCTGTTCTGTTCTCCACTGTTTCACCTCACACAACAACTCAATTTGTCTCCTCTCGTTGTTCTGTCTAATCCTGGCCTGTCCCTTATTGTGTGTCATAATTGCATGGCTGTGGTCTGCCATATGAGTATTAATAAACATTTATAATTTCCACAGCGTCCGAACTGTCATTGCGATCCATTGTTTTCCTATCGCTGAAATTCACCGCACTCCCTCTCGTTATGTCACTTCCGGTTTTGGCGTTTTTAGATGCGGAAGTAAAAAGTTTCTCACAAGCAAAACGACTCCAAAAGCCTTATTAGCGCATTTATATGTATATTTTAAAGAAAATCTAGTTCCTACATTATTTTTCTATACATTGACTCAATGGAGTCTCTAACCTGCAATATGCTCTTTAAGTATACCTGGGCCTTTAGTCAGTGGTTAGATCAGTCAATAAACAGGACAAATCAATTAAGCCCAATATACCGGCTAATACGGGACAGTTGGCAACCCTACATACTGTAGCAACACTATTTTGAGTAAATAGGTTTAGGTTTTTTTTAGTTTATAAACTGTAATCTAAAGTGATATACCGTTGAGCTTTATAACTACAGCTCAATACAAGCACTACAAAACCCAAACCTATTCTTTAGTGCTTGCGTCTTAATGTTAGAAATTAGGACGCTTGCGCTGCTGGCTATGAAAATATATGAAAATAAACTCCTCAGCAAGAACAAAAACAAAGCAAAAACAAGACTGAACTTGGCTGGAATTTGGGCTGCTGTCCTTGATAACATCATCAATAAAACAGTCGATCTTGGGGTTTCTTATGTAAGGGTGGATGGCCTACAGTGGTTCTGACTGCAGGGTTGCCGAACGACTAAAGAAACGTTATCAGCGTGATGGTAGAAAACTGTACTTTTCTTGTCTATAACCACCCACTGCAACTTATACCAACGACGGAAATAAGCGCAGTTACAATAGCAAAATATGTGGCAGAGCGTTGCTTTAATGTGACTATATTGTATTGCATAGGGAGCACTTCAAAGTCAATACCAGAACAAAACTAGTTAACAAATCATTTATAATTGAAAGAATTTAATGACAAAATCCGGTTATGGTTACACTTAAAATAGTTACAAAATAGATGAATGAGATGATAAAACTTATACCATTAATCGTACCCAGCATGTATAGAATGTTACCACACACAGAGAGAGAGAGAGATAGAGAGAGATAGAAAGATAGAAAGAGAGAGCAAAGAGAAGAGCCAAAGTAGCCCCCTAGAAGCGACAGCCAGAGCAAAAGACAGCGTCAGAGGAAAAAGACCTCGAGCAACAGTTGCAATCTACTTTTATCCATCCCTTGACCATGTGACTGAAACCCTGAGACAATCTAAAGCCCCGTTTCCACCAAAATTACCCGGAACAATTTGTACCAGGAACTTTTTTACAGGAACTTTTCTCCCCCCCAGACCTGCAATTGTCTGCGTTTCCACCCCGATCTAAAGTTACGAGAAGATTAGGCAACTGCGCGACCGAGACGTTATCTAAACCGATCTGGTGTTTACATGTGATGACTTTCAATCGCAATCATTTTGTCGCATGCAGTTTGTCTGCCGCATCAAAAATGTCGCCGCTGTTTTCTCCAGCAGCTGGAATGTGTTAACTGTAGCCATAGCAACTCTTAACGGCCACCAGGACTAATACAGTATTATATAAGCTATTTATCTGTTGTAAAGTGTAATAATCATCTCAGAAAAAAAAAATTCCTTCTGTCAGGCGCAGTTAAAGTAAAAACTGCCCGGGGCAATATACGCTGTGTCATTACTCCAACATTATCTTCATAACTTACGAAATAAAAAGTTTAACGTTACCCCTCAGAAAAATGAGCTTTCCTCTCTTGTCAACATGAGTGCGGCGCGCTGTCTCGTCATGTAAGGACGCACACTTAAAAGTAATCAGTCAGGTCGTTTACATGGTGAAAAATAATTAATAACGAGTATGGAAGAGATTCAAGCTGTGGTGCTTTTGCTGGTTATGTATAGGTTTACTAAGAGGTAATTAACAACGACAGAAAAGAGCACTAATATGCAGATTCAGCAGCATGCAGCATATTCAGAAAGCTTGTAAAGCTAGATTTAAAATGACAATGTATATTATTATCAGCTATTACGGACATTGAACGTGAGATGGCTTAGACGAACGTGGCGCGCGCCATCAGACAGAGAGCAAGACTGATATTTACTGAACGTAGACCGAACCTCGCAAAAGACTTTTAAAAATGCCTGTTGAAATAAAAGGCTGCGTGAGCTCAACCAATCAGCATGTTCAGCGCCCAAGTCCCGCCCTCGAAAGTTCCTGAACTTTGAAAAAGTACTACCCCGCGAGCAGGGCCGTTTGGAGGGGGAAATATTTACCCGGAACTTCATTTAGACCCTGGTTCCTGCGGTCTAAACACACCGAGTACCACCCAAGGTTCCTGGTTCCTGGGTAAAGTTCCTGTGGTGGAAACGGGGCTTTTAAACTGACCAATCAGAGCAAACTTCCCCCACTGTACTACAGGTGTGGCACCATTTGGCCTACAGGCCCTCAACATCTCTCTGGCTTTAGGAATCCCAAACGGCCCCACTGATAAGAGAGAGGGGGGTGGAACACAGTAAAACAAATGTCTTTGTTCAAAGTCAAATATCAAATATCTTTGATTATTTTGGATTCTTTCAGTCCTCCCATGGCACCTTTGGCCACGTTCATAAAGTGTCCAAAGGTGACACAGAACACAAAGACATTCTTCCAGTTGTGTGTAGATGTCATCTTCAGACTTGTCATCCAGAAATGTTGCAAAAGCAGTTTGCCAGTTCAGTTTTTTTCTCAATGCAGTCCTCCATGGGAAGGCTCCATCAAATGGTGTTGCATCCTTCTTTGATATGCAAAACGTCCATTGAATACTTCACACCTCGAGAGAACAGTCACTGAAGGTTAGAGCAAACGCTTGTCCCTCTTCCTGAGGACACAGGATGTGAACTTGTCCAGGAGGGATCCTGTGATTAAAAGAACATATTGCACCACAAAGAGCAAAAGCATACATGGCATTTGTCATTGGTCAGAAGTTTGATATGGTCAGATTCAAATGGTCTCTGGCAATAAGCCCTTAAATCGATATACTTAATAAAGTGGTCAAGGTTGAGAATAAAAGATCTCACAAGCTCTTACATTGTTTCTGGAAACATTAAAAATAAATTGCATTATAACACAACAACAATCATTGCTGGTTTTCAACCCTTTTTTCATGAAGAGTATCAACAAAGTATTCAGTGTAACCAAATACAGAGAATCCATTGAATGGATGTCCAAAAACATTGTTTTAAGTCAAATGGACAAAATACAAATCATCAAATAAGCTTCAGAAATGCTTCAAATCAAATTCATTGTTACAATACAATAATCAAATAAATGTTTGCACTTAGGTAAGAAGGAGAAATACTAACGTAAATTTTGATATTTAACTTGGTGAGACAAATAATAATGAACTGAATTAGTAAATCTAAAGAGAAACAAAACAAATAATAACTGGAAGAAATTCACAGTTATAATACAATCTAGATGTAAAGAATTTTTGTGAGGCAGATGTAGATTTGACTTTGTGTGTGAAGATCAAATCTATGTGACCGCATTTAGCTGTGGCTATGTGTAAATCATGCCCCAAACATGGTGAGGAGGGTTTACAATTGTGATGCAAATTTGGTCCTGTTGAACAGGCAGCCAGCATGAGTGTGTGAGTGAGGTGTGGTTGGCTCAACATCTCCCCCCACCAATGTTTGTGTTAGAGAGCATGATAAAGTGCAAAAGTCAGAGTGACTGAATCCTGCTGTGATCAAAGCATTTTCATGGTTCATGCAAGTGTAAATTACACTGTCGCCAAAGTGGCAATTCTATGCTCCTGTACAGGGTTTTACTTCAGCTATATGGAAATATAGTTTTCCACTTAGGAGACAAACAAATTCAACATAGAAACACTTGAAACTTGAAATTGTGATACAATTCAAGTATTAACGTTATTCAACTTTTCACAAGACTATTATGAATGAGATGATAAAAACTTATACCATTAATCGTACCCAGCATCTATAGAATGTTACCTGAGAGATAGAGAGATAGAAAGAGAGAGAGCAAAGAGAAGAGCCAAAGAAGGCCCCTAGAAGCGACAGCGTCAGAGGAAAAAGCCCCCAAGCAACAGTTGCAATCTTCTTTTATCCATCCCTTGACCATGTGACTGAAACCCTGAGACAATCAAACTGACCAATCAGAGCAAACTTCCCCCACTGTACTACAGGTGTGGCACCATTTGGCCTACAGCCCCTCAACATCTCTCTGGCTTTAGGAATCCCAAACGGCCCCTATGATAAGAGAGAGGGGGGTGGAACACAGTAAAACATATGTCTTTGTTCAAAGTCAAATATCAAATATCTTTGATTTTTTTGGATTCTTTCACTTATGAACATTGCAGTGCGTGGCATTGTTTAATCTTCGGCGATTTCGTGTTTTTGGCTCTCTTTCCTGCTGTCATAGAGCAGTCCAGCGACATGACAAAGAAAGCTGATCCTGATTGGTCCTCTAGAGTGCATTCGAAGTGCGGATTAGATGAGGGCACATAGAGTTGGGTTAATTTGGACAGGAGGAGATTTGTAATGATGGTGTTGAATACTTGAGCTGAAGTCCACCAACAGGATCATCACATAAGTCACTGGTTTCTCCAGTTCGGTCTATGGCGAGGAAGCGTAGTCTCACAAATGAAGGAAAATGGTGGGGAAAGAGACAAATTGTAACAAACTGCTCTGAGACAGAAGGTTGGAGATCCAAACGCAGTATTTAGTGAAGGGTAATCCAAAGTCGTAGTCCATAGAACAGGCAAAAGGTCATAACAGTAAATCAGTCCGAAAAGGCAAACAAAACAGAAGGAACAGGCAAAAGGGTAACTGGTGAATTGTGACATAGCCCCCCCCTCAAAGGAGCGGCTTCCAGACGCTCCTAAAATTGTCCAGGAGGGAGGTGGAGCGGAGGCGGACATGGGGGCGGGATGGAGGGCCAGGCCCATGTAGTGGAAGAGAGCCTGGAGATTCAGGCAGAGCAGGAGGCCAGAATGGAGCTGGCCCGGTAGATGACCAGGGTGGCGCAGACCGGGCAGATGAACAGGGTGGCGCAGACCGGGCAGATGACCAGGCTGGCGCAGACCGGAGCGGAGCCAGCGGTCTTGAAGACCCCCCCGGCGGAGCAGACGACCACCACAGCAGAGCAGATGGTCTTGAAGACCCCCACGGCGGAGCAGACGACCACCACAGCAGAGCAGGCGGTCTTGAAGACTCCCACGGCGGAGCAGACGACCACCACAGCAGAGCAGGCGGTCTTGAAGACTCCCACGGCGGAGCACACGACCACCACAGCAGCGCAGGCGGTCTTGAAGACTCCCACGGCGGAGCAGACGACCACCACAGCAGCGCAGGCGGTCTTGAAGACTCCCACGGCGGAGCAGACGACCACCACAGCAGCGCAGGAGGTCTTGAAGACCCCCACGGCGGAGCAGACGACCACCACAGCAGAGCAGGCGGTCTTGAAGACTCCCACGGCGGAGCAGACGACCACCACAGCAGCGCAGGCGGTTTTGAAGACTCCCACGGCGGAGCAGACGACCACCACAGCAGCGCAGGAGGTCTTGAAGACCCCCACGGCGGAGCAGACGACCACCACAGCAGCGCAGGCGGTCTTGAAGACCCCCATGGCGGGGCAGGCAGAGCAGCTGGTCCAGCCAGAGCCCTCTCTGGACTCGGGGCAGGAGGCGGAGCCCTCTCTGGACTCGGGGCAGGAGGCGGAGCCCTCTCTGGACTCGGGGCACGGGCCGGAGCCCTCTCTGGACTCGGGGCACGGGCCGGAGCCCTCTCTGGACTCGGGGCACGGGCCGGAGCCCTCTCTGGACTCGGGTCAGTGGCTGGAGGTTCTGGAAGATCTGCTGAGACGACACGAGGCTTTGGAAGGTCTGCTGAGACGACACCAGGCTCTGGAAGGTCTGCTGAGACGGCACGAGGCTCTGGAAGGTCTGCTGAGACGGCACAAGGCTCTGGAAGGTCTGCTGAGACAGCACGAGGCTCTGGAAGGTCTGCTGAGACGGCACAAGGCTCTGGAAGGTCTGCTGAGACAGCACGAGGCTCTGGAAGGTCTGCGGAGACGGCACGAGGCTCTGGAAGGTCTGCGGAGACGGCACGAGGCTCTGGAACGTCTGCTGAGATGGCACGGGGCCCTGGAAGGTCTGCGGAGACGGCACGAGGCTCTGGAAGGACTGCTGAGACGGCACGAGGCTCTGGAAGGTTTGCTGACACGGCACGAGGCTCTGGAAAGTCTGCTGAGACGGCACGAGGCTCTGGAAGGTCCGCTGAGAAGACACCAGGCTCTGGAAGGTCTGAGAGCGCAGAAGCCTGTGTGTTGGAAAGCGCTGATCTAGGGATGCCACTTGCACGCACTGACATCAGCGGTGAGTCCTCCAGGCTGGATGCCAGTCTCACTTGCATTGGGACCACCTTACTGGTTTCATGTGTGTCGTTTATGAAAACTCTGCATTGATGTCCATGATGGCTGAAGGTTCTTGAGTGGTGTCTAAAGACACAGCTTCGGCTGCCATTTTGTCACAGGACACTGGCTCAGTGGCCATCTTGTCAGAGGGCACCGGCTCGGCAGCCATCTTGTCCCATGACACCGGTTCAGCGGCCATCTTGTCAGAGGACACCAGCTCGGCAGCCATCTTGTCCCATGACACCGGTTCAGCGGCCATCTTGTCACAGGACACATGCGTGGCAGATATAGTGGAAATGTCATGATCCTCCTCCATGACACCCACTGTGAAAGCAGAGCCGCTTACCTGAAGGGCATAATCAAGGAACTCACTCAGGGACCCTCGAGGACCATCATGGACGAGTTTGCCTTGTAACTGTTTGTTGAGTCCATGGCAAAAAAAGTCAATCAACATAAAGTCCGGGAGGTTGGTGAAGTTTGCAATGTTCAAAAAGTCTATGATGTGGTCCTCGAGTGAGTGAGTTCCCTGGCATAGACGGACGAGACATACTGCTGAATCCATGTTGGCGAAGTCTTCTGTAACGAACTGCTCTGAGACAGAAGGTTGGAGATCCAAACGCAGTATTTATTGAAGGGTAATCCAAAGTCGTAGTCCATAGAACAGGCAAAAGGTCATAACAGTAAATCAGTCCGAAAAGTAGGGATGGCTGACGCGAACCTGACGTTTCGACACTGTGTCGAGATCCCAAAGCGCAGATGTTTCGAAACGCTGCTCCGAGCTGTGATTCGACACACCCATGTCACGTGACTACCGCTAAACGAAGCACTGAAGTGTTTCATCAGGTGCGCCTGTCGAGACTGCTTTGATTAAAAGGGGCGGGAACAAACCACACAGTCACACAGCTAAATGAACCCCATTCCCACATTTTAAAAGTGAAGATAATCCATCTTCACCTCATGGGTTTTGAGAAGATACATTTTGTGATATAAGTGAGATTTGTGCACTTTGGTTAGTTATATTTAAGCTAGATTTAAATGAGATATATTGACTGATAGGTATAGACAGCGACAGATAGTTAGGATAGATAAAGGCTAGTGACACATTCATATAGGCTACGTTAGACTTATAGATATATAATATAGAATATATAGATTTAGAAGATATTCTTAAGTGATATATATAGATAGTCTAGATATGGAGGCTCCACATAAGAGATGTCACAGACACTACATCTGGTGTGGGAGCGTTTCCATTTGGAAACACCACATAAAGTGAGATGTGTGTAGTGTGTATTTTATTAGCCCAGAATGCATGATCCATTAACTTAATTTTCAGTAATTTTCCCTCATTTGTATGTACTTGCAAAAAAAAAAAATTGTGCATGCCAGCAACAAGTGTCCCGTCTTGTGAGAGAATTTTTTCAAAGGCTGAAATATATACACACACACACACACACACACACACACACACACAAGTTGACTAAATCCTTCACCAGCAGAGCAATTCATATTTTTGAATAAAAATGTTATGTAACAAATGACACATTTTATTTCTTTTAATAATCTTTTTAATAATTCCAATCCTTCACCAGCAGAGCAATTCATATTTTTGAATAAAAATGTATACATGTAACAAATGACACGTTCTATTTTTTTAATAATCTTAATTTTTCATGACAAAAAACAAAAACAAAAGACTAAAGTTATTTACAATGAGGAGGCTACAGGTTACAAAGCCAAGTAGTTGTCAGACAGATGTTAAAAACGTGTTTTTTGTTTTGTTAGTAGTAGATCACTGTCAAGGTTATTTCAGATAAATACACGCAAGTGTCCACTAGATGGCGTCATGGAGACGAGTGTCGGGTGTTGTTTCGAAGCTTCGGCACATTTGCTTCAACTGTTTCAGTGTTTCACGAAGCCTCGGTCTGCCCATCACTACCGAAAAGGCAAACAAAACAGAAGGAACAGGCAAAAGGGTAATCCACAGAGAAGGCAAGAAATCAAAGACCAAGATACATGAAAACAGGGAAACGCTCAGAAATGCAGTTGTGACACTAAACAAGACTTCGCAATGAATGACAGAGTGAACAAGGTATATATAGGCAGAGGTAATGAGGTGATGAGACACAGGTGTAAACAGGGAGTGCTAATGAGTCCAAGGATTATGGGTAATGTAGTTTGGATTGGAGTGACAGTCCGGGGTGGAGTGCCCTCTGGTGGTGATCACGGGCACTCACACTGGTGAATTGTGACACAAATACATGTATCTGAAATACTGCCCATTCCTCCTATTAATTAACTTGATTTATCTCCTGATGTTACATCCCTTTGTTGTTTGTCTAGGGTTAACTGGAATATAACATTTTATTACCAGCTGTGCGGGTGTCCACATGAGGAAGGGCAATAAAATGGAAACAAGTCGGCTTTCCTTTAAGAAAAAGGTTTATTGCTCAGTGCCAAAAGAAGATGGACTGGTAAATGGACTGCATTTATATAGCGCTTTTATCCAAAGCGCTTTACATTTTTGCCTCACATTCACCCATTCATACACCGACGGCGATGTCAGCCATGTAAGGCGCCATCCAGCTCGTCGGGAGCAGCTGGGGTTAGGTGTCTTGCTCATGGACACTTCGACACTTGGTCAGGTGGAACCGGGGATTGAACCACCAACCTTTCGGTTTGTAGACAACCTACATGAACCACTGAGCCACTGCCGCCCCAATAAAAAAGATAAATTGTTAAAGTATTTACAATAATTTTTACAAAAAAAATATACATATAATAAAAGAACAGACCTCACTCAAACAGAACAAAAAAGAACCAAGGTGGGAGGGCGAACATGAGTAGAGGCCAAATAAAAGAAATGAACAAAACAAAACAAATCTAACTAAATTTAACCACCACTAAACTAAACTATCAAAGCAAAATGTAGAAATAAAAGGTATTCAGGATCAACGATGCCCAAACTAAACTACACTATAAATACAAAGTGAAGTTAATAAACGTAATTTCGGGAGGAGTACGCCCATCTAATCTTTCAATTAATACCAAGATATAAAACCAGCAGCTTACCTCTTCCCCTTTTTAGTTCCTGAAGCATCCCTCCTCCTCCCCTGCTCCTCCTTTTGTACAATTTTGTATACCACATTGGTGTTGGTTAAGGAGAGATCCCTGACACAAGTGTAAAGCGCTTTGGGTGTACAGTAGTACATATGAAAGCGCTATATAAATGCCTCATTCATTCATTATTTTATTCATTCAATTTGCCTATTATGGGGGGCAATCGGAGCTCGGGTAGAATATCCTCTCCGAGCCCCTCTATAGCAGACAGCAAGCCAAATCTGTTCACCACTTTCACTACGATTATATGGGCACACAAACTCGTGAATAAACAGCTGTGGTGGAAAAAAAAATGTAATCATAGAAGAAAATTAATTCTAATCATTATGCACGAGAGTTTATTGTTCACATTTATCCATATATCAAATAATCATTATGCATGTGTTTTCTGTTTGTTATGCCTGACTGAGTTAAAATCAACAGAGGGAAACACAGTGACCAACTGATGACCTTAGAGGTCACTGACCACCTAAATATGGGTCACATGACCCTAGGGTCTCAGGGTAGAACTAATTCTGAGGGTCCAGGTGTCAAGATGGAAGGGACATCTATTTGAGTATGTGTAAAAGTACAGAAGGAGGCAGAGATGCTGACCTTGGAAAGGGTATACAAGGACACTCAATAGTTTAATCTGCAGGCAACGCTTCGACTGTTGGCTCTTCTTTTGAAAAAAATAAACCATCTTTATTAAGATTTGTTGTTTATTCAGAGTTGATTAAAAAACTGCCACAACAACAGCAGTTTTCTTTTTTCTGCCTTTTTCAAATTCAAATGCAAAATAAGAAAACACACACTGACCCGCCTGTTTTGTACAAAGCACATTTTCACAAACTTGTAAAACTACTTCTACCAGAACAGTGAGCCTTTCTGAATAACCAATCAGATCAGAGAGATTACGAGTGCCGCCATCTGACTGACATTTTTCTCATTCTCACATTTTACCTGAAAACATTTCCTTGTTCTATAGAAAAGACAGACATTTCAGAGACTACAACACAACAGTTCAGAGCAACAGAAAGAAACTTCTACAAATATGATTTGAGGTGAGTGTTTCATCGTAACTTTTTTTGTGATTTCATTGGTCATTTTGTGCTTCTGAGACTTTCACTTTGATGATTTTATTTAAACCTCTTTATGTCATGATTTGACAGATGATCAAGGTGAGGTGAGGTGAAATGTGAGGTGACATACTTGCGCCATTACTTGCAGCGTGATCATATATATATTTACATAGATACCTCATTTGACCAATCCGCGCAGGCACTAAGGAGGAATATATATATATATATATAGTGAACAATTTAAGGGGGATCAATTTACTTTCCGTACCCACTGTGTATATACACATACAGTGGGTACGGAGAGTGATCAGACCCCTTTAAATAGTTCACTCTTTGTTATATTGCAGCCATTTGCTAAAACCATTTAAGTTCTTTTTTCTTTCTCACTAATTCTGAGAGCAAAAAAAAAAACAAAAAACTATTCTGTGCTTCACTTTCCGGTAAGGTCAAAATACACACTCTGGCATCGTTTATGCCAAGGCATATGACCTACACACAGCGTGTGTGTGTGTGTGTGTGTGTGTGTGTGTGTGTGTGTGTTTTAAGTGGTCCTGGTTAAACTGGTTTTGAAGATCAAATGATTTGCTGTAATAAAGTAACTAAACATCAGCAGCAGTTTCCGTAATAACACATCCATGCATTACCTCTACACATTCTTTCCATTTTACTATGTCCATCTTGTTTCACATACAATGAAAAACTGCAAAACCATTCAAATGCTTTTTATCTGCAGTATTTCAGCAGTCCACTGACGTTACATATTTCATTCAGCCTATGAAATCAGTTCGATTACATCCTCAGGGCACTACATTAGAGAACAGACAAGCCCTCCCAAACTACACTTATAGTTTTAAACAATTATTCCTTGTGAAATCACTTGTATTTGTACACATGTTTTGAATAGTGTTGGCCAGCGGCGTAGCACCAAATTTTGGGCCCTGGGTAGAAACCATCTTGCTGGTACTAAATACCATAATGATACAGGGTTGCCAACTCTCACGTATTTGGCGTGAGACTCACGCTTTCAGGCTGTGTCACGCTCTCACTCTCCCCCTCCTAATCTCACGCCAAATTGCAATATATTGGAAAATATCATGTAATACATTAGGCAATATATTCACATATATGGAATTTAATATTTATATTCTCCAATATATTGCAATATATGAAAGCGGCAATCATTTGTATATTTTGAATGTATAATATATTGTATAATACCATCAATATATTATTCCATGTATTTACAATATATTATAATATATTGCAAGTGATATATTGGTAAATATATTTTCCTTTCGTAAGGGAAAGCTAAGCTTTTATTTTATTTTTAAGTTTTAATGTAAAACTCAAACAATAAATAGTGTTTTGGCGCTAATGTTAAAGCCAGAGGCGTTGAAAAGTGAGTTGCAACATGCTCTCGTCTTCCGGCGGCGCACGCATTGACGCATTGGCGATCACGCATTTTCACGCTTTGGGGATACACAACAGCTTCACTATACAGATGTTTGCAGCACGTTTTGGTAAACAATACAGCATAGTGTGCATTGATTATTAAGTCAGCCATATTCACAGGATGGTTTTATTATGGAGAGTGATAGAGATGCAGCATTGTTAACATTAATGTTATTCTTGTATTTAGCCCTCAGGTATTCCTCACTAATTGTTCACACTCATACTCATTGATGGTCAAGTGTGACCGTAACTATTTATAAATAAATGTTCTTTATTTTAGTTAAATAATATGTATTTAATCTTTTGAGGAGATATTTTGGTACTAAATACTATTTGTGCAATAATTATTGTCAATTAAAGGTAGGGTAGGACTGATCTAAAACACTTTTGTCCGAATTTGTTTAAACTTTCTTTATATGTCAATACTTAATTGAAATGTAAGTTCTCTGAAAAGGAGAGTATAAAACCGAGGGACTTTTTACTCTGCAGTAAACACCGCTCATTATTTCCGTTCGGGACGAAACAAATGATTGGCTTGGGCGACTGTCACTCTCTCTCGCTACCATGGCGACCACCGCTTTCGCTCCAGGATCCGCCCACATGCACGCGCTCGTTTGATTTGAGCAGTTCAAGAGGCAAGAAACCTCGGCAAAATAATGGCAGAGAAGGAGCATTCAAAACTCACAGTGCCGGGTTTTACAGTCAGCGAAGGCAAACAATGCAAAAAAGGAAGACAGTACGAGAAAAGGCAATGCACAGAAAGTCTTTGGATAAACAAAGAAATCAAACGTGAGTAAATATCTCCGTGGCTTTTAGACGATGGTGAGAACTGAGGGACCTGAAAAACGCCTCATTGCTGCTGTATTTCTGCTGGACAGGTCATCTTTCATTTTGATTATACATTTATTTGGTTTATGTTTTCATGAAGCATGTATCAAGACCACATGTAGCTGCCTAATATAGCTAACATAACATTACTTAGCATAAAGTTACAATGTTATACACTAAGCCATTAGTAGAGATGATAAATGCTCAATATGCAACATTTTTTTCCCCTATTATGTACAATAGTATATACTACATATAAATTCATACTGAATCAAGACTGAAAGCATCAAAAAAAAGGCTCACTCCAACCAACCCTGGTGATACCAATGGGTGGGCTATTGCATTTTTACATTTTTATTGCATTTTATTGCAACTATAGAATCACAGGGTACACTAACTGCCAAACTAGACATTCAGTCTCTGAATTACGTTTTAAAATAAGTAATTTTCATTCATTAAGCTTTGCATTAAACTGAGAACAATCCTGTATTTAATGTAAGAACGTGCGCAAGCTAATTTGCATAATGCGTAAAATAGGTGCTATTTGAGGTTTACTGGACGTATGTGGGAAAAAGCGTATCAGAGTAACACGGAACAGTATATTTCTAGATATACCCGGAAACCTCACATATATGGACATATACAGGCACCCGTGAAATTTCACTCTTTCACTCTATCATTGATATCGCGATATGCCACTTTTTTATCATGTAAAAATGTATACCGGTATTATCGTGGACGATATGATATGGCACACCCCTACTCTTGGTAATGTTTTATATACCTCAATAAATATTTTAGATTTTTGTAAATTGTTCTTTGTTTGTATTTTTCCTTTAGGGGGAAAGGAGGGTGGGGTTTATGGTGTGTATATTTGAGCAATATCTGCATAGCTGACCTATAACCAATCATATCACTATGCTATAAGGCCTAGGGTGGGCTTAGTTTTAAAAGTAACCAATAAAATCACTTTACTGGGTCTTAAATGTGTCCTGTCCTCCAATAGCAGTTTGGGTTTTGGGAGTGGTTTTAACCCTTTAGGCGCCAGAGTTTTTTTCCTATAACGTTCGATTTTGACATCTTAATTTCAAAAGGCTATATCTTAAAAGTGATAAAAGATAGAAACTTTCTGTAAATTAGAAAAATATTTAGGAGGACCCTAAGTTTATGTAGAGATTACATTTTCCCATCTAATTTGCATATTATGACGTCATAACGTGGTGGCAATCTTGGATTATAGAATTTTCATGAAAAGCCACATGTTTAAATGATAAAATGCAGCACTTCTTTCCCCCCAAAATGTCCCTCACCTTCTGTGTGCTATATTGCACAATACTGAATATTCAGGTAAATATTAAACAAACTGTGTAAATCATTACTAATAAATGGTAGAAACAAACCGAATGCATGTAGCGGTTTGCCTTTTGCTGTAGAGATTTTCCATTTACTACATACAGTAAGCACTCTGATTCCATATATAGGGCACATATATATTATATATTATGCATAATAGCCCCTCTGCCCCATGTCAGCGCGTCTGCTCGCGTCCAGATCTGCCTCACGCGCCGCCGAGTGTGCACAGCCACGGCCAGTGTTATTGTCATTTTGACTCTCCACCCTGCCTCCACGTTGCCCTTGAACTTGCTTATGAATACGTCGACCTCTTCTAACATACCCAGTGGCGTTAGATAAAGTCTCCACCACAATACTGTCGCCCCGATCGCGGAGAGGTGCGCGGTGAGAAGACGCGCGCTTCATGGTGAGCGCGGCAAAAATCTCCTGCGGCCGCCTCATTCCCAACACTAACACACCTGCTAACTTCGCGATGAACACTCGGACCCCGGGAAACATTATTCTCACCACTGAGATTGGGCAAAGGACCATCTACATTGGGCAAATGATCCACCGTTTGTGCTTTAGTGTAACGTTAGGTTTAGTTTCACTGTCAGAATCACCGTCATCTCATATTTCCCTTCAGAATCAGGGTTCGCGAATAGAAGACCCAACACTTCATTATGGGTAAGCTTTATTGATGCCATTAGAAAATAATAATAGTAATAATAATCTAATGCAAATACTCGCTGACGTTGACAATGCTCTGAGAAAACGGCTCACTCGCACGTCAGCTCCGCTTTTGTTTACACTAGGGCCGGGACTCGATTAAAAAAATTAATCTAATTAATTAGAGGCTTTGTAATTAATTATTCGAAATTAATCGCATTTTAATTGAATATAAATATTTGACCTGAGAACAATGAGAAGTAATTTTTCACATGTATTTTTAGTATACCATTGAATAATGACTGAATACATAAGCTTAATCAACAAAATATTGTTTATTTGTTTCAGTCCAGCAGACCAGCGCAATGTTTGCCATTAAGTTTAGCAAAAGCATATTTGTGATATTTGAGGCTCGATGTGCTGCGGTGATACGCAAATTCCTTGTTGTGTAGCTTGCTCACAACCATGCTCTTGACAACGCTTCCATTCTTTCATTTTTTAAATCAAAATTTCCCATCCACGGGGCCAAGCAAAGCAGTCTCATCAGCTTCTTCGTTCCATAGCTTCGTTCATGTTCACATGGTTTGTTGTTGTCGTGACTCCGGAGCGCTAGTTGGTGTTCCAGTATAATTGGTCCGTCGAAACTCATTCATTGAAAAACATTGAAAAACGTTTTTTTTTTGCGTAATTAATTAACGCGTTAAAGTCACGTAATTAATTAATCTTAATTAACGCGTTAAAGTCCCGGCCCTAGTTTACACTGATTGCAATGCGCTCTTGCTCGTATATTTTGTATAGAATCATGATGTTTGTATGAGTCAGGGATGAAGTACAACATGTCTACCATCTAGTGGAGAGGAGGTTGAATGAAATTTGACACCCTATTTGACAAAGTCAGCCGTTTTATTCAGTAACGCATCTTGTCGAGTAAACTCGACCGTGGCGTCTAGAGGGTTAAAATAACAACCAATCCAGTTTGAGTTGAAAGACCAATAGGGGATGGGAGGCAAAGCTGCTCAGAGGTGTGAAAATGTCTCCTAAAAAACCCTGATGGGATTACTTGCCATGGCAACAAATGGCTGTAGCATGGAAGTATACGGCAACAACATACATCCGATCTGGTATCACTTCGGATGTATACGGATATATACCGATCCATGGAATTTGGATTCTATGCAGAAAAGCCCAGAGAACGACTTATTTGGGGGTAGTTTGGGATTTGGTTCCTTGCCTCGGGGCCCACTCTAGGGGCGCCGTGTCGCAAAATGCTAATGGCAGACGCCTCCCTGATGGGCTGGGGTGCGATCTTATGTGGTCTACCAGCCCAAGGGAAATGGGAGGGTCATCAGCTCAGTTGGCACATCAATTGCCTCAAGTTGATGGCTGTATTTCTGGCCCTGAAATACTTTCTCCCCCCAATTGAGGGGCTGTCATATCCTTGTGCTGGTGGACAATACAGCAACAGTTCCTTACATAAATCACCTGGGAGGTCTACGCTCACACAAATTGAACAAAATAGTGAGGCAGTTTACATTCCGGGGCACTTGAATGTGGCGGCAGACTTACTGTCCAGACAGAATCTACATATGGGGGAATGGAAACTCCACCTAGAAGTGATCAAGCAGATCTGGACCAAATTTTATACAGCAGAAGTGGACCTCTTCACCTCTTATCAGACAGCACAATGTCCCCTCTACTTCTCTCTCAGTCACCCAGCTCTGCTGGGTCTGGATGCGATGGCCCCCATACATGGCCCATAATGCGCCTGTATACCTTCCCTCCAGTCGCTCTGCTCCCGGGAGTTATAACCAGGGTTTGCCAACAAGGGTCTGAGAGATAATGTCTTGGAGATAATGTCTCTCCTTGACGGCAAGGAAGGACCTTCTGTCTCAGGCGAGCGGTAAGATATTTAATCCCAGGCCCGACCTGTGGAGCCTTCATGTTTGGCCCCTGAGGGTCACAAACTGAGTGAAACTGGACTTTCATCTGATGTTATTTAGACTATTCTAATTAATAGAGCTCTTTCCACAAGAAGAATATATGCCAATAAATTGTGTCTTTGAAAGATGGTGCACGACACATAAGGCAGACCTAGTCAACTGCCAGGTTGCTTCAGTTCTGGATTTTATGCAGGAAAAGCTGTCAGCAGACACACCACTTCTAGGGTCTATGTGGCAGCATTTTCGGCTTGCTATGCCCTGGTTGATGGGGTGCCACATGGGAGACATCCTCTGCTCGCTTGCTTCATTTGTGGGGCCAGACGACTGAGGCCCCCTGTAAGAACCAAGATCCCTTAATGAGACTTAGTTATAGTCCTCAAAGGTTTGGTTGAGACCCCTTTGAACCTCTCGAGTCAGCATCTGACAAACTTCTGACAAAAGATGTTTTTTCCACCAGTGACATAGCCGTGCCACCAAACAAACCATGTCAGATTGGGTCAGGGATGCTATTGCTCTTGCCTATGAGGCGCGCGTTCAAGCGTCGCCTTTAGGATTAAGGGTTCACTCCACCAGGGGGGTCCCCTCCTCTATTGTATTAGCAAGGGATGTCCCCTTATAAAGTGTTTGTGATGCGGCAGTTTGGTCCGCACACATTCATTAGATTTTAAATTCTGGATGCTCATGCCACGCCAGGCTCTCATGTCCTTGCATCCACGTTGCAAGCTAATGTCTGAGGCTTCTTGCATTCCTGTACCACACCTTCTTCCACACCTACACAACCACAAGGAGTCCAGAGACCATCATGCACAGCGGCGTGGGTATTCTCATTCCCAAAGCGCTAAAAGCTAGTGCGTCATTAAGTGAAGCTTTTGAAAGGGAACTCTCGGGGTTCCCTCTCGAGGATGAGTTTTAATCCAGACTATATCACCCCACTGAAACTGCGCATCTTTCCATCTGGAACTGTAATATATAGCTCTTCTGGCTTGCTGCTGACGTTCTACCGTTCTTTTTTGGATGGTTTTTGGATACTTCCCCAGGTTTTGCATAACTCGAACAGAATGTTGGAGGTAAATTGTGCTCCGGTATTTGGGTACCCCCAATGAGTAAAGACATATTCCCTTATAATTCAAACAATCTTTTGTGTCTTGCTACGCCTAAGGGGCAACATCTCTACCACTTTGTGGAGTAATCAACTATAACAAGTAGGGTTGGGCATTGTTTTGATTTGAACGATTCTGATTCCGATTCTTACTTTCAGTTCCGTTTTTTTTCGATTCTCGATTCCGATTCTTCTCACTGCTATTTTCAATACCACGGGGGGGAAACGCTGCATATACTGTCAATTAGATATTTTTTATATAATTTTTTTTTTGTCTGTCTTTTGAAAGTCTAGGCAATCAAACATTTCTTCTGAAGAGATCACTTTATATGATAAAGTTTTTAAGATTTTTCTCCCATATAAACATTGATCAATTACTATTAAAATTCTCTCACAAATATTTGCTAACTCAATGTATTTTTTACAACGGGGTAATTGTGTTGCAATAGCTTACACACAGCACAAGGAAGCTTGATTTTGAATGGTAAATTGAATTTAAAAAGATGACTAAACAGTAATTATATAAGAATAAATAAACATATTACAAAAAATAGCACAAGTAAATAAAATAGAATAAAATATATAAATGAAATAGACTGCTTTATTTTTTCAGGTAGGTCTAACATTCAGGTAAGAAACTGAATTAAAAAACGCAAAGTGGCTAATTAAATTGAAAATAACATTGGGTAATGTATTTTGCAAAAAATTAAATAGTTTCATATAAAACCATTAAAGTTACACACGTTGATCAGTCAAGAGCAGTGTGATCGTTTGTCTTTTTGTAGTTTGACTTTGAATAACAAATGACTGCTGTCCCTTTAAGAACTGCCGCACTCATGGATCCTGAACACTGTTCCTGTTACTCATTCTTCATTTCTTCCTGAATTGTTTACGACTGTGTTTACATTAATACTCTTCAAAATGTGCACTGAGAATTTGGTTGATTGTATTTGATCAATAATAAGCTGGAAAAATAAGCAAATATTTGCACTTGTATGTCAGAGGGGGCTTTATTACGGTATGTGTGTGTGTGCGCTTCAGATGTGAGCTTGAAATCTGAGGGATTCGTAGAATTATGTGCAATCCCGCGCGAAGTTCAGACCGATCACACACACTAACACGCTGTCATAGGGAAAAGTCCAGCAGAACGCGCGTTCGCCGTGTTCAGAGGGTAACCAGGCTGAGTGCGGCTGCGCGTCATCTCGCTGTCGGTCAGAGAAGGAGAGGAGAGGAGGGTGCAGCTGGGATCGATACTGTAGAAACTGAGCAGGCTATCGTATCTTTTCAGATATTTCAGTATCGATATTTTTGACAACACTAGTTGCACTGTGCCGACCCAGGCTTTTTAAAAGTGAAATAAATCCACACTTCAGAGCGCCGTTTACCAGGCTAAAAGAACAAGCGGGCGCGCAAGCACCGTAAATCAGGTGGCCATGGAAACCAAAACTTGCGCGTTTGGAACCGATGATCGGAACCGAAAACAAATTTTCTAAACGATTCCAATGGAATCGTTATTTTTTAAACGGTTCCAAGTTGGAACCGGTTCTCGATGCCCAACCCTTATAACAAGGAGGTAAGTGTTTTGTCATGTTTATATTTTTGACAGATATCGCATCTCTTGACATATTGCCAGATATCTGCGAACCGTTGGCCACCAAGCCACCTCCAAGAGCCTCAGCAGGGTTTTTAGACAACCCAGATGTCCTCCCAGAGAGTTGTCATGAAAAAAGTGTAGAAATCCAGATATTAATGCCTGAGGAACAACCATTGGAATTTGTCTCTGTTGTTCTTTACCAGTAGCTGATGATATAACATCCCCTGGTGGACCTCAAAGGTAATCTGTTGGTCTTGTACCTTCCTGATTTTGGGGTCTGACTTCAGGCGTCAATAGTACTGTCACCACTTTGTGCTATAGAAATTTCAGCTAGTGTGTATTTTAGACGTTATGGTCATACAGTTTGCATCTCTCTCCACAGGCTCACATGCTCTAGTCCACTGAGAGGAGGTCTTGGGGCTATTGAAGGCCAATGTTAAAGCAGCATGATCACTGTAAATGTCAAACTGCCTCCCTTCAAGGTAATGCCTCCATTTTTCCATGGTCAGACACTTTTCAGAGGTAATCTAGTTTCAGAGTAATTTAGTTCTGCTCCTCATAATGTCCTAGAAGCATAAGCTATTACTCTTTCCCCTTCAGGTTTTTGTTGGGTGATAATGTCTCCTAAGCCTACATCACTGGAGTCAGTATGCACCTTAAAAGATTGGCTGAGGTTAGACTGCATCAATACTGGAAGGTGTTGTTGCATTTTTTTGATGGTATCAAGGCTGGCTTGACACTCAGAAGTCCAGTCCCATTTTACTCCCTTCTTTTTCCGGTGATTCAAAGGGGCAGTGAAGTCAGCAAAATGGAGAATGAATTTGTGGTACCACCCGGCTAATCCCAGAAAGCGTTAAAGAGCTTTGAGGTCTTTGGGAGGAAGACTGGGCAACGGCAGCATTTTTTCATTACACTATCAACCTCCACTCCTTTCACTGAGACAATGGAACTTTAACTGTCTTTTAAAGAAGTGACACTTCTTCATGTTAAGGGTAAGAGATGTCTGGTCAAGTCTTTGCATTACGGAGTTCAGGAGTTTTATGTGTTTCTCTAATGATCATGAATAGATGATTATATTATCTATATATATGAAACAGAATGTTCCTGAATGTTCCGAAACAGGTGTTGCCAGCACCTTCTCCATAAGCCTCTGGAATGTGGCAGCGGCATTCAAGAACCCATACGGCATGAAGCGGAATTGGAATAGCCCCTGGTTGGTGATGAAGGCAAATTTTTCTTTGCTCCCTTCCTCCATATCCATCTGCCAATATCCTGGCTGTAAATCCAATGTGCTGAACCAGGTGGTGCTGTCCATAGATTCCAAGATGTCATAAATAAGTGGCATTGGATAAGCGTCAGGTGTGGTTTTCTTGTATAGACACCTATAGTCCACACAGAACCTGTAGGATCCATCAGGTTTGGGTGGACCAGGGATGAGCATGGAGAGCAGGATGGCTTAATGATGTGTTCTTTTAGCATTTGGTCGACCTAGTCATCAATAATATTTTTCTTGAAAGGTGAGAGCCTATATTCTCTAGATTTTATCGGCATTTCATCAGATAGGATGATTGTGTGATGTTCCACTGATGTTTTGCTAAAGACATTAGAAGTGGTGTGAGGCTAGGTATCCATCAGCTTCAGCAACTCTTCTTGATTGTCGGAGTCCCAGCTCGGAGTAGCCTCAGTGTGCATGGTAGTAAGTGGTGGTTCCCAGATGTGAGGTAAGGCATAGTAAAGACTCACATTGACAGTATGGGATCCTCTTTCACCCACCGGCATTGTAGACAGTGCCGAATTAACCAAGGCAGTTAAGAAATGATAGTGTATATACTATATCCTTTCCCCGTTTTCAGGCCGTATCTACCTTGACTGACATCCACAATGACTTCAGTTATCCTCAGAAAATCCAATCGAGCTATAATGGGAAAGGCCAGGTGATCATCTTTCATTATATAGGTCTCAACCCTGCATACTCTATCATGTCATTTATAGCTGATGGTTTTCTGGTTAATAACTGGTGCACTTTTCCATCTGCCATGATGAATCGTTGAGGGGAAACAGGTGTGTCAAATGAAGCCTATTCTCCTAGCAGTTTCCACATGTTTTCCTGCATCAGTGTGTAAGTATTCCCTGTATACAACACTGTCTTCACTTCTTTACCTTAAACTATAACCGGAACCAAGAGAAGAGAATTCAGAGACCTCGGCTTATGTTCCTCCTCTGTAAGGTAATCATCTGGAAGAAACGCAACCATAAATACCTCTTTGAAAGATTGCTAATCTGTTACCTTGCTTTTTAAAGAAGCTCCTCCCAGAACCATGTTCAGGGTGCCAACCAGTTCCACACTGGAAAATAGCTTGATATCCAGAAGGTTTTTCCACTGGCCAATGAAGTTGAGCACATCCAAAGTCTCAAAGGAATCACCAAAGATGGGGAACTCCAGCTGAATCGGGGGCCTCTGCAGAAGGATGTTGAACTTGGAATAACCGGAGGGTTAAGCACATCAGTGAGTGGAGAAGACACATGAGAGATATCATACATAGCATTGTCAGTCAGAGATGGGGGGAATTTAACTCTAGTTGCTGGTATAGGAGTTCTATCTTCGTGAATGGATGAAATGGAGGTAGTTTGTGTGTATGGCTATAATCTAGAGAGAGAAGGGGTACTGGTGAAACATAATTTCTTCAGTTTATTTTCCCCTCTTACATCTCTTCACTAGAAACAATCAGCCTCAGCTCTCTCCAACTTTTCCATGGAGTGCCAGAAATAATCCTCCAACTCTGCTAAACCATTGTCCACTGCCTCCCGGAAACTAGTTTCAGTGTCAGCCGAGTGCTTACATTCCTGTTCAATGGATGTAACTTTTGAATTAAGATCCAATAAATCCACTTTGAGCTTATCAATCTGTGCTTGCGTCGTTTGTACCACATTTACATTCACTACACAGCAATCATCATCATCAACAACATCAACACCTGATATATACAATGAAATAAGCATAGATAATATTTCACTGGTCACATTGCAGGTGCCTGCAGTGAAATCTGCACTTGTTGACTTCCTAGCTTTACTTACTTCAGGTACATTATGTTCAGGGTTGTCAGTGAATATTACAGCTGGTGTAAGATTTTCAACATTTACATTTGTCTCCTCCTCCATTTACAGAATTCTACAGTAAAAAAAAATCCAAAAAGAAACAGAACATTTCTGTACGGGCCACCAATACGTAACACTCCACTAAACAACTATGTAGAGTTTACACTAAAATGAGAAGTACAATTTACAAAGTCTAATTATCCGCCAATGCATCACACCTACGGAGCATGCATTCTTTTGAGATTCAAATACTGAACACAGTGACGCCCACATCAACTAAACTTAAACTCAAATAAACACATTTACAACACACTTTACATCGGTTTGAGATGCGGTGAGGAATGATTGTGGAATAATTTACCTCAGAAAAAACAGTTTTTTTTCTAAGAGCAACGATGATGGTGAGGTAAGTTTATTCTGTTAGTGTCTGTGAATATTAAACGCAAAACGACAGTGTATACAATTTACTAAATCACATGATTCAGAACATTTTGCCATTGAAATGACCAAATCAACTTGAACTTATCCTATATTTTTTGAAATCATAATTGCATTATGTTGTTTTAAATCCCAAATATTTTACTTATAACATTCATCATTACCAATTATTCAGTTATTTGTATTTACTGGATACTGAATTGTGTTCAATATCACGATATCAACTGCATTAAAAAAAACATTAAAATAGTACACTGCAAAAAATGCTTGTCATTTTTGTCTTGTTTCTAGTCTAAAAAATAAAATAAAAACAGGTTAGAAAAATAATCTTGTTGAAAATTGAAATCTTGTTTCTGTCCCAAACAGAAATAAGATTATTATTCGTACCCCATTGGCAGAATGAATCCTGATTTAATTTTTTTCAGAAACAATAATAAAATAATAATAATAATATAAATTTTTGCAGTGTAATCAAATCTTTTGATAATTTAAAATTAGGGATTTCCCGATCCGATCGGGATTTCAGACTCGATCGAAATCGGACATTACATCCCGATCAGGACTCGGATATATATGTATATTCTGGGGTGAGATGAGCAGGGGTGCCGTGTAAAAGGTGCGCACTTGCACCGCGATTCATCTCACATCTGATGACGCATCAATAATATGGGTTGTAACTTGAAAATAATGCTTTATGTATGTTTCTGTAAATGGATGTGTTGGCTCCTCAGTGATACATTACAACAGCGCTAATAAAAGAAAAACGTAAAAAATTCATGCGAGTGCTGCCGTATGTTTGAATATGAGCAGTCATTTTCACAGTCATGACCCGGGGATATTCGCCAGAAGACGCTAATGAGAACGCGTGCGTTGATCTGTCTCTGTGCACAGGGCTGGACTGGTAATCTGGCATACCGGGCATTTGCCCGGTGGGCCGACGCACTTTGGGGCCGGTAGTGTTTTAAAAAATGTATTTTTTTTTTTTACCACTGACAACACGCAGCGACAGCGGCCCATTGGTTTGTCTTCTGAATTGACAAGCCGATGCGAGAGAGACCTCCCCTCCATATTAGTCGCTATTTTTCTATTTATTTATTAGGCTAGTATTTGAGCGCATGGAACTGCAAAAGGCAAATATCCGCACAGCGCAGCTGCTGACGAACGTACGCTGCGTTTAAATGCTGCTCTATACGGCACTTTGACTCCGAATTTAGTTTTATACAATCGTATGATATGGGAACATTACAGGCTCTGTGTTGAATCAGCTGAAAACAGCCGCGAGAATGTATTCAAGACGAGGTAAAGTGGAAAACGGCAATACACACAAACGTTTCACTTTAGCAGAACCACAATTTACCTTGCAGCTACTAACAGAGAAGAAATATGATATTTTGGAAGAAACATTTATTAAAAATGTTGCTATTACTTAAATTAATATTGCAGAATATAAATCACCTTTAGAGGCTGTTTTTGTATGTTCTACAGGTGTTTACATTTTACTTACAAATATAATAGTTTATTATATATGTTTTATATAGTTTTAGAAACCATACAGCCATATAATGAGGAGCAAGGTTTGTACAGTCTATGTTTTTTACCCTGTGACTACCATGATCTTACATTTAAATGAAACTGGCCTACAGTTAAACTACAGTCTATAAAACTGTTTTAAAGTCTGTTCTAAAAACTGTTTTAAAGTCTGTTCTAAAAACTGTTAATAGATTTAATAGATTTAATGAAATTTAATAGCCTCATGAAAGATAGATATCAGTGTCTTACTTAAATGATGTGTTAACTCTTGAAAAATATGATTGTTCAACCCAGAAATGTGATCATTTACTCACCCTAATGTCATTCCAAACCTAAATGAATTTATTTCTGTGTAGCATAAAATAAAATAATTTGAGTCTGTTTTTTTGTTCATACAATATTCAAAGGGTAGCCTAACCAAAATGGCTTGGTTGCCAACATTCTTCAAAACATCTTCTTTTGTGTTTCACAGAAGTCATGCAGGTTTGGAATGACATGAGAGTGAGTGAATGATGACAGCATTTAAAAGAAGTCAATTTACTTTACTGCATCCTAGCTCAAAATCATCTGTGTGACAAAAAAACGCTATATTAAGTTTATCTGCATTTGCAGCAAATTTGATAATATCTATGATTATTTGTCCTTGTCCTAGTTTTATTTATAAACTCCAATTTAAGGTCCCAACCCCAGCAAAAACATTCACGGGAAACTCATGGGCCAGATGTGCTGGGTATGCCAGAGCCGAATTTTAGCCCCAGTCCAGCCCTGTCTGTGCATCATCCTAAAGCGCGCACTCGTCTCACAGCGCGCAAATGTTGAGTTCTCTTTCAAGTCTTGTGCTTAAACAGACCAACTCACACAAGAAGTATGTCAACATGTCCATGTTGATAAGTATCCAAGCAGACATAGCCTTAATACGCCTTAAGAGGACTTTATACAGTCGAGAAAGACGACGCAGAGCCTTCAATTGGGTCTTAAAGGAGCAGTAGCCTTTACTGCTGTCTGTTTAATCTCAAACAAAAGATAAGGAATCACTCACTGCTCTTGATTGAATAGCTTTTGTAAGGATTAGTCTTTAATTTAAACTGTTAAATATACAGCTATTTTACATTTGATTAGCCTACTTTATTCCATTTCTCTACCTAAAAACTAGACCTATAAAAACCTGAAAAGCATTGTTAATTATACTTCAATCAAATTACACTTCAAATATTTTTTCCCCAAAGTTAATTTATGTCATTGTAGGCAGTTATCGTCACGATGATTTCCGTTCAAGTGTTCGTTTTTTAAATAAGTTTAGTTTTAGTTAGTTATTTGATGCTATAAAAACGGCTGTGTGATGTCATGAGTGACAGCTGAGATCGACGGCTTCTCTTGAGTGAAGTTGTTTCCATAACTGTTTATTTCACACCAACATAATTAATCCGGTCCCAGACTTTTTTTATATTTACTGTTGCACTAAAATCCAAAAGTGAAGAATTTATGTTATTTATTACTTGATTGTTCAAGCTACCTCACAGAAGTGCTCTGTTTGTTAGAGTTCTTTAATGTTAAAATAAGGTGAATAAAATAAAAAATAAGGAACATCCTCGTTTTCGTTCGTTTTTTCGCTCTTCTTTATTTTTTTTAATGTATTATAGAAATATCGGATCGGGACTCAGTATCGGCAGATACTCAAAGTCAAATGACTCGGACTCGAGGGCAAAAAAACCTGATCGGGACATCCCTATTTAAAATATAATAGGCCTTTGTAATGTGCCTTTGTTGACTATATTCTAAATAAACTACAACAAAATATATTTCCTTTGTCCTGTTGCTTAGCACTCAGTCAGATACCTGAAGCTCATTCATTATGCAGCTCATTATGTGGGCATTATGGGTTCCTTTGTTTCTCAGGTGTGACTCACAGCATTATACATGATCATTCACCCCTCTTCACATATGGCCTTTGTAAAGAAAAAGTGTCTTACAAAATGTAAATCAATATATCGTATAATGGGAATAAGTAGGCACAATGATTCTCACATCAGTTTGAAGCAAAAACTAGGCAAACACATACATTAGTCAAAAGTTTTGTGGCCGCATATCTAATGTGCTTTTTGGTTTTTGTAGGTTCATTTTAAAACAAAACCTTTTTTTTCTTCCCAAAAACTATGCATACACATTCTGTCAAAAATACAAGGATGTACATTCTTTGTGTTTCTCACATATTATGATAGCCCAGTTTGTGGTGAATACAGTGTAATGAAACTTTTGCCATTAAAGTGTTTATAAGCAACTGAAAAAAACACAAATGTCAGAGCATGTCAAAACTTCTAAAGGGTCCGAAAACAGACTCCTGAGGGTTAACATTAACAAAGATAAATAAATGCTTTATAAGTGCAGTTCATTGTTAGTTCATTTTAACTAATGTCAACAAATGAACCTTATTGTAAAGTGTTACCAGTTCCATTTAGTACATGTGCTGCAACTGTCACATGCCTGTCCTGTCTTGTGTGCACATGTGGGTTTTATGTTGAGCATGTGCTCCTGTCATTGTCTGATCCCTCCCCCTTGTTATTTGATTAGTGTTTGATTTCTTCCACCTGTTCCCTCTTGATTTCTTCCCTTCATAAGCCGGTTCCGGTGGATCAGGTCCCAGTTTCGGTTGATAGTGTTCCAGTTGATCATGTTCCAGTGGTCCTGGCTCCAGTGGTCCCAGTTCTGGTGGACTCCGTTCCGGGGGATCGTTTTCAGGTAGTCCCAGTTCCGGTGGACTCCGTTCCGGTGGATCATGTTCCAGTGGTCCTGGCTCTGGTGGTCCCTGTGCCGGTGGATCGTGTACCGGTGGATCAGGTCCCGCTGGATCGTATTCCGGTGGATCGTATTCTGGGGGTCCCAGTTGCGGACGATCGTGTTCCGGTGGTCCCAGTTCCAGGGGATCCAGTTCCGGTTGTCCCAGTTCCAGTAGATCCTGTGCCGGTGGTTCCTCTGCTGATGGATCGTGTTCCGGTGGTCCCTGTGCCGGTGGATCACGTTCTGGTAGACTCCGTTCCAGGGGATCCAGTTCCGGTTGATCATGTACTGGTGGTCCCAGTTCCGGTGGATCATGTTCTGGTGGACTTCGTTCCAGGGGATCGTGTTCCAGTCGTTCCGGCTCCAGTGGTCCCTGTACCGGTGGATCGTGTGCCGCTGGTCCCAGTTCCGATGGACTCCGTTCCGGGGGATCGTGTTCCGGTGGTCCCAGTTCCGGTGAATCGTGTTCCGGTGGTCCCAGTGCCGGTGGATCGTATTCCAGTGGATCGTATTCCGAGGGTCCAAGTTCCGGAGGATCGTGTTCCGGTGGATCGTGTTCCGGTGGTCCCAGTTCCAGGGGATCCAGTTCCGGTGGTCCCAGTTCTGGTAGCTCCTGTGCTGGTGGTCCCTGTGCCAGTGGATCACATTTCCGGTAGACTGCGTTCCAGGAGATCCAGTTCCAGTGGTCCCAGTTCCGGTGGATCGGGTTCCGGTGGTCCCAGTGCCGGTGGACTCCGTTCCGGGGATCGTGTTCTGGTGGTCCCAGTTCCGGTGGATCGTGTTCCGTTGGTTCCAGTGCTGGTGGATCGTATTCCAGTGGATCGTATTCCGGTGGTCCCAGTTCCGGTGGATCGTGTTCCGGTGGTCCCAGTGCCGGTGGATCGTGTTCCGGTAGCTCCTGTGCCAGTGGTCCCTGTGCCAGTGGATCACATTCCGGTAGACTGCATTCCAGGGGATCCAGTTCCAGTGGATCGGGTTCCGGTGGTCCCAGTTCCGGTGGATCGTGTTCCGGTGGTCCCAGTGGGCCGCTGCTAGGCCGCAAATATCTCCCAGGCATCCTGCTCTGCTCCGCTCTGCCGGCCCCGCCCCAGCACCGGCCCCCTGAACTCGGCGGGCCATCTTGGCCGCCTAAACCCTGCGGGCCATCTTGGCCGGCTAAGCTCTGTTGACCATCATGGCCTCTTGAACTTTTTGTTTTCCCCGTTCCTCCCTTGTTTACCTCTCCCGTCCCGCCCCCGGTCTGTTCCTCCCGTCTCTCTCTTCCCGGTCTGCCCCTCCCGTCCCTAGTGGAGCGTCTGATAGCCGCTCTTTAAGGAGGGGGTAATGTCACATGCCTGTCCTGTCTTGTATATACATGTGGCTTTTGTGATGTTGAGTTTGTGCTCCTGTAATTGTTTGATCCCTCCCCCTTGTCATCTAATTAGTGTTAGATTTCTCCCACCTGTTCCCTCTGGATTGCTTCCCTTTATAAGCTCCTTGTGTTTGTCAGTCTTTGTCTGAATGTTTCTTGTCTACGTCTCCCGGTTCCCTGTGATCTCTGTTGGTTTGTTTCAGTTTTGTATTTTATGATTCTTATTGTGTTTTTCCCCCTTTAGGTGTGTGTTCTCTTGTAAAACCATTAAAACTGGCATGCAGCCACATCTCTCTTGCACAATTCGGAAGCGGTTGAAATTGCAAATAAACAAGTCTAAGTGTAATATTTTATGATCAGAAGGTGTATTAGGGAACTGATCGACAGACACACGTGCTGCATGTTCACTTATTTTATATTTGTGCTCAAGCACAAACAGAGAACTCTTAACATTAGAGGCAATCAGGACATCTATTACACTAAGTTGTGAACAAGAAACTCAAGAGAAATAAAGTAAAATAATACATTTAACACAAGAAATAAGTTTTAACCCCTTGCCTGTCACCCCCCGATTTGGCAAATGGAGCATTTAGACATACTCATAGTAAAAAGACAGCTGCTCATATGTTTTTCTGAAAATACACATAACCAATGCATATTTAGAAATCCAATACTTGGGAGTTTACAGCTGAATACTCAGAATTACTCAGACAGTTATTAATATAGAGATATATAGGCTAAAACATAAAAATAAAAAATGTAAATATTTTAAATATTTTTCTTCATGTATAAAAATATTATGTGAATGACTTATAACTACAACTTAATTGAAGGCACAAGTGTAGTCATGCTTTATTTAAAATCTGAGGCAGTTATGTCCAAAACTATGACTTTTATGAAACATTTTCTAAGACCATGTCTGGATTTTTTTAGATGCTTTTATCAAATAAGTTTGTTGGCCTGAAGACGCGTTTGCAGTCTTTTATCTAATGTCTGGCAAGGAGAACAGCTCAATTAATGCTTCAATGTGCTCACTCGACGATCGTTTCACACTCATTATTCTTTTGTTATGAATCTTTTGTTTTTTTAACAGCCATTATTTAAAACCATTATAATATATATGCCTGCCTAGATGGTCCATTAACAATGTGTATTTAATTTAGTAGTCCACATTATCTAGTCTTTTTTCAAAGAAAAAGAAAAACTAAACTAAAATGTGATTTATTGTAACAAAATAGACACAGCTCCTGGTCCAACAGGTGCATTAGAGCTTCAGTTAGCATAAAGCTACATAACACAATTTAAAAGATTAAAATAATACCTTCATTCTTTATCTCACTTTAGACCACCATCGAGTGTTTGTATTAGTTTCCTGTCGAAATATAATGGGTATTTCATTCTAGGCATGTGCCGATTTTCGGTAATGCGATATATCACGATAATGAATATGCACGATCTTATCGTGGGCACTTCAAAATATCGTAAATAATAATTTATTAACAATTATTAATTTTTTTATAATGCACTCAAGAATACTTTGCCCATCAACCATATAAATGCTCAACACCGCTGTATTCTGCGTCAAAGGGACACACGCTCCGATGTAAACAACCCCAACGTGCGTTTGCACATGACTGAACGGGTGAAGGAGACGGGCTAAATGAAGTGCCGCTCACTGACAGCAGAGGGCGCTGATGGAATGGCAGAATAAAGCCATTACCCCTGAAACCCCGCAAACAAAAGCAACTGTGCTAGTGAAGTTTTTAAAACAGCCATTTGTTTTGTAATCTCAATGTTGTTCATCACACCACCAAATACTTAATAGGCTATTTATTTTAATAGCATACGACTTCATTAGTTAACATGTTAATTCATTATTACCAAACTGACAATGAAAAATACTTATAAAGGATTAATTAATCTAAGTAATGTTAATTTCTTAGTTTCTGTTTAATAACTTTTTTAATGGACCTAAGATAAAACTAACAATTATCAGTATTTCTAAACTAACATAACCAAAAATGTCTTGGTTACGTATGTAACCCTCGTTCCCTGAGGAGGGAACGGAGACGTAACGTCAGTGACTGACGAATGGGGGTTTCGCCTAGAAGCCAATCATCTTCGAGATCTTAGAAAACGCCCAATGGCAGTGCCAATGCCATGGGCATGCGAGATTTGCATGCGTAACTCTGCCTACCCACATGGGTATATAAGGAAGTAGTTGGCATGATCGCATTTTGTTTACCTGCTGAGGAGCCAAGACTGAACTCTCGGCCGTTCCAGCGGTACAGCGGAAGTGGCAGCGGGACGTTACGTCTCCGTTCCCTCCTCACGCCCGTTTCACACATACTCCGTCTGCAGTGCGTGTGCGTTGCGTATTTTTTTCCGTACCCATGTTAACGGATGACATCTTTCACACTGCACGCGGATGCAGTCCGTCAGTCCGTTCCAGGAGCGTTGCGTCTGCAGCAGTGCACGGATCGTTTTCGTACCGAGTCTATTTTTTGCTGCGCTGCGTTGCGTTGCTGCATTAAAGTGATAGAACATTGTTCGCATTAAAATAAACATGTACTGACGCGAAAGTCTAGTAATTTCAACACGGATGCATATCATTTAAAATATACTCTTGTTTCAAAGTCAACACATGGCTTTTTTTCTCAAGTAAAGCAACAAAACGACACCTTATCTGGCATTTAGGTAAAAAAAAAAGTGCCATAATGGAGAGCACTCATACTTTCTTGGAGGTGAAATGCAAAGTTATTTTTGACCTGCAGGATTTCTTTTCAAAGGGTTTAAAAACGAAAGAAAAGACGAGAGTCGGCTGTTTTTGAATAGCCTATTCTAAGTTTCTAATTTAAAATGTTTATGATTTTAGGCTATAACCTATGTTTAAATGTTTTGCCTTTTGTGTGAGCTAAATCTAAAGTATATTTATATATAAATATGAATTAATGAATTGAAAAAATATTGTTTAAATGTAGGCTTGTAGCCTACGTTAACCTGTCTACTCAGAAAGATTAAACAAAGAGAATTGCAATTCTGATGAGCCATGATCAGTAACAACTTCTGGATTTTAAATAAAAAATCATTAATAAATGCTGTGTTTGTGATATGTAAAAGCGGATCAGTTGCGGACTGCAAACGCAGCATATGTGAAAGGACTACAGGGTGTGGGGCTCCTGCAACGCATACGCAACGCAACACGCACCGCACACGCACTGTAGACGGAGTATGTGTGAAACGGGCGTCAGGGAACGAGGGTTACATACGTAACCGAGACGTTCCCTTTCGTTCAGTCACTCCGATGTAACGTCAGTGACTGACGAATGGGGGATCCCAATGTAATCACACCACTCGGCTGTCTTCCAGTGCCCTGTGCTAGCGTGAGTGCCCTGATGCAAGATAACGGTCAAAGGCCTCTACTTAACGCAGGAATACCAAGGTACACTGGGAGGCATATTCCCGTTAGAGATATGCGCCAAGATGCCTACCCGTAGGGAGGACTTAAGAATACACGTATGACCTGAGGGGCTGCATACAGAAGATCACTGGGGTACCAGCCGCAGGTGGATTTTTAACCCCAGGGGGTGGCAAGGTTGCCAAGGGAATACACCCGCTCAGGGAGGCTTACGGTGGAAATACACATGTGGGGGTCGCCGGAGGGGAACCATGCACATGGGGCACCTGGCCAGACACGAGTGTCTGGGCTAAGGGCAGAATTACTGGCGTCGGTGTCGTCAGAGCTGGAGGAGCTGAGGGCTCTCGGGGAGCTCACCAGAGAAGAATATCGCACGTATCCAGTCCGTGGAGTGGAATGGCAAGCAAGCGAAGACACCTGTGCCAATCCATTACCGGCCACTTGTAGAGGCGAGTACATAGTCCGATACAGGCTCCACTCGGAGATTATAGAATCTGGCGAATGTGTTTGGTGTCGCCCAGCCTGCAGCTCTGCAGATGTCTGTCAGCAGAGCGCCATGCGCTAAAGCGCAAGAGGAGGCCACACTCCGAGTGGAGTGTGCCCTGACCCCAAGGGGGCATGGACGCCCCTGCTGCTGGTAAGCCAAAACAATGGTGTCCACTATCCAGTGAGACAACCTTTGCTTTGAGAGAGCTTTCCCTTTCAGCTTCCCACCATAACAGACAAAGAGCTGGTCTGAGGTCCTGAAACACTGCGTCCTGTCTACGTAAGCGCGGAGGCGCGTACTGTTCAGAGCAGTGCCAAGGCTGGGTCTGCCTCCTCCAAAGGCAGCGCTTGCAGGTTCACCACCTGATCTCTAAACGGAGTGGTGGGAACCTTGGACACATATCCAGGCCGGGGTCTCAGGATCACGTGAGAGTCACCCGGCCCAAATTCCAGGCACGCTTCGTCAACCGAAAATGCCTGCAGGTCCCCTACCCTCTTGATGGAGGCCAATGCGGTCAGGAGCGCTGTCTTCACTTTTTTATGATAAGAAGTTAATGTCTACTGACCGCAAAGGCTCAAACGGGGCCCTCTGCAGTGCACTTAAACTACTGAGAGGTCCCAAGAGGGTACGAGAGGAGCACCATCCAAGAGGTCATGGTAGGCGGCGATAGCGGCCACATAAACCTTAGGGTGGCAGGAGACAGCCTTCGATCCAACCCTTCTTGGGGAATGAGAGCACAGACCCGATCGGGCATTTCCAGGGGTAACTGACGAAGAGGTTCCACTTCAACGCATAGGCCCGTCTCGTGGACTCGGCCCGAGCGGAAGTGATGGTAGCCACCACCGGAGGTGGTAGGGTACTCAAACCTGCCGCGTCCCGTCCAGGAGCCACACGTGGAGGTTCCAAAGATCGGGACGCGGGTTCCACAGGGTGCCCCATCTCTGAGAGAGGAGATCCTGTCTCAGAGGAATCGGCCAAGGAGGGGCTGTCGCAAGGAGTACTAGTTCTGGGAACCAGGTCCGGCCGTGCCAATACGGGGCGACCAACATGACCTGCTCCTTGTCCCCCCTGACCTTGCACAAAACACGTGCAAGAAGGCTCACTGGGGGAACGCATATTTGCGTAGGCCCTGCGGCCAGCTGTGCGCCAGTGCATCCATGCCAAGCGTGCCCTCGGTCAGGGAAAAGTACAGGCTGAAATGGGACGAGTCGTGGGAGGCAACAGATCTACCTGTGCGTCCCCGAACTGATCCCAGATCAGCTGGACCGACTGGGGATGGAGTCTCCACTCCCAGGGATTGGCTGAATCCGTGAGAGCTCGTCGGCTGCACAGTTCAGGATCCCCGAGATATGGACAGCACGAAGGGACCTCAGGCGCTTCTGACTCCACAATACGAGATGGCGGGCGAGTTGGGACATGCAGCGGAGCGTAGACCGCCCTGGTGGTTGATGTACGCTACAACGGCCGTGTTGTCCGACCTGACTAGTATGTGTTGACTCTTCAGCAAAGCTAGGAAACGGTGCAGGGCGAACCGTACTGCCAGCAACTTGAGGCAATTGACATGCAGGCGGCGTTGGCTCTCTGACCAGGAGCCAAACGTCGAGATAGTTCAGGACACGAACCCCTTGCTGCCTGAGTGGCGCAAGGGCTGCCTCGACAATCTTCGTGAAGACGCGAGGGGACAGAGCTAGCCCGAATGGGAGTACAGCATACTGATATGCCCGCCCCTCGACGCAAACCGCTGGAACGGTCTGCGGAAGGATGACACCTGGAAGTACGCGTCCTTCAGGTCGATCGCTGCAACCAATCGTATGGACGACCGCATTCAAAAAGGCGTTTCGCAGTCAACATCCCGAACGGAAGCCTGAGAAGGGATCGGTTCAGGGCGCGAAGGTCCAGGATTGGCCGCAACCCACCGGATTCTTCGGTACAATGAAGTAAGGGCTGTAGAAGCCAGACTTCATCTCGGCGTGAGGGACGAGCTCGATCGCGCCCTTCGCCAGTAAGGTAGCAATCTCCGCACGCATGACAGGGGCATAGGGCCCTACTCTGGTGAACCGGACACCCCGGAAGTGGGGAGGAGCTCGCGCGAACTGAATCGCGTAGCCGAGCCTGGGGGTCAACGCGACCCAGCGGGACAGTCCCGGCAGCTGAAGCCACGCTCCCAGAGAGTGTACCAACTGAGTCATACGGAGCACCGGCATACCCTCAGTGAGGCAGCGAGGCAGCGTTACCGGCCCAGACTCGGGTGGCATAGCGGCCCGGTGTCGGGACACTGGTAACGACTGCGCCCTGACAGAGGAGACCAGGGAAGGACTCGCGTTCTACTGGGGTCTGCTCTGCGAGGGGGCTGGCGACAGAGAGGAATGAGAGCGGCATTGTCTCTGGGTGCTCAGGGATGGCTTAATCAGTTCTTTCTTTACAAAGGGTGCTGCTGACCCGTGGGCCAGCCGCTGGACAAAAGATTCTCCCCCGGCCTTCCACCGGGGGAAGGGGCGGACCTGCCACCGTCTCTTGAAAAGAACTGCCCATCCCAGAGCTGTCCGCGTCAGGAGCGCCGCTTAGCCTGGAGTTCAGCAGGCTGCGGGGCTGGCACGGACTGGGACGGCCTCCTGCGGCACACTCCACGGCATGGCCCGGGTGAAGGCTGCTGCTGTGGCCACGTGGGAGGGGGGTCGCAGGAGGTCGCCCTGGCGGCGAGGAGGCTGAGGGAACTGTGCCGGCGGCGCTTAGGTGCAGCAGCGGGCCGCCGGGGCAGTAAGTGACCTCAGTCTGCCTCTGGGGACGGCCAAGAACTGTTGGGCGCAGTCCTCGACCGTGCCACCGATAAGACCAGCCTGGGATATGGGCGAGCTGAGGAGGCGGGCTCACTCAGCCTTCCCACATCGACCAAGTAAGGCCAATTGTCTTTCCCGGACCACAGCTGTGGACATCTCCTGACCCAGGGGGTGTGTGGTCACCTACGCCGCCTTGGGCGGGATCAATGGCGGCCCGCAGCTCGTAAGCCCTGAATCAGCTCTGTCCTCGTGCATACGCATCGGGGCGGCAGCTTACACCGTAGCACTGCTGGACTACGCCACCGAAGTAGACGAGCCAACAGGCTTGGGAGGGCGCTTAGGATAGCCTCACCGCGTCAAGTCAAAGCACTCAGTGGACACCGTAGTGCGCAACAAAGCATCTGACTGAGGGGGAGGGACCCCAGTGTACCCTTAGGCCGCGACCCCTCGAGGGCAGAGAAGGCGGAGGAGGCTACCGAACGGTCGCGGGAAGACCCGGAGATCTCACGGACCACGTGCACTCCTCATGCATCTCGGGAGAGAAATGGCATTGGGGGCGGGGCCGGCAGCTGTCGGGTGCCACCTCCAAAAACCAATCGCCCCAACCGCGAGCACTCGTGACAGGGCGGAGTTCCACACCAGCCCGAGGCTCGCGGCTGCCCGAGATAACATGGCTGTCAACTCTAGGTCAGATTCGACAGTGCTACCACACCCGGAGGCGGAGCATAGCCAAATCGTCATCCCCAAAGGACTCTAGCCCACCTTGAGATGCGGCAATCGACCTCTCGTCGCTATCTGGAGTGTGAACGAAACGAACGGGGGGCGTCAGCAGACGGTCCCGCTGCTTCAGTCCAACACTCGCTGGAAGCGATGTGCGAGAGGGCGGGAGTGGCCCGAGGAATGATCGTCGGAATGATCGTTCTTAATACCACAGCACCGCCCTCAGGTCACCCTGGCTACCAGACAAAGTACCACCTCTCTCGGAGATGGTAGATCGGGGTGTGGCAGAGGGGACTCTCTCTCTTACAGAGATCATTGAGTCTCGACCACAACGTCGCAATTGTCATGTTCCCGCAGAGGGAACACAGCACATCAACAAACACTGTCCGAACGTGCTGGGCCCAAACAAGTCGAACAGTGAATGCGTCCCAAAGACAGCAACAGAAATCGACCACACCCGGAAGTGCGTGGGCAAACCGTCTTGAAAAAGACGTGCCACACGCAAGCTCTTTTTGTGAGAGGAAGCTCTGCAGAGTGCCGAAGCGCCCTGGGAAAACACACACAGCTGTTGCAGATCACTGCACAGATCAGCAGGCAGGCAATGTGAGATCGCTGGAACGCACCGTTACACCAACACCCTGGAGAACCGCTCGTCTCGGAAGACTGAAGAGAGGACTTCAGCGTTCAGGCTTGCCGGAGTGAAGAGATGCTCTTGGCTCTGAGGCAGAAAACATAATGGGATCATGCCAGCTACTTCCTTATATACCCATGTGGGTAGGCAGAGTTACACATGCAAATCTCGCATGCCCATGGCATTGGCACTGCCATTGGGCGTTTTCTAAGATCGCGAAGATGATATGGTTCTAGGCGAAACCCCCATTCGTCAGTCACTAACGTTACATCGGAGTGACTGAACGAAAGGGAACATTATACTTTCTGTAACGAATGTGGCTATTGCTCAATCTTAGTTAATGCATTAAATAATGAGACCTTATATTAATTTGTTACCTGTTATTCTTTATAGCCTAACTTTTTTGCACTTTAATATGTTTGAAAATTTTACTTTTACAGCTCTGAAAAAAATTAAGAGACTACTTAGCATTGATTTCTCTTAATTTTTTCCAGAGCTGTATATATTTTTGGTGCATTGTATTATTGTATTTAAAACTTCAGTTATTTTTGTTATTACAAAATTACAAAGTTATTACAAAGTTGTCATAGCTCTTTTGCTATGACAACACTTTTTTTGCAATTTATTTCAATATCGTGATAATATTGTATACTGTGATAAAAGCTTTGCAATTAATTGCAACATGAAAAATTGATATCGGCACATGCCTATTTCATTCATATGGTGATGTTAAAACATGTTATATTTATCATTTTATATGGAGTAATCACTACACCTGTTAGCAGTCATAATGTAAACATCCATTATTGATATAAAATAGCCGAAATCACACAAAAACCTTATTCCATAGTTATCGTGTGTTTATTAGCTTTTTAGTTCACATGTAGAAATGTCGAATAGGCTCGTTCTTCACAGAGCCAGGATGAGGAAGTGTCCACACAAGAGCCGCACGTCATGCAGAGGGCAGTGTTGAGCTTTGGAATCGGCCAATTGAGCAAATTGGCAGCTCAGTGAGCAAATGAACGCCTGATGACTGATATCTGACGCATATCATTAAGAGGAGACCCAGAGAGAGCTATGTGCATGTTTTAGCTCTTTAGATTTAATAATTCAGTGAAAAATTAATAGAAAGGGTATTCTATATGACAAAATATTTTGCAAGCATATTATAATATATCAATATTTCTCCAAATATGAGCACTTTTGAACTAAGAGCTAAACTGAAACCTGTTCTTTGCAATCTGTGTGAACATGGTTGAGCTGCTGCAGACCAGAGAGAATGTGTGTGTGATAATCTATTCAAAATATCATTCATAACGGATCATTTATAATGCACTCCTGACATAAATTAAGAAATTAATGTCACTGCAACAAAGATTTATCATAAACAGTGTTCAAATATCGAAGCTGGAATCTTTAATCTTTCTGATGATACTGAGTTTGTCCAGATTAAGTAATATAGTGTGATGTTTAACGAGCAGTGTATGTTGAACTATAGTAATCTGAGGCCGTCTGCGATCTTTGACAGGTATGGGGTTAAATTAGCCTGACAAGCCAGACCCACTTCAAGATGTTTGGTCTGGAAACTCACCATTGACGGCTCAATCCGAGAGGCGGATAAACAGTTGTCTTTCAAACTCCCTCTGCACGCAATTGGATAGCGCTACAACCAACCAACTAGAGCAACATGAAGTGGAGCTGGTTGAAGCTAGTAAATATGTGAAGATTAAACTTTCGCCATATCCGGTCGGCAAAACTCAGAACACATCTTCCCTTTTTAAGAATGACTTCAGTGCCGTTCTTTGTTCTTTTCACAGAGAAAAGCTTAACTCAAAGTCTTCCAGAGTCGCGGTCAAAGCTGTTTCGAAAGGCCACTGTTCTCCAGCTTCTGCATTAACTAGTAGCATGCAAGCGCAACTCTGCCGTCATTATGTTTATGGAGCTAGAAATATGACAAAATGATCTGAATTTGAATTGTATAAATCTGAATTATTGACAAGTGTAATCTAACAAAATTAAATATTATGTTGCAATTTGAATAGTACTGAATTTTAATTTTTCTAAATGTTGAATATAGAACCTTTGAAATTGAACACATCTGAAATGTTTTTATGTCGAAATTGTATAGCCATGTATTTTCAAACAGCAGATCGTTTGTTCTGAATTAATAGAATGTAAATATTCAGTTTTTGAAAATACAGATTCAAGATTTCAGATGAAGAAGAAATTCAGATCATCAAATTCAATATTCTAAAATTCAGAACATCAAATTCAATATTCTAAAATTCAGATCATCAAATTCAATATTCTAAAATTCAGAACATCAAATTCAAGATTCTAAAACTCAGATCATCAAATTCAATATTCTAAAACTCAGAACATCAAATTCAAGATTCTAAAACTCAGATCATCAAATTCAAGATTCTAAAACTCAGATCATCAAATTCAAGATTCTAAAACTCAGATCATCAAATTCAAGATTCTAAAACTCAGATCATCAAATTCATTATTCTAAAACTCAGATCATCAAATTCAAGATTCTAAAACTCAGATCATCAAATTCATTATTCTAAAACTCAGATCATCAAATTCAAGATTCTAAAACTCAGATCATCAAATTCATTATTCTAAAACTCAGATCATCAAATTCATTATTCTAAAACTCAGATCATCAAATTCAAGATTCTAAAACTCAGATCATCAAATTCATTATTCTAAAACTCAGATCATCAAATTCAAGATTCTAAAACTCAGATCATCAAATTCAATATTCTAAAACTCAGAACATCAAATTCAAGATTCTAAAACTCAGATCATCAAATTCAAGATTCTAAAACTCAGATCATCAAATTCAAGATTCTAAAACTCAGCTCATCAAATTCAAGATTCTAAAACTCAGATCATCAAATTCATTATTCTAAAACTCAGATCATCAAATTCAAGATTCTAAAACTCAGATCATCAAATTCAAGATTCTAAAACTCAGATCATCAAATTCAAGATTCTAAAACTCAGATCATCAAATTCAAGATTCTAAAACTCAGATCATCAAATTCATTATTCTATAATTCAGATCATCAAATTCAAGATTCTAAAACTCAGAACATCAAATTCAAGATTCTAAAACTCAGATCATCAAATTCAAGATTCTATAATTCAGATCATCAAATTCAAGATTCTAAAACTCAGAACATCAAATTCAAGATTCTAAAACTCAGATCATCAAATTCATTATTCTATAATTCAGATCATCAAATTCAAGATTCTAAAACTCAGAACATCAAATTCAAGATTCTAAAACTCAGATCATCAAATTCAAGATTCTAAAACTCAGATCATCAAATTCATTATTCTATAATTCAGATCATCAAATTCAAGATTCTAAAACTCAGAACATCAAATTCAAGATAAATTCAAGATTCTAAAACTCAGATCATCAAATTCAAGATTCTAAAACTCAGATCATCAAATTCAAGATTCTAAAACTCAGATCATCAAATTCAAGATTCTAAAACTCAGATCATCAAATTCATTATTCTATAATTCAGATCATCAAATTCAAGATTCTATAATTCAGATCATCAAATTCAAGATTCTAAAGCTCAGATCATCAAATTCAAGATTCTAAAACTCAGATCATCAAATTCAAGATTCTATAATTCAGATCATCAAATTCAAGATTCTAAAACTCAGATCATCAAATTCAAGATTCTAAAACTCAGATCATCAAATTCATTATTCTATAATTCAGATCATCAAATTCAAGATTCTAAAACTCAGAACATCAAATTCAAGATTCTAAAACTCAGATCATCAAATTCAAGATTCTAAAACTCAGATCATCAAATTCATTATTCTATAATTCAGATCATCAAATTCAAGATTCTAAAACTCAGAACATCAAATTCAAGATTCTAAAACTCAGAACATCAAATTCAAGATTCTAAAACTCAGATCATCAAATTAAATATTCTAAAACTCAGATCATCAAATTCATTATTCTATAACTCAGAACATCAAATTCAAGATTCTAAAACTCAGAACATCAAATTAAATATTCTAAAACTCAGATCATCAAATTCATTATTCTATAATTCAGATCATCAAATTCATTATTCTATAATTCAGATCATCAAATTCAAGATTCTAAAACTCAGATCATCAAATTCAAGATTCTAAAACTCAGATCATCAAATTCATTATTCTATAATTCAGATCATCAAATTCATTATTCTATAATTCAGATCATCAAATTCAAGATTCTAAAACTCAGATCATCAAATTCAAGATTCTAAAACTCAGATCATCAAATTCAAGATTCTAAAACTCAGAACATCAAATTCAAGATTCTAAAACTCAGAACATCAAATTAAATATTCTAAAACTCAGATCATAAAATTCAAGATTCTAAAACTCAGATCATCAAATTCAAGATTCTAAAACTCAGATCATCAAATTCAAGATTCTAAAACTCAGATCATCAAATTCAAGATTCTATAACTCAGATCATCAAATTCAATATTCTAAAACTCAGAACATCAAATTCAAGATTCTAAAACTCAGATCATCAAATTCAAGATTCTAAATCTCAGATCATCAAATTCAAGATTCTAAAACTCAGATCATCAAATTCAAGATTCTAAAACTCAGAACATCAAATTCAAGATTCTAAAACTCAGATCATCAAATTCAAGATTCTAAAACTCAGATCATCAAATTCATTATTCTATAATTCAGATCATCAAATTCAAGATTCTAAAACTCAGATCATCAAATTCATTATTCTATAATTCAGATCATCAAATTCAAGATTCTAAAACTCAGATCATCAAATTCAAGATTCTAAAACTCAGAACATCAAATTCAAGATTCTAAAACTCAGATCATCAAATTCAAGATTCTAAATCTCAGATCATCAAATTCAAGATTCTTAAACTCAGATCATCAAATTCAAGATTCTAAAACTCAGATCATCAAATTCAAGATTCTAAAACTCAGATCATCAAATTCAAGATTCTAAAACTCAGAACATCAAATTCAAGATTCTAAAACTCAGATCATCAAATTAAATATTCTAAAACTCAGATCATCAAATTCATTATTCTATAACTCAGAACATCAAATTCAAGATTCTAAAACTCAGAACATCAAATTAAATATTCTAAAACTCAGATCATCAAATTCAAGATTCTAAAACTCAGATCATCAAATTCAAGATTCTAAAACTCAGATCATCAAATTCAAGATTCTAAAACTCAGATCATCAAATTCATTATTCTATAATTCAGATCATCAAATTCATTATTCTATAATTCAGATCATCAAATTCAAGATTCTAAAACTCAGATCATCAAATTCAAGATTCTAAAACTCAGATCATCAAATTCAAGATTCTAAAACTCAGATCATCAAATTCAAGATTCTAAAACTCAGATCATCAAATTCAAGATTCTAAAACTCAGATCATCAAATTCAAGATTCTAAAACTCAGATCATCAAATTCAAGATTCTAATAATGGGAAATGCTCTAATGTGGCGTGACCTATTTTTTAACAGTCTATGGCGTGACATTCACAGATCACTAGGGGTGTAACGATTCGTTTTAACTATGATTCGATTCGGTTGAAATAAAAGTCACACTGATTTAAATTTTTGGCTAAAAAGTTACTGAATTGATTTCAAGTTAATGAATCGTTTCGGATCATATCGCTCTAAATGAACCAATATCCTCCTTAAATCATATCAACAACCTCAAATCGTGATACGAATCGAATCGTTGTTAACCGAATCGTTACACCCCTACAGATCACTGTAGCCCTCAGATCAAGCAAACGGCAGTGCTCACGACATGAACCAATCAGCTCCGCTTTACAGCACGAGATAAATCATGAATGAACACCGGGCTTTCTGTAAGGGCTCCACCTTATCTTTTTCTGGGACAAATCAAAGAGGGTTTTACTTTCCCGACAGGACAAATCAAACATTAAAATAACCAGATAATAATTTATTTATTATTATATTCAATGTAAACAGCGACTGATAATGTGTATCTCTGGTAACAAAGTCGTGTTGAGGCTGGCGCTGCCTGTCTCTTTGTGAAAGACATTCGTGGAGAAATCAAAACAAGTGAGCAGCAATATAAACGGAGCGGTTTTGCTGAACATTATCACGATTGCAAATACACTGCAATCGTGAATTGTGTAGCATAATTAATTATTAGGTACTTACATTTTAGACTCAAAAAACTTTTTTTGTTCTATTTCAACTACGATTTTACTACGAAAATAGTTCCAAAGGAACAACACTCAGCGCTGTGTTTTGAACTGAACGATTCAGCGTTTTGAATGAATCATTTGAATGAACGACTCAATGACTCACTCATTAAGACGATCACTTGCTTGATTACTTAATTTGATTGGTAAAAGCCCCAGTGTCTTACTATTATAACTGCATTTATTTAGGGCTGTCCTCGACTAAGGATTTAGACAATCGAATCAGAATTGTCGAATCTCTCTATGGTCGACTGATAGTCGAATCATCTGTGTGTGAATGGGTTGGGAGGGGCACGACACTGTCAGCAGAAGGGTAAACAATTTTTATTTTCCTTTACACACTGCACACAGCAACAACTTTTAATAAAGCGACCAAAACTGCCTGCCAACTGACAGACGAACTGACAATGGCTTTCTTATTTAGGTTTAAATAGCCTAAAGGGTAATGTGGTGGATAAACATTAATAAACCATTTTCTCATAACATGTTAAAGCCGCGATCGAAATACAGAACATCACACAAATATATAAAAGAACATTTTGATAAATAAACCTAAAAAAATACCTGCCTAGAGAGGGAAAGAACACTTTGAGTGCGTTTACAAGCACGTTCTTCAGCCAATTGTGCCTAAAGTGGGTGAAGGACGCGAAGCTCAGCCCCGCGCGCCTCAGGATCTCACTCACACCGCCACCTGACGCGCACATTATACACACGCGAGCTCAATTTTAAATTGATTGACAGATGAGCTGCACGAAAGCGCTCTGTGGTGCTGCAGGATTTTAAACAACTTCCTGAGTGGCCGCGGACAGGCGCTGAATGCTGCCGCCGGTGTGTGTACACTCATTGAACGTGTTCTAATTTTAAAGGCGCGGTGCGAAGCTCAGCGCCCTTAAAGGGGTCGCACACCGTTGCTCAGCTCAGCGCCGCGACACGTCTTTAAAATATTGAGCACCCCCAAATTGCCAAAATGGTATGATCCTCGTTTCATAACACCCGCGAAGATTTGACCGTGAGATTGGTGGTCGAATCAGGCTCCGCATATCGATGCATCGAATCTTCGACTATTCGGGGTCACCCCTACATTTATTAATCAAATGTAAGAATTTAACATGAAATGCATACATTTAATAAGATTTAAAAAATGGCCTTTATAAAATGACATAAAGCCCTGGGGTAAATATCACAAATATGCAGATTTAAGTAGGCCTATGTAAAAGCTGATAGAACACTGATGAGAATATTACTACAGAATCAATATATTTATACCACCAAAAATCCCCCCAATAGCCCCCCACTGTACAGTACATACAATTTGCCATGTCCTCTACCTGATAGGCCGGAAGTTAATCACTATCAAATCAAATTTTGAAACTTGTGACAATGCCCAGCGCTACAGTGTAAATGTTTTTTACTTGAAGCAAATGCTACCTTTACCTTTATTTTCTTGTCAGAGTGCACCAAAATGCTTTGTTTACATATTAAAAACTACTGGGAGGCAATGCCCCAGAGAGCCCCCTAAATGTGTTTAATTCAGAAACGTGTCACCTTTTTTACCTCTTGTCAGTTTGCAGGTGTGTATTTGAGGGTATAGGGGGTGATTTCAGATTCAGCCCAGGTCTGTTCAATAGTAGTCTTATAGCAGTAGAAGACTACCGCTTCTTAAACTGTACAGGGCAGGTCCTAGATCAGGCAACTTTTTTGTGCAACTTAACACGTTTCACAGAAAAAAATGTTTATCTGATATATAAAATATTAATCAGCACCCGGCCTGTCTTATTTAATATTGCGGTAAACCACACGAAAAATGAGGAATCTACCCGAAATCTCTTTTTCCGTGCATTAATCTAAAATAAACAAAAAAGTATAAAAGGGCTGTTTGATCTTTTCTCTTTATTCTATTACAAATAGGAAATGAAATGATCAGATTGTGCTCCGTTGGATTTTTCTGACATCCTTTACTCGTCCCTGATGACCTCTGGCCTACTTTCGGTATGATCTGAATTTCTGCGATCTGAGTTTTAGAATCTTGAATTTGATGTTCTGAGTTTTAGAATCTTGAATTTGATGATCTGAGTTTTAGAATCTTGAATTTGATGATCTGAGTTTTAGAATCTTGAATTTGATGATCTGAGTTTTAGAATCTTGAATTTGATGTTCTGAGTTTTAGAATCTTGAATTTGATGATCTGAGTTTTAGAATCTTGAATTTGATGTTCTGAGTTTTAGAATCTTGAATTTGATGTTCTGAGTTTTAGAATCTTGAATTTGATGATCTGAGTTTTAGAATCTTGAATTTGATGTTCTGAGTTTTAGAATCTTGAATTTGATGTTCTGAGTTATAGAATCTTGAATTTGATGTTCTGAGTTTTAGAATCTTGAATTTGATGATCTGAGTTTTAGAATCTTGAATTTGATGATCTGAGTTTTAGAATCTTGAATTTGATGATCTGAGATTTAGAATCTTGAATTTGATGATCTGAGTTTTAGAATCTTGAATTTGATGTTCTGAGTTTTAGAATCTTGAATTTGATGATCTGAGTTTTAGAATCTTGAATTTGATGTTCTGAGTTTTAGAATCTTGAATTTGATGATCTGAGTTTTAGAATCTTGAATTTGATGATCTGAGTTTTAGAATCTTGAATTTGATGTTCTGAGTTTTAGAATCTTGAATTTGATGATCTGAGTTTTAGAATCTTGAATTTGATGATCTGAATTATAGAATAATGAATTTGATGATCTGAGTTTTAGAATCTTGAATTTGATGTTCTGAGTTTTAGAATCTTGAATTTGATGTTCTGAGTTATAGAATCTTGAATTTGATGATCTGAGTTTTAGAATCTTGAATTTGATGATCTGAGTTATAGAATCTTGAATTTGATGATCTGAGTTTTAGAATCTTGAATTTGATGATCTGAGTTTTAGAATCTTGAATTTGATGATCTGAGTTTTAGAATCTTGAATTTGATGATCTGAGTTTTAGAATCTTGAATTTAATGATCTGAGTTTTAGAATCTTGAATTTGATGATCTGAGTTTTAGAATCTTGAATTTGATGATCTGAATTTTAGAATCTTGAATTTGATGTTCTGAATTTTAGAATCTTGAATTTGATGTTCTGAATTTTAGAATATTGAATTTGATGTTCTGAATTTTAGAATATTGAATTTGATGTTCTGAATTTTAGAATCTTGAATTTGATGTTCTGAATTTTAGAATATTGAATTTGATGTTCTGAATTTTAGAATCTTGAATTTGATGTTCTGAATTTTAGAATCTTGAATTTGATGATCTGAATTTCTTCTTCATCTGAAATCTTGAATCTGTATTTTCAAAAACTGAATATTTACAGTCTATTGATTCAAAACAAACTATCTGCTGTTTGAAAATACATGGCTATACAATTTCGACATAAAAACATTTCAGATGTGTTCAATTTCAAAGGTTCTATATTCAACATTTAAAAAAATTCAAACTCAGTACTATGCAAAATGCAACATAACATCCAATTTTGTTAGATTACACTTGTCAATAATACAGATTTGTACAATTCAAATTCAGATCATTTTGTCATATTTCTAGCTCCATATATGTTAAGTCCCGCACACCGACTCTGAACACGATGTGATTGGCCCGACCAGAGTTTGTTTTCTATAGCTCAGAAGGGTATTGAGAGTTGCTAGACTACACTCGTGGCAGATTAGATTTGCTGCCGCTAGGGTGCGTCTAGATTTCTAGGCTAGGGTTAAATAGTGTTTAAAACAAAATCAGGGCAGCTAATTTATTCATCTTTTTATATTTAGACGCTAAATACGTTATACCTTGAATGGCAAATACTTCGTAGATATGCATTTGACAGAAAGATCTCAGAGACTCTAAAAACGACTTTAAATGACAGATAGTATCTGGATAAAGTAGCTGATGCAGTGCTGCTCATGTTATGTAACTAGATAATCTATTATATAACAAAATACATCAACTCTAACGTGCCTCAGAAAATACATTTTCTATCAATATTCCTAAGCGACCAATAATGCCATACAATTTCTAAATATGCAGTAATTTCATGAGTTTGCCAGCAAGTGTGCTTGAGATAGCCTACACTGAGATGAATGGGTTCAGTGCTGGAGCTATTAGTCGCTTCCTCAGTTCCTATGTTAGTCTATGGGAGTTTCGAAACTATGTTTTTAAACGCCTCTGCCCAAAACGTGATTGGTTGGAGCGAGAACGAGCTACGATTGGTCAGCACAATATTGCCATTATCTGATTGGCTTAAGTAGACGGTGGGTGGAGTCTACCTATTTGTGGATTTGTGTGAGTCTAGATGCTAGAAATGTTTCAAAATCCATGCGCTGTGCTGCGACTTACAAATGTGCAAGAAGAAGTCCACAAATGCAGAGGAAGCGATTCACAAATGAACGTAAGGAAGAGTTGTGTTTGTGACATAAAAACATTTTGTTATTCACAAATGTAATTGTATTTATTTGTGAGTCTAGTTCATTTTTGTGAAACTCTTGCATACAGTTGTGGATCTCATTCTATTTATTTGTGAATTTATTAAATTTTTGTGAATCTCTTTACATTTATTTGTGTATAATAATCTGTTTGTTTGGAATAACACAACAATTCTACCCCCATAAAATCCATCTCTTTATTTCATCCGCAACCCTCAATTCCTGACCCCTTTCCTAAACGGTGTCCCCTTCAAAAATGCAAAAGACACTTGATTCTGTCAACTGTGGCAAGCAGCTTTCAAGCTGGCTCCATTCGGTAGTCCTCATTCTTGAGGCCTGTATTGCCATCGTGGTTGTTTGTAAAGGGTTAGTTAAAGGAGTAAACAGACCAGCAGATACATGGTCATCATAGTTTCAGTTAGAATGTCCAGTAATTCAGAGTATTGTTTAATGAACTATTATTGATTTGATACACATTCACCACATCTCTGTATACCTGTATCTTGTAATAAACAAGTTGGGAATAAAACGAATCAGTCCTTCCTCTTACTTCAGTCAGATATTATTTGCACCTTAGTTTAAATACTAACATACTGTACAGTATTGGGAAGGTGTGTCCAATCTGGTAGACCAATAGTAGCAATTGTTCTACGATCAACTTAATATCAAATAGCCCTGCCAATTTTAGCTTCAACTTGCCTCAACATACCTGCCTAGACTAGAGGTTTCAAGTTTGACTAATAATACCTTGATTAGCAGGTTCAGGTTAGATCTAAACTTTGCTGTACAGAAGGATTGGTTACCCCTAGTATAAGGTCATCATCATGTTTGTAAAACTTCTGTTCTCAGTGTTGTAGTTCTAGTGTGGTAAAAGGACACTTTTTTTTTGCCCAGCAGAAGCAAGTCAGTGACATAAGATGGAGGCTATTAAAGTGCAGCTTCTGGAGACACTGAAGGATCTAAGCAGTGAAAAACTGAATAAGTTTAAATGGCATTTAAAGAATGGAGGTCTTGCTACAACTGCTGCTCCAACGAAGCCAAACATCGATGACACAGGGGCTCAGATGGTGGCGCGTCATGGACCAGATGGAGCTTTGAAGATTACACTTGACATCCTGAGAAAGATGAAAGAAAACCATCTGGCTGAACAGTTAGAGGACAAACTTAAAGGTAACTACTTTTGCCAGCCAAAGACAACAAATTACAATGCAAACAGTCACAGTACAACTTCTGGATTTGAACATGCAGGATGTTGACACACAACCTCTTAATTATCATCTTAGAATGACTGTCGCTTACAGGGTTAGCCTGTTTCACAAGAGTTTAGAGTTATTTTACAAGAAGACTTTCAAAACATCTAGTTGACACGTTTATAATGCTATGAAGCAATATCTCACTTAATATTTATCTTTAACTTCTGTTTATTTCTATCATTTTATAGTCATCTTTTCTTTCTCCTCACAGATCAACAAAAATGTTTGACGACAGCAGTAAAACCAGGTAAACCAGCATTAGCATAACAGTAACACTTAGGCCAGTGCTTTACGAACTGTGGGCCGTAGCAGTATTGCGGCTGTCAATCTTTCAAAATGTTGTTCGAAGAACATTTTCGCCCAACATTGTGAGAACACCAGATCTCTATTTTACAGTCCTGTTCACTTTGCACACACTATGTACTTAAAGTAATTACAATTACTGGGTAATAACTAAGTACTAACCCTGAACCTACCCCCAAACCTAAGCTTAACCCATGTAGTTACTGTCACAGAACAGAAAGCCGGCGGAGATAGGATCCAAAATGCAGGGAGAATTTAATAATGGACAAACAATACAGATCAAAAACCAGGAACAAAATAACAGGTGGAACAGAGAACACCTGCATAACAATAACCATGATATAAAACAACGACTGACAGAACAACTGAAGCACTGGGGTATATATACATAAGGGAATCAAGGTTAACCAGATAACAAGGGGGAGTGGCAAATCGGGAACACTAATCATTAAGAAAAACTACAAAGAACTACGAAATACCACAGGAACAGGACACAGGAACAATGCACAGATAAACTTCAACATAAAAGCCCCCTAGAGTTTTGTTTTTTTAACGCTGCACGATTTGGGAAAAATATCTAATTGCAATTGTCCTGGTTAAAATTGCGATTTAAAATGCGTATATTTTTTTGCAACCTGATGCATTTTTCCGAGTTGATGCAGTCGTTGACTATGTTCGCATGTCTATCCTCAGAATTTGCCATTGAATGCTGCACACTCTCCATGGGTGTGGCCGCATTAGCGAATAATGAGTAGGCTGGCAAACAACTGACATCTCTCTCTTTTTATCAAGCAGTAGTGCAGTTATTCAGCAAACACAATCGCAAATAGTCGAGCAATCCATGTTGTTTACAGTTTTTTTTTATTACAGTTCATCATTGAGAAGGTTTGATGGCAGATTTAGTTGCTAGATTGCAAATTGTAAGTAACACACAGTATATATGTTCTTTTAACAGTTTAACACTTTAAAGCTCTGGGGGATTTAAATGATTGAAATCTGGCAACCACAAGCATAAACACTCCGCTTTTTACCCCCGACAAAGACTTTTTCGTTTTTTCGTATTTAAAAAAAAAACACATTTTAGTCAATGATATTGCATGTTGATACACTCTCAAAAAAAAAAAAAGGTACAGAGGAGGTACAATTTTGTTCTTTGGGGAACAAAACATATAACTGTACCTTTAAAGGTACACAATTGGTCCTTAGGGTACAATTGTACCATTGTTTTCCTCAGTTCAGTCCTAGTGAGCTGTTGTCCTGCAGAGTTTGGCTCCAACCCTGATAGACATCTATAGAAGCTCTTATTTAGTTAACAGGTTTAGATGCTGGTGTTTTATTGAAAACGTTTTATCAAAAGTTGGGCAGTTTGACTTGGTTTTTGTTACAGTGTACAAAAGAAAACCAAAGAAGCCATAAACAAAATGTATCATGAAGAATAATGTTTGACTAAACTCATCACTGAATAAAAATAATAATAAACAATATTCAACAATAATTTCTTGCCACAGATCAGATGTTCTGAATTTAAATTTTTAAAACATTCTAAGGGGGGAACGTTTAGATGCACACCGATATCAAGAATCAGCATATGAATCTCAACAATGGTGACATACTTAATGCTGCAATGCATGCTGGGAGCCATGAATTTTATACTGTGGTGGCTTAGAAGGGTTGGAGCTAAACTTTGGAGGACATCAAATCTCTAGGACTGAACTTGCCTACCCCGATTTAGAAGTACAAAAATGTACCCTTAAGGGTACGACCCCAGTGACAGCCACTTGTACCTTAAAGGACAACTCCGGTGAGAGATGAACCTAGGTGTAATTAACAGATGGTTACCAAGTAGATCGTTCTGTGGGATGCGTTTTCATGAAAATCGAATATAAAGGATTTTATCTCTAAAAACAGATTAGCTTATAACGCTTGTCTATGGGGCACAGGGTAGTAAAATTAAATAGCTAGTTAATACCACTAACAAGGCTCAAAATAACCTCACACTAACACGGCAGCATAATGAGGGTCCCTACATGCAAACCGAAGCATTGAGAACTTTGTAAGTGTACAAACAGTTTAATAAGAAGATACTTTATAAACACAGTACACTACGCAATCAAAAAGGGTTAGTTCACCCAAAAATGAAAATTATTTAATTAATTACTCACCCTCATGTTGTTAGACAACCGTTACACCTTCGTTCATCTTCGGAACACAAATGAAGATATTTAGGTTGAAAGCTGATGGCTGAGAAAGGCTTCAGATAGGCCTCCATTGGCATTCCCACTCATAAGACCCATAAAAGGCACTAAAAATGTTGTTACAAAGTCCATCTCATTGCAGTGGCTGTACAAGAATTTTTCAAATCGACAATAATAGTTTTTGTGTGCAAAAAAATCAAAATAATGACTTTATCTGCCAAGTTATTGTCTTCCGTGTAGGTCTCGGACGTGAACTCACGCGATAGCGGCGCTCCTCCTCGCTTCTGGGTCATGTATCCGAGCATCGGATCTGCAACATATTTGCGCGCATTAGGGGTGTAACGATTCGTTTTAACAACGATTCGATTCGGTTGAAATAAAACAGTCACACTGATTTAAATTTTTGACTAAAAAATTACTGAATTGATTTCAAGTCACTGAATATCGTCCTTAAATCGTATCGACAACCTCAAATCGTGATACGAATCGAATCGTTGTTAAACGAATCGTTACACCCCTATCGAGTTCACGTCAATAACTTGGTGGATAAAGTTGTTATTTTGATTTTTGTGCGTACAATAACTATTTTCGTCGCATTGTAAAATTATTGTACAGCCACTGTAGTGAGATGGACTTTGTATCAATGTGTTTAGTGCCTTTATGGGTCTTGTGAGTGGGAATGCACTGAATGCCAATGGAGGCCTATCTGAAGCCTTTCTCAGCCATCAGCTTTCAACAAAAATATCTTAATTTGTGTTCTGAAGATGAACGAAGGTCTTACGGGTGTCCAGCAACATGAAGGTGAGTAATTAATTAAATAAATTTCATTTTTGGGTGAAATTTTATTTAAATTACCTCTAGGTTCATTTCTCATCGGAGTTGTCCTTTTTTTTATACAATTTTATACTTTTTTATACAGTGTATAGTCACACATTTATCATTTACGGCGGTTTGTATAATCTCATCTTCGTCTTGTCTTAGACATGGGGGAAAAAATGGTCAATTAACATTTTTCATCATATTTTCATTAACAAAATTAACACTAGTCAGTGAAGGGCGATGACATCTGTTGATCAGCATCATGACACACTAGATGAGCTGGAAGAAGACGAGCTGAAGCACAAGAAATCAAGAAACAAATATCAGAAATGTTAAAATTGTAATTTAGCAAATGTAATTAATCTCTGTCTCTGTTTCAGTCGAGATGAGCAGCAGCGTTCACACTGGAGTCTGTGTTGATATTAATGCTCAGACGGGAGCAACTGTAAATGCTCCAGTACTCACTGGAAACATCACATCAGTAATCTTCAACTACAACACTGCAGGAAACGGTACTGTCACTATAGCTGTGCTTCAGTGGTGTAATGTAACAAATAAATAAAACTCAGTTACTTGAGTATTTTTAAGAGAATCTGTACTTTAGATTTTACATTTCCATCAACTTTTACACCGCTACATTTCCTGAATAATATTAATACTTTTACTCCGATACATTTCCCCAAAGCATATTCCTTGATGCCCAGTTTACAATAAATCAATCAGGAAGCACAATAAACAGTACATCAAAACTTGTATTGCATATTGTGAAGTAATATGCATGTGCATTCGTACAATCTCTGTGTTAACTGTTACGGTACAGAAGCTACGGAGACAGAAGGTGAATAAAACAGGTTTTATTTGCTGGATCGTCGAAGGTCTGCCCAGGGCTCGCAGGAGTTGGTGTCTCGTCCCAAACCCTCTTGCTCTCCCGGAACCAGTAGTAGACCGCTGTCACATCCGACGGGTCCCCGGACCAGGGGAACGATGGGGGTTAGTAACCGAGTACGCACTGAAATGGAGTGAGTCCGGTGGTTGCTTGACAAAGAGAGTTCTGGGCGTATTCGGCCAAACCCAGGAACTGGTTCCAGGAGTTCTGGGCGTATTCGGCCAAACCCAGGAACTGGTTCCAGGAGTTCTGGTGGCCATGGCAGAAGGTACGGAGGAAGCGGCCGATATCTTGGATCTTCCTCTCCGTCAGGAGAGGCTGACGGTCACACCTAGGAGGGACAGGAAGGCCTTCCAGACCCAGGAGATTAACTGTGGCCCTCTGTCCGACACAATATCCTCTGAAATTCCGTAGTATCTGAAAATCACATTAAAAATTAATTCAGCAGTTTCCATGGCCTTAGGCAGAGGCCCTTCAGGGGAATTAAATGACAGGACTTGGAAAATCTATCAACAACGACTAGGATACAAGTGTAGCCATCGGACACTGGGAGATTTATTATGAAATCTACTCCTAGGTGTGACCATTGGCGAATAGGAATGTGCAGAGGATGGAGTTTGCCAGAGAGAAGATGCCTGGGATTTTTTGAAATGGCACGCTCCCTGCATCCTCTCATGTACCTTCTGACATTCTGCTGCCATTTTGGGCCACCAGACGTGATTGCGTAGCAGCGAGAGGGTTTCATTGACCCCTGGGTGGCCAGTGCCCAATGAAGTGTGAGCGGAGTGGATCAGTGGGGTGCGCCGTGTCCGTGGGATGTACTGAACCCCTGGTGGGCAACCCGGCGGGGTGTTGGTGGAGACATTGGAGGAGGGCAGAGTTTCCTCAGACCAGGTTATGGGACTCATGAAAATCTTGTCAGGCAGGATTGACTTGTATTTCTCAGGCTGTTCTTCAGAGGTGTTGAGGCGAGAGAGAGCGTCTGCCTTCACATTCTTGGATCCTGGACAGTAGAAGATAGAGAAGTTAAACCTTGTGAAGAAAAGCGCCCAACGGGCTTGGCGAGGGTTGAGTAGTTTAGCATCTCTCAGGTACTCGAGGTTCTTGTGGTCTGTTAGTGCCAGGAATGGATGCTGTGAACCCTCCAAGCAATGCTTCCACTCTTCCTGGGCTAGCTTGATGGCAAGAAGCTCCCTGTTCCCGATGTCGTAGTTCACCTCCGCCTGGTTGAACTTACGGGAGAAGACGGCACATGGATGGAGTTGACTTGGCGTCTGCTGGGACAACACCGCTCCCGCTCCTGTGGTGGTCGCGTCAACCTCAACAACGAAGGGCTTCGTGGGATCCGGGTGTACCAGGAGGGGAGCAGTGGTGAAGGCTCTCTTCAGATCTTTGAATACTTTCGTGGCCGCGGGGTTCCAGGACAGAGACTTGGGCTTACTGTGCAGGAGCTGGGTTAGTAGACAGGAGATGATACTGTAGTTGTAGATGAATCTTCTTTAGAAATTAACGAAACCTAGGAATATCTAGAGCTCTTTGATGGTTGAGGGGGTTGGCCAGGTCTTGATGGCTTCCACCTTCCCCCCATCCATCTGGATGCCACTCCTGTCGATGTTGTATCCAAGGAACTGCACTGAGGGCTTATGGAAGGAACATTTCTCAGCTTTGAGATAGAGCTGGTACTCCCTCAGGCATTGCAGGACCTCAGGTAGACGGATGGAGTACGAGTCGTCTTGAGCTTGAGCTGATGGCAGAGGGCACCTGAGATGAAGTTCCCAGCGGAACTGGAGTAGAGGAGGGCAGAGACTGGCAAAGAGACATGGGCAGTAATGAAGTTCACAACAGTGGTTAGCGGTTGACTCTTGTAGTTAAATGGATAGATCACACTCACCAGAGGACGAGGAGGACGTGTAGAACACTTGGCGATGTAGTGATCCGAAGCGCCACAATATAAACACAGGCCTTGACTAAGCCGTCTCTGCCGTTCCGCTGGGGTTAACCGAGTGTTCCCTTATTGAGGGAAACTAACACTGCGTCGAAACGCTGCGGGAACGCCACTGCGTGATTGCGTCATGAAGCACTCGTGAAATCAGTCCAATGGCGTGCACGAACGTCACGGGCGGATGACGTCATTGACCAGGAAACTAAATATAGCACCCCTGAACAAAACAGTGTCAGCTTCTGTGTCTTCACAAGCGCTCTATGAAATTGTTCACTCTATTTATTGTGTTTGTCTCTCTATATATATAAAAAATTGGAGAATCAGTTCAAGCAGTGTGTTACTCCTTGCCCTCGTTTCATGCTTTGTGTAATGTGCCTGGGACTGGAGCATGCCCAGGTAAAGCCCTGCATTTATGCCCGAGCCCGACGGGCCCCGACTTTTTTACGCCCCTAGGGCCGGGCTTCGGGCCAATTTTCACTTCATACCTAAAACGCGGGCCGGGCTTCGGGCCTTTTTTAGGCATCTCCTTCGTTTTATATTTATTTTATTAATTAAAAGGAACAATGAGATGTTCTGCTGGTGGAAACAACACGAGACCATAATAGCTAACGCGACTGTCAAGATATGGCTCGCACAGTGTTCAGAGCATATAGGTTCAGAGTCCGCGCCAGCCGCAGCAGCGCACGTTTCTTGTGAGCGTAGCGTTTCTATTGCGTGTCATCCGCGGGGCGTCTGCTGCTATTAATGTACAGGGAAGCCCTATACTTCATGTTAAATATAAATATATTGCCTATTGATACAGCAAAGACAACGTCGGCAGTAGCCGGCCCATACCATATCCATGGTATTGACGGCAAAAGGCTACAGAATATTTCGTTCTATATAGACAGGTTTAATATTTCAAAATCGATAATTATGTTGTTTTTTATTGTTACAATTAGGCCTATATCTGCATTTATGTTAACCTACAGACTTTCAAACATGAAAATGTCATTTTTATTAATATGTATTCGTGTCAAATTGGCATATAAACATCTTTTCCTATTATATTTCGCCTGGAAACGCTTCCAACACGCTCGTGTGTCGCGTGAAAATAGGTGTATCTTCTATTTGAAGCATGCACGCGTTTTCCGAGCGGCTCGGACCGACGCAGGCAGTATGCAAGCTCTAACCGGTTAACATGGGAGCCAAAATAAAAACGGACACGCCACGCAGCCGAGACGCTCACGACACGCTTGCAGTGTGTCCCCGGCGTTATGGCCTTTTCACAACTGGTTCCTTCATTCGTTTTCTCTGACCAGGTATTTATCTGATTGCGAAATGACTAAATTATCTTACCAGTGCACTTAGGTCACGCTCTCTCTTATGTGCTCTTTGAATTTGAAATGAGCTGGTGAATAAATTGCATCTAATCTTATGCTTTCGTTGCTGTAAACTCCGTTAAATGAGCATATACCACGGGAATTGAAGATCGGATTTATATTAATTTTGCTTGGTGTAAGGTAGGCTATAAGACAACCTGCATGTTCTTTTTTTATTTTTATTTGTTTAGCTCCGTTTGCGAGAGCCGCGAGCAGATGGATTTTATTACAGGCAAACTTAAAAAAATAAAACTTTAATTTAACAAAAAAAAAATGCTCTAAACATTTTTCTAAATTAACTTAATAAAGAAACGAAACAAAATATAACTACTTTGACATTAAAAACAAAACAGAACTATTTTAATGGCTGCAACAATATAAAAAAAAACAAAAAAACACGGGCTCCAGTCGGACTCGGGCCGAGAATTTTGATAAGCTGTCGGACACGGGCCGGGCTAGGGCCTAGATTTGAGGCCAGTGCAGGGCTCTAGCCCAGGCAGCTCTCAAGGGGGCTGCCTGTGTGCATTGTGAGAGAATGGCAATGAGAACTCTCCGGTCCCGCCGAGCACTCTTTAAGGAGGGTGCTTCAGCTCGCATTCCCCAGGGGGCGGGTCCCGCTGTTGCCGAGGCACAGTGAAGGCGTTCTTCCTGGGGTTCGCAGATGGATCTAGCTGATCTGACGCTTCAGTTCATGAGTCAGAAGTACGCGCTGCGGTTTCTTCTGCTTGCGCTGAAGCGCAGGTGCAGTGACACTCTTGTTCTGAGGAGCTGGATGTCGTGAGCCTGGGTGAAGAGATTGAGGATTTTTCGCCACCTCAGTTACAAAGTACACACGCACAGGAGGAGGTTATTGAGGTTGTTACTCACGCTGTGGCGAGATTAAATCTATATTATCGGCCAGCCGATGAGCAGGAAGCCCGTCAGGCTAAAAGCAAATTAGACGAGCGCTTTCTGCCATCAAGAGTGCAGCCTCAAAAGCGGGGGCTTAGCGTTTTTTCCCGACCTCGACACCTAAACCAGCATCATTTAGAGTTTATAACCCGATAACATTCCAATATTCAAATATTGTGGGTTTAAAGGAAAATGGTTATGCGGCGATTCCTCGGGTGGAAGAGACGCTCGCGAGCTATCTCTTGCCCGAGTCTGCATCGCCGCTTAAAGACCCGCAGCTGCCCACTAAGCCAGTAAAAACGACGTCTGTCTTAGTGGGTAGGGCGTACTTGGCAGCAGGTCTGATGGCCGCCAGTTTACACACTATGGCGGTCTTTTAGGCATATCAGGCTGACTTGCTGAAAGACATAGACGATGAATGAGAAGCGGGGAGAGAAACGATAGCAGAGATTAGGAGGGGAGCTGATTTATCTCTCTGGGCCACCAGGGAGACTGTAAAATCCATTGGCCGCTCTACGGTAGCACTGGTGGCCACGGAGAGGCACCTTTGGTTAAATCTGTTCGACATGAAAGACAGGGGAAAAAAGGTTTTATTAGATGCCCCCATCTCTGCTGCCGGCCTTTTCGGTGACTCGGTTAACTTGGTCATTGAGAAGTTTCAAGACGCAAAAGGCAGGCGGCAGCATTCCAAAAGTTTCTCTCCCGCAAAGTCTATGTTGCTGGGCGTGAGCAGCCCCAGACGAGTGCGTCCTCCTCTCATAGAGCCCAGCAGTGAGTGTGGCTTCCCGAGCTCCCCAACAGAGAGACTGGGGGTCAGGACAGCGCGCTCAGCCGAGGTCTTCCCGAGGCAGAGCAGATCTGAGGACTGTGATCGTCTCTAGGAAGGCCTCGGCGAAGAAGTCCTGACGCCAAAGGTGTCAGACTTCTGATGGCAGTCCCCCCTGTGGAGAGACGGTGTGCTGAGGCACTTGTCTCCTCTCGGTGACATCAGGGGGCCTTCTGCCAACCCCGCCACCGCTGGTGTTTCGGTGCACAGCGGTTCTCAGCGAACACAATTCTCCTTGTCCGCCCGAAAACGTAGCAGCGTGGGGAAGCTCGCAAGGGTTCTTTGTGGGTCAGTTCGGTTGCTTCCTGCCGGTTCGCCGTTTCAGGACACTGGGCTGGCCTAACAAATGACATCAGAGGCCAGCCTCAAGAGGCTGGTTCCCTTAGTAGATTTTCTGGCAGCGTAGAAGCTTCTGTCGAATATCTCAGATTGGGTCCTGCGTACAATAGAAAAAGGGTACAGAATTCAGTTCAGGTCACAACCGCCCAAATTCAACCAAGTTTTACACACAGTAGTGAGCTCCGAGCAGGCTCTGGTATTGGAAAAGGAAGTGCAGACGCTACTGCGAAAAGAGGCTATAGAGAGGGTCCCTCCCCATAGCAGAGAGTCAAGGTTTTACAGCCGGTACTTCATAGTTCCAAAGAAGGATGGAGGACTACGGCCCATTCTAGATCTGCGGCAGTTAAAAGATGATGCTCACACTGAAACAGATTGTGTGTCAGATCAAATCCGAGGACTGTTTTGTCACAATAGACCTAAAAGATGCGTACTTTCACGTCTCCATCCTTCCACAACACAGGAAGTTCCTCAGGGTTTGCTTTGCGTGCGGAATTATATAGACGATTGGCTTATCCTAGCACAATCGGAACAGATGGCGGTTCAGCATCGAGATGCTGTCCTCGCCCATGTGAGAAAGTTGGGGTTAAGGCTAAACGAGAAGAAAAGTGTGTTGTCACCCCTTCAGGTCACCACTTTGCTGGGTGTAGTATGGGATTCGAAAACCATAAGGGCTCGTCTGTCGCCCGCCAGGGTTGATTCGATCCACACGGCCGTAAACAAAGTGAAGCTAGGCCAGTCGCTCACTGTAAAGCAACTCCAGAAACTGCTGGGTTTAATGGCAGCAGCGTCCAACGTGATACCTTTTGGCCTGCTGTACATGATACCCTTACACTGGTGGCTCAAAACCAAGGGTTTTTCCCCGAGGGGGAATCCCTTTCGCACAATCAAGGTCACGCGGCGATGCCTTCGTGCCTTAATGGTGTGGAAGGACCGTTGGTTCCTGTCCCAAGGTCCGGTTTTGGGGGCTTCTTGTCGTCGCGTAACGCTAACGACAGATGCTTCCCTCACCGGTTGGGGGGCGACCATGAGTGCTCGCTCGGTCCGGGGTCTGTGCAGCGGTCACCAGCTTTCCTGGCATATAAACCAGTTAGAACTGATGGCTGTGTTCTTGGCACTCAGAAGCTTTCTTCGAGACCTCAGGAACCGCCATGTGTTGGTCCGTATGGACAACACGACAGTGGTGTCCTATATAAATCGCCAGGGGGGTTTGCGCTCCCGCCAGTTGTGGAAATTGGTACACCGGGTCCTGATATGGGCCCAGGGGAAGTTATTGTCAATTCGTGCAATATGCATTCTGGGGCATCTAAACAAGGCGGCAGACTTCCTGTCGAGGAAAGCTGACTTCCTATTCCTGTGTGAGTTTTCTCTGGGATCGCATTGGGCAAGCTCAGGTGGATCTGTTCGCATCTCGAGAGACGTCACACTGTCCATTGTTTTATTCTCTCACGCATCCAGCTCCCCTGGGGCTGGATGCCATGGTGCAGATGTGGCCGAGGCTGCGTCTGTACGCCTTCCCCCTCTTGCGTGTATTCCAAGAGTTCTAGAGAGAGTTCGCCAGGATGGGGTCAGGCTGTTGTTGTTGATAGCCTGTTGTGGCCGATATTGTGTGTCTCCTGGAGGGTCCTCCTTGGGAAATTCCGGTCAGGGAGGACCTCCTTTCTCAGGCATCGGGGTCAATCCTGCACCCGCGCTCGGAGTTGTGGAAGCTGTGGGCCTGGCCCCTGAGGGGGTTCAGTTCATAGACTCGGGTCTCTCTACTGAGGTAGTTGAGACCATGTTACATTCTAGAGCTCCTTCTATGAGGAGGCTTTATGCCTTAAAGTGGAGAATCTTTGTTGCATGGTGTACAAACCATTCGTTGAATTCTGCTTAACTCTCAAGTCAATTCAGTTCTTGAATTTCTCCTGGAAAAGTTCTCTTCATGGGTTATCCCCGTCCACTCTAAAAGTATATGTGGCGGCTATATCTGCTTACCATGTTCCTTTGGATGTGCGTCGGTGGGTAGACACCCATGGGTAACTCACTTGCTCCGTGGTACTTTGAGGTTGAGGCCATGTTCAAGGGTACTGACCTGGGACTTGGCCATAGTCCTAGAAGGCCTAGCGTTGGTTCCTTTTGAACCGATCGAAGAAGTGCCGGAGAACTTTCTTACACTAAAAACACTTTTTCTTCTGGCTATTTCCTCGTTAAAGAGAGTAGGGGATCTACAAGCATTGTCAGTTGCTCCCTCTTCCTTAGAATTTGCGCCTAGTATGGTGAAGGCGTTCCTTTTCCAGAGGGAAGGTTACGTCCCTAAGGTCCCCACTAATGTGTGATAGTGCTTCAGGCCTCTTCCCAACTTCCATTTCAAAACCTAGACCAGGAGAAACTAAATTTACTCTGTCCAGTAAGATCACTAGATGCTTATGTCCACAGAGCTGCACTGTGGCGCAAGTCTGATCAACTATTTGTCTATTTCGGCTCCTTGTCTATTATTTTGCTTTAAGTGATACAATTGCTCACCCATAGATGCATCCCAGGCAGGCTTTCCGAAGACATCCTTGAAATGAGCAATGACACTCGACATACAATGCACGATTGGATTATTCTGTGCATACAAGGTTTCCGCCCAACACAAAGCCTTGCCATTAAGTTGGGACACGATGAAAGCCACCCGTGAATGATCGTTTGGATATAGGTGTGGTTGCATCTCCAGGACCAGTGAGCACTGCAGAAGGAATCCGTTGCAGTCCTACGCCGAACCAGAGAAGGGCGTTGGCTTGGCCCTGGGACTGGCTTACACAGGTGATGTGGAAGAAGTGCTGGAGGATGCAGAAGTGATTGCTGGTGATAGTGGAGGTGAACTGGATGGTAGTGCTCGGCGGACTGCATCTACTAGTTCTTGGAATGGATCTGGATGACTCATGCTGATGCTAATCGGTTGTGGTCCGGTCTTCTGTTACAGTACAGAAGCTACGGAGACAGGAGGTAAGTGAAACAGGTTTTATTTGTGAGAACCAGCAGAGTGAACTGATGGGCAGGTGAGTGACTTGGCTGAAGTGCAGGTTTGCTGTTGAGGTTTTCCAGGTTGGCATTGTGTTTATACTTGCAGGTGGCTGTCGTAGAGAGCTGGCAGTTGGCAGTGGAGACACAGAACACACACACACACGCTGGACACAGGAAGACGCTGAAGATTAGGAAGCTTTCGCTGGAGACAGGTAAGTAACATCGAAGGAGTCCATGAAGTAAGCAGAAGGGTAAGTAACTTTCACAAAGGAGACCGGACAGAGACTGAGTGTGTGTGTGTGTGCTTTTTGTGATGCTGGTGATTGGGGTGATGATGACTTGTGGGTGTGCGTGATCAGTATTCAGGTGAGAGCATGCACTGTGAATCTGTAATGTGGGAGTCTGAGTAAAAATCAGGGAATAATGATTAAAATGGATGTATGAATGTTTTTGAGAATGAAATGAAGGAGAGGTGTTCTAATTAAGATGGTACATGTATGAAGGCTGTAAACTGTAGGATTTTTTATTTTTATTTCAGACCACTATTGTGGACACACACTGACATAAAAAAACAGCCACCCAGATTCTGAAGGAGAAAAAAAGGAAATTGAAGGAAACACAAACACTTAAATTGTTTAAAAACATTCATAAGGCCACACGTAAACCACATATAACACTTTTAAATCAATGAGAACCCCAAACCAGTCCAGCCCATCTGAGGTGCCGCGTCCGACAACCACCGTCAATTTATTGATGGACTGGAAGCAAAAACAACAAACTCCAAGGAGACGCTTACAAATTATAACCAAATAAACCACAATAAACAAGGAAATAAAGCAAACTAAATCTTCTTAAATCAAAAGAGTTGTTTACAATAGATGCTATGGGATATTTCTTCTCTCTCATACATAGACTATTCTCTTTGTCGACTGTAAATAATGAAGTGAATGGTGACTTATATTAGGGCTGTATGGGGCTGCTAAATCTCACTGTTCGTGTTATGGTCAAATTGTTCATATGCACCCATGCTTTAGCATCCGTATTTTCATATTTGTATCTGTATATTTTCCTTTTTTTTTCTCTCTCTCCTCACAGAGCCACAAAACATCCTAGAGACGTCAGAGAAACTCACAGAAGAGGAAGGTACAGTCTTAACAGTGTTGACCAATACCAATAGACATGAGCGGCAGGTTTTCTTCTGTTTATTTTTACCTACTGAACATGTCAATTAATAATAGAATGGAGTTTAACTCTGAGGGATGATGTACTGTATCACCAGAACTAATCAGATTGAGTGCTCCCAGTGCTCTTTTCAAAAGCCCCATACTCAGTCCTTTGTACTGGGTTGACAAATTAGGCTTTAAAACACCTGGATTAGGGCTGTGCGATATGAACAAAAAAAACTATCACGATTTCTTGATTTTTTTCTCCGATTTCGATTTCTGTGTGAATTTGAAACATATTTCCAAAGGAAACCAATTAGAGCTTTATCGAAAAGTTAACAGGTCTCTAGAACAGATATAGATATCTCATTTGAAACCACGTTTCTTGCATCTGTAAAACTGCATTCTACCATCTTAAAAATATATCTAAATTACGGCACATGCTTTCAATGCAAAATGCTGAACAGTTAGTACATGCGTTCATGAGCTCAAGGCTAGATTATTGTAATGCTCTACTGGGTGGTTGCCCTGCTCGCTTAATAAACAAACTCTATCGGAGTTATTGTGCCAGAGACAGGTTTTTTGAGCATGACGTGCCGGTGAGGCAAATTCGGAGGAGACACCAATTGACACGGCTCAGCAGACACTCCAGGATGCGTTGGTCATGTCCAGGCGCAGGTCCAGCATCCGATCCGGACACGCCCTGGATCTGGGATAAACCTCGGGATAAACAGAGAGACTAACATTAGTGTAGATGCCACTCTTTTTATGATGTAACGAGTACATCAGGTATTATGGGAAGTGTTCCCGGTTCCGGCTGACCTCGTTAATGCAGCCTAACAATCAGTCAATTGATTTGAATAATGAAAGTTAAAAATATTCTATGTGTATGCCATTGTAAAGAAATGCGTTTTTTGTGTCTGCTTCCCAACCAATGCTAGGAAGACTGTTCCAGAGTTTAGGTGCTAAATAGGAAACGGATCGACCGCCTGCAGTTGATTTAGATATTCTAGGTATTATTAACTGGCCAGAGTTTTGAGACCGCAATAGACGTGATGGAGTATAATGTGTTAAGAGCTTGCTTAAGTACTGGGGAGCTAAACCATTTAGTGCTTTGTAAGTAATAAGCAAGATTTTAAAATGTATGAGATGTTTAATAGGGAGCCAGTGAAGTGTTGACAGAACTGGACTAATATGATCATACTTCCTGGTTCTAGTAAGAACTCGAGCTGCTGCATTTTGGACCAGCTGGAGTTTGTTTATTAAGCGAGCAGGGCAACCACCCAGTAGAGCGTTACAATAATCTAGCCTTGAGCTCATGAACGCATGTACTAACTGTTCAGCATTTTGCATTGAAAGCATGTGCCGTCATTTTTATATATATTTTTAAGATGATAGAATGCGGTTTTACACATGCTAGAAACGTGGCTTTCAAATGGGAGATTGGTATCAAAGAACACACCCAGGTTCCTCACTGACGACGAGGGCTTGACAGAGCAGTCATCAAGTGTTAGACAGTATTCTCGGTTACTACTTGTGGAGCTTTTCTGTCCAATGATTAAAAATTCAGTTTTATCTGAATTAAGTTGCAGGAAATTACTATTCATCCAATTTTTTATATCAGCTATGCATTCCGTTAATCTTCTGAATTGGTAGGTTTCGTCAGGGCGTGAGGAAATATAGAGCTGAGTATCGTCAGCATAACAATGAAAACTAATGCCATGCTTCCTAATGATATCTCCCAGTGGTAGCATATACAGGGTAAAGAGCAGCGGTCCTAACCCTTCCTAATGATATCTCCCGGTGGTAGCATATACAGGGTGAAGAGCAACGGTCCTAACACTGAGCCTTGCGGTACTCCATACTGAACTTGTGATCGGTGTGACA